>NC_080431.1:41385022-41693078 GCF_028018845.1 Melospiza georgiana
TCCCCTTCCAAAACAAATCTTAGCCACCATTTGCCTCCATTTGTCTGTGCTCAGCTGCCAGGCCAGAGACTCCAGCTGAGCATTGTATATCCTGCAGCATTGGTGAGACATGCTGCCTCTCCCCTTCTCAGCAGAGCAAGTGACACTGTCTATCCATCAGCCACACTCCCCAGCTGTGACTTAGTCTGCCCCCACTGCACACTCTCTAACAATCAATCTGCTGGGTACTGTATGCCCTTATTGTAGTTACAGCACTGAGTATGTTTCATATATCCACACTGTTTATTTCATCTTCTGTTCCTATAAAAAATATATATCTCCTTAATTCAATGTAGGCAAAGTCACTCAATTTCTCTCAGTTCTTCGGCTTCAATTTTGTTGCTGGCATTTATCTTGTCATGTTCTAGTAGCAAAACACATTTACTAGCTGCAGTTGCGAGAATTATAAATGGGTTTCTTGCTTTGCTTAATTTCATCAAATCAGGAGGCTTGGTGGTACTTTCATAACAGGAATTTGCAGGGATACAACAATGAAATAACTCCTGCATCAGTTTGTTCATATCAGGGCAGAAGTTTTTCTGTGTGAGAAAATCTCAGGGGAAATTAGGAGGAATACAGAGCAGATAGACAGTGAAAAAATAGGCATATAACTTACTGATTCCCGGGCACTCTGCTGAAATACTAGCTACTTCTTTTTGCACCAGAGGGAACTGTGCTGAGAAATACCTTCATAAGCCCATTGTTTCACTCACTGATTTGACAAAACAGAATGAAAAATTACATTTGGTGCCTGATTCTTCAAACTGTTATGCAGATGCTTAATTACAGGTGATTGCAAGAGCCCTGGTGACTCAAGTCCTTCAGTATTAAGACCACAGATACATAATGCTACATCTAATTATTGCCACTAGAAGTGGAGGTCTGTCTATCAATTAAATTATCACAATCAAACTGTTATTTAATCAATAAGAATAAAAAGTATATATTTTTAAACATAAGAGATCATATGCTACAAAAAGCTTGCATGTTTGTTTCTTGTAGAGGAAACTTAAGATATCCAAAATCCATACGAGATAGAGCAAGGACACAAGAATCAAAGTAGGACACAAGAATCAAAGAAGGACTTTGCTGTTTTTTCAAAGAAAAAATCAATTGTCGGATACAGCTGTGAGGACCACAAGATCACAAAATATATTTGAGTTAGATGCCAGACAGCTATAAAAGCTTTTCTGAATTCATGGACGTCCCAGGGCTTCTTACAACAGCCTGTTTAGAGTTGTTTTTTTCCTTTTCTCAGCACCAAAATAAGCCTGGCAAAACCAAAAGGGCTGTAATGTCATCCCTGCTAGTACTGCAGCATAATGCTCTAAGATTGAATAGATTAGCTTAAATTGAAACATTTTTTGGCATCATAACAGAGCCATTATGGGATATTTGGTTACCATAGAAATGCAGGTAATGAAAGAAGCACTGTCATTAAATCATGAAACATGAAATAGATTAATACAGACATCAGAAACAAAGCCTCATATATTATTACATTAAAGGACTGATCTCACTGACACACCACTGTGTCTGGCATGTAAACTCTCAATTTACTAATTGTACAAATATAAGAAACAGTCTGTCCCTAGATGTCACACAAATAAAAAAAACCTCTTTGTTCAATTTTTGGAAACAAAAATAAGTTTTAAGAAATTGCTGCTATATATTTGTTGCTCACTCATTTTAAACAAATATTTTAAAACAAGAAAATAGTACTTCCTAAAAGGTAACATTTAACAAAGAGGGCAGCACCACAACATCTACAGCAGCGCTTAGTCAGAATCTGTAATTGCTAGAAAGAGCTGTTTTTCTAGCACATCTCTTTTCTGAGTTTTAAGGTTAAATACCATTATGTTGTTTCTATTTTTTCCCCAAGGTAAATAAGTTCTTTGCCTTTATCAAACAGCTTTGTCAACAACTATAAAAACAACTTTCTACTCTGCTAGAGCACATTGGAAAAGCTTAGCCTCTACAGCCACAATCCAAAAGTTGAAACCCTGTATGCAGGTCTCTGCAGTGAGGCAGGGGTGTGTGTACTTGTGTTTTCTTTTTCCCTTACACAAAATTTCGCATCAGCACTGACATGAGAAAATTTAAAACTCCGAATCTTCAACAAAATTGCACATGCACAAACCTGTCCCTTTCAATTTTAATAATGTCTGCCATTCTCAGACTACCCTTCTCATTCCTCATTCTCACTCCTCTTCCCCATTGTTCCTCCTGATATCCCTTGCACACTGACTTGCCTGCTTTGACAAAGAGGTTAGACAGTACAAACTAAAAACCTTCTTGTAACCTCTGCTCTAATAATTTCAACCATATTTGATTGGAATTAAGTTCTTCATTACTGGATATGCTGCCAATTAGGGAACACAGTGTCCTGTTAGCTAAAGTTTATTACAGCAACATGAAATACAGCAATCATGATTTGAGAAAGAGAGTGAAGAATGAGGAAGGATGCAATCTAATAACTTTGGTATTTACCTAAACCCTAACAATCTGACCCTAACACACAGATTGGAGTTCTACACATTGGAGGACGGGAGACATCCAAAGATAGGGTTGTGAGGCACAGAGCATTTATTTCATACATGACTGCTCTTTGAAGGGGATTGACAGCTTTACCATGCCATTCAAGAAGAGGGTCTGGGTTTGAGCTGTTGCTTTTGCAGGACTAGAGAATTTATAAATTGTTTGTTTCTGTATTGTAATCACACTTCAGCCACTAAAAGAAGTTAACAGCAATATGTTAATACTCCCTGTTTCTGATTCTGTTATTTCATAGTTATAAGAACAATTAAGGGAAAAATTACTCTCCAGTAAAGCTGTTAATTATGCTCTCAACTTCCACCCTACTCCTGAACCATGACAACTAGTGAAATTAACACCTTGCAGGCAAAAAGGAACCAAAAAACTCCAACCTATCACCACCCAAAAAAACCCCAACATCCCCCACTGCAGCTCCAAACCCCTCTCAAATGCAGACTAACTCCTTTTTTCCCAATAAGAATCTTACAGAACAGGAGTTATCATCAAGCAACTGAAATAAGAATATACCATATGTGTCTGAATAGCTGACACATTTAGAGAGACCAGAAAGGTTGAATTTATTGATCTTCTCTTGTCTATGTAATGCTGATCCAATGTCAAAAGAAGGGGAGAATACAAGATGTATCAAGTCCAGCTGGACTGGTTTTAATTTTCTTTATAGCACCCCATTTTGGATTTAGATTGTGACTGAAGCAGTCAATGAGACACCGATGTTTTGGCTATTGCTGAGCAGTGCTTGTCCAGCATCCTCTGCCCCAGCAAGGAGGTTGGGGAGAGCACAACACTCTGGGAGTAGACACAGCTGAGCCAGCTGACCACTGAGCAAAGGGATATTCCATGCTTCATGCTTTTTAATGCTATGCTCAAACATGAAAGCTCAGGAGAAGGAGGACGATGCAGGGACCATTGTGATCATGGTAGTTGTCTTTTCAAGCAGGCATTCCATTGCTGAGGCAGCACCTTCAGGGAAGTGGCCAATGGGATTTCATGTCTCTGCCTATGGGAAATTGCAGATGAATGCCCTATTTTGCTGTGCTTGCACGGCTTTGCTTCACCTACTAAATGCCTTTATCTTGAGCACAGTCTTGTTGCTTTTGCTCTTGTGATTCTCTCTCCCATCCCGCTGGGGCAGGAATGAGTGACTGGGTGGGGCCAGGACTTACCCACCACAAGAATACAGAAGAGAGGGACAAAACTGAGGCTCCAAGATGATATTTTTTTGTATTTTCTGATGAAAGGAGGCAAATCCCAAGGCTGAAAAGGGCATGTGAGAGTTCACATTAAAAACAGACTCTGTTCCATGAGTACTATCAAAGGTGACTTCCACCACATTTTTTCTGTATGGATAGCAACTGAGATGAGATCGGACTTCTCCTATGAAACAGGATTTAGAAACTATGTAATTTTCCATTTTAGAAGTCCTAGAAATATTTCTGTATTTTGTGAAAGATATCCTGAATTATTGATGAAATATTCTTTTGGCAATGTTCTTGATGGCTTTTTTAATACTGTTAAAAACCTCTCTGTGGTCAGATTTTTCTTCAGCAAGTTAAAGAAAGAAGTTGGCTCATAGTTCACCTGATAAATATACATAAAACTTCTCTTCATGTCTATAAAATCGAATCGTGGTGAAAGCTCATATTTTAAAACATTCAGTTTTTCTCTCTATTGATCCAAAGAAAATCCTTTACAAATTGACTGTCATTCTACTCTGATATCCTTAGGTGATGACTTATAAGTAATTCTGGTCAGTTGAGTATTAGAAGAACTACCGTATTAGCTGTTTTTGTAAATATTTTTGCACAAAAGACATTTGTAACCTGCACATCCCAATTACTACACCAAAGCAAGAATTGCAAGGCAAGGAATTACTGCAAAGTGCTACAGGGCACAAAGATGTGCCTGTCTCTGTGGGCAGAGGCAGCCCCATATGGGCATTCCATAGAATCACAGAATCAAAGTGGGTCAGAAGGGACCTTAAAGATCATTTAGTTCCAAATTCCCCACCATTGGCAGGTATGCTACCCATCAGGTCAGGGCCCCATCCAAACAGGCTTTGAATATCTTCAAGTATATGGAATCTCCAACTTTGGACAACCTGTTCCAGTGGCTCAACACCCTCACAGTAAAGAACATCTTCCTAGCATCTGACCTAAACCTGACACCTAATTCCTCTGAGACCCTATGCTCCCTTGCTTGGGTCCTGGGGATGGCAAAGGAGACCAGAACAGGGGAGAAGAAAGGACCAGACACTTGAAATAGAAGCAATTTGAAACCTTAAAAAAGCAAATCCAAGATCTGGGATCATATTTTCTAGGCTGAGCAACTGTGTTTACATTGCAGGCCACTCCTTCATGTGTATGGATAAATATGAGCCATGGATACATGCAACTTTCTGCTCTCCCTGCACATAGCTCAAAGTGCTTTCAAATCAGCTTTCAAAGCACTCTGTGACAGTAAATAAACTTTTCAGGCCCTCTGCCATTTGGAGTGTAAGTATAGCTTACTCTAAGGTAGGGTACCTTAATGTACCTTCCTAATATACCTTACTCAGCCTAACGTAGCTGCATTTAGGCTACAAGGGCAGGATGGAGATCCCGAAGTTGAGGAGTACACACCCATCTTTAGCATTTCACAGCACAGTGTTCTAGCACAGCAGCAGGGGAGGGGAGATGCTACTTCTGTAATTTCACCATTTTTTATTTTAAACCTCACTAATAATAGCTCAATGGAAAGTAAAAAAAATCCATAAGGACCTTCTTGACTTCAGCAGAAATTGTAATCAGCAGCTTCCCACAGCTTAAAACTTCCATTCCTGCTGTCCCCAGATCAGCTGCTTCTGCTCAGTTTCTTTGAGGAGCTGACTACATTGCAGCAGTAAATTTCACCAGCTGGATGGGGGAAAAAATGGAGAATTCCTTCCACACAAAAATTACAATTGAGCACAATTGTGCACAGAGGCAAGGCAGGAGGGAACAGTACAAATACCCATTTTCATATTTCCATGCACCTAAATATATCATAGCTTCCCTACAAAAGCCTCTCATGAGGAGCTTCTGTTTATTACAGCAGCAAACGGCACAGTAAAAAATACTGGCTGTAGGCTGCCATCTGCCGGGTTTTGTGATGAAAGCTCACTTGCCAGCAGATTTTGGCAGATTCTGCCTTAACACTGCAAACAGCATATCAAATCCTGACCCATGGAAGGCTGGGGGCATCCCATTCCCATCAGTGGCATCCAATGAAGTTTCTGGAAGCCAGTGGGTTTTCTGAACCTGACTTACAGCTCCCCAGAACACTTTAAAAGGACACTGCTTTGCACAGATATTGTTTCTGTACTGACACTAATTTTAAATTAATATATTTTTATGCTCTCAGTCAGGTTATGAATATTTCAGCCACACAAATACACAAAGACACACACATTAAATCCTCTTTGAAGCCATGCTAATATGCAAATTCTAGTTTTTGTGTAACTTCATGTCGTGTACAACCTGTACATTGCAGTAGGATTATAGTTTTATTTTCACCAGTTGACATGCCCTAAAGGTTCTACATCTGTTTTCCTGAGCTCTAAACATCATTTAATGACATATTACAGCTCAGAACACAAACATTTTATTGAGTTCAATGGCAGCGTGTAAGATAAATGAACCTGTGCTGATGAAGAGATATTGGGTCTTTTATTTAGCTGACATTTATGCAAACATGTGTGAGACAAGCACTCGTAAAATATTCTAGAAATAAAAGCCAGCCTTGTCTGAATCAGTACTATTTTTGCCTGACTTCACTGGGTTCAAGATTTCAAGCAATATATCCTGGTGTTGGTACACAAATTCCTCAGCCTGCAATGAGCTCAACATATTCTCCACAGTGAGTTAAGACTGAGGATAGTGCCACTAATTTTGCAGTGGAAAGGAGAGGACATGGAACTCTCTCCATATTGACCATATTCTCAGAGAAATTCTCGAGTATCATTCCAGTTGTAGTGTGTACCTCCATCTTGTGGCTGTTACTTTTCAGAGACAGTCTTATCAGTACTTTAAATTTTCATCTGAATTGTTCACCAGCTTTTTTAAAAGTCTCATGAGCCCCGGTTGCAAGCCATGTTAAACTTTCTTTGTTCCAAAAGATGCACAGCAGAGAAACTGACTATCAAATGAACCAATAACACAGTTGAATTTTGCAATAATTGAGCCTCACAATCATGATGCTGTAATCAAGAGGATATTTGTCAAATTAACAGAACTTATACTAAATTACTTTTGTGTTTTCTACAGCTCTTTGCAGAATGGATATAATTCCTTATGTGAAAGGGTCTTCCCTTGCTTTCTGGCTTGAGTGTTCTCATGGATCTCAGTGGAAAGTAGAGAACTTGGTGGTATTATTATGTATATGCATTTGTAAGTAGGTGTTTGCATTTGCATGCACATATTTTGCAATTTCTCAGAAAAAGAGAATAGAGTTTCAAGTGGAAACTTGAAAACTTGAAAGTTTTTGGAAGCTAACAGCATTGTGAAATTTCCTGTGGCTTTCAGCATACACCAAATAAGAGTCTTCAAGGACTTATGCAATCTCTGCTGGAGTCAACTTCTTAGTTCTACTGTCTCTTCTTAAATACACAAATCAATTAAAATTTAACATGATTCTTCTCAATTTCTTGAGCTGACAGGAGCCTCCTGAATTTGAACCAAAAGGTAAATACAGAGCCCTGCATGTGGGATGGGATAACCTCAAGTGTCAGGGCAGACTAGAGATCAGCTTTGAAGGAAATGACCCCATGATTCAGCTGGAAGGCTGAAACATGACCCACCAATGCACCTTTGCATCACACCAAGGCATCCTCACTATATTAAAAGCAGTTAATCCATCAGGTTAAGGGAAGAGATTATATTCAGCACTTGTGAGACAACATCTGAAATGCTGTGTCCAGTTTTGGACTCCCCAGTAGAAGACATTGACACGCAGGTAAAAGTGCAAGAGGCCACCAGGCAGCTTTGTAGCAGGATACCATGATGTAGAAGGAGGTCAGGTCTGAGAATGTTCAGCCAGCAGAAGGGAGGACTATATAATAATAATACAATACCAATATATATATAACAATACCATATATATATATACAGTATTGTCAAATATATATATATAACAATAGATATATTATTAAATATATATATATTATTGTTATAAATATATATTTTATATGTAATAAGTTATAAATGTTTATATATATAAATATATATATTTCTTTTCATATATATATATATATATATATATATATACATATATATATAACAATACCAGATAGGAAGGTGTAGATAAAGCAGCATCAGATTTTTCTAATAGGTGCATGGTTATCTATGAAGAGACACCGAGCAGAAATTGGAACACAGGAAAATGTGAATAGCTATAAAAAAAGATTTTCACTATGAGAGCGCTCAAACACTAGAAGATGTTGTCTCAGGAGGCTGTGTGATCTCCATCCACAGAAATACTTAAAAGATATCTGGATGTGGCTCTGAGCAAATCCTGATGCTGGCTTTGAGCAGGAGAGTTGGATAAAACACATCCAGAAGGTGCCTTCTGGCCTGTCAGATTCTCTTCTTTACCTTCTGAAGAATTTCCTTGTTCACACGGCAGTAATAACATGATGCAGGATTCTCTCCTGGCTCTCAGGCACTTCAGCAGCTGAGGAAGAAACAGCCCATGACACTGTAACAGAATATTCACTCGAAGCTGTCCAAGGCATCAGCTCTGCGTGCACGCAATGAGACAATCCCCACCTAAGCTCCATTATAAAAGGTTTGTTTCCCCTGTGTGTGTTGGGGAAACAGCTCCATTTCTGCTATTTAAATGCTGGGGTTTGACATCATCTGTAAATGAGTTTGCCATCCTAACAGCACAACAACAATGAGCTGTCACATTAGCAGATAGGATGAACAGCTAGTTATTTTCCAGGTAGTGGAAAGCAATTAAGAAACTCCCATGTCACTCCAGTTGGTATGGTCTATTGCTAATTAGATGCAAATCTCACCTTAAATAAATAAGCAGACAGGTTATTTCTAAGTAGAACATCCTATTTATAACCCTAGAGGCGTGTTTTATAAAAAACAGTAGGTCTCACTGAGTCTGATCTGCACTGAATTAGGCTGTCCTAAAGTGCCATCTACTTTTCCTGGTCCATAAACACATTGGAAAGAGAATTTTTGGCAGCCTACTGAATTATTTCCTTCCAATCTGAAGGACAGGAGAATTTGAGGGGCATTGTCAAGACTTTTATGCCTACAAAACACAGTTGCAAATTATACTTTCCAGTATTGCTGTCAGGTTAAACAAAAATCCATCCTCAGATACACAGAAGTATTGGATGCAAAAAATGTTCCAAGGTAAGACTAATTTTGATTTTAAAGTAGTTCCTATAGTCAAATAGCTAGGGGTTTTTTTTGTTGGGTTTTTTTTGACTATAGATAATGGAAATACTAAGTAAAATAGCTCACATCTGTTGTTGTGATAAATCAAATTCTAGTGCTATTTTGAACATCCTAAGCATCTTCAGACTGTTAAACTGAGCATGTCACTTAACAGTCAATGGATTTGTCTATTAAGTCCTGGGGAATTCAACATCATTTGTATTTGCTGAGCAAACTCCATTGGCACCAGTGGATAAAGTAAATTTTAGGATGACCTCTGTTGGCAAAAAGTCATAGATTACAGATATTTGATGAGACTTTTTCTTTCATTTCACCTCCTAGAGTGCAAAATTAAGGGTTATAATTTAAAATCAGTTGCCAATTGAGAAGAACATATGAAATTGAGTATCAATGCCTGAAATTGTCACATTAACGATGGTGCCATAAATAATGTATGAGTGATGATGATTGCTAATCATATTTGGAGTTTCTTAAATGTAGCTCTGACTCCATTTGATCTGAAATTGCAGGAAAGCAATAAATTTTATGGATTTTGAAATATGAAAGTTACATACAAAGGCTTCAAAGGGTACTACAAGTGCTTTCTGGCAGTCTTTATCTATAAAAAAATATCAATTCCTCTGTGGAGAAATACAGAACCTGGGTCTTACATTTGGAGTATTTCCTACTAAAGTAGTAATATAGTAAAGACAGATACTTATTTCAGGCAGATGTTCTATCTTTATTTCACAGCATCTAAGTCTTGCCTTGCTTGACTTCTGGCTATCTTCTCAAGTAACTATTTCTAACAAATATTTGCATCCTATATATACACAGAGAGGATATAGGTGACACCAGAGCCATTATTTTTTATTTATTGTAAACCTTTCAAATTTTAGTAGCGTTCATAAATGTGTAAAAATGTGTCTGGGGTTCAACATACCACTGATCTCTTAGCTTTTTAAGTCATTGATTCTTTGTCCTGGAAGGAAAAAAAAAGATAAAAGAATGCATCTAGGCAGGACATAAGAAAACTGGTGATTTTTCCAAGCTCTCCTGTTTCCTCCTATGTGAGCAAGGTATCTGGTAGCAAACACTACTCTGATCTCCTGAAGGAGGGGGTCTTTTCCATGAATCATGAATGGCAGGAGTGAAAGAAAAGCAGCACGTTCCTTTGATGCTTGCCATGCACAGCTGCTCATCTGGGCGTTTATAGAAGTAACCCCCTCTGAATATGCTGGGTTGCAGTCCCCAGGTTTTGGATTTGGAGCCCTGTTGAGCACTGCTGTGTTCAGACACTGCTCTCATATCCACTTGTCTGCTTTAGAGGATGGGATGATGTTTGTTTGGGGTGTTTTCAATGGCTGCCTGTTTATCCATTGTCTTATTTCTCTGATCTCCTTTGTCACAGGTGTAAATCTTTTTTTTCATCTCAAGTTTGTTTTTCCAGTGCTGTACTGCTCCTCCACGCCCTGCAGTTCCCTTAGCTGGGAGAAAACAGGCTGTCAGCACCGCTGCAGGAAGCCTGCTGCCAGGGCATGGGCATGTCTGCTTCTCTTCATCATAAGGAGCCAAGACATTTTCTGTATGTTCACTGTGTTAAGAGCAGGGTGACACAGTCACTTCAAACAGCAAAAGGCAAAAGAACAGTTCAGGAAATGCATGACAGGGCATGGTGCATAACAGCCAGAGATGTTGGATGCATCTGATGTGACCTGATTCTAGAACACAAACAAAGACCTGGCTATTTAGCTTGGGGGAAAAAAAGAAAAATAAAAAGAACTGGAGTGATATTTTGTCATAAACAAAGTGGCAAATAAGAGAACTGGCAGTTTCTCAAGGGTATCTAATACCAAGGTTTCTCAGTACTAAGTCTTTCTATGAGAAGCACAAACGCTTAGGCACTTCAAAGGTAACATAACACAGAGGAACAAGACATGAATATTAATGTAAGGCAAACAGAAACATGATTTCAAAAAGGAAAGTCAGACAGATCATTGAAAGGCAGTGAGATAAGGAAGGAAAAAAAAAATCAGCCAACCCACCAAGAAGCTCTTTTAGGTAAATTGCCTTGCACATCTGACTTTCTCCCTCTGTCCCTCTAGTAAATACTTGGTCAAGTAAACTCTGCCAGGTAGCTGACTGCTCCTTACTGTTCCCTGGCCTCTTTCAGCATTTACAGTTCACACAATTCATGCAAAACATTATCAACTGTCCAACTACCTATACACCCACACAGATGGAGAGTCAACATCCTTGCCCTTTAGTCTGATCTTTTTCTTACTCACCTCCAAACTCTTGTTTTGATCTGACGCAAGTTCAAGTCACTTACCTTTCTTTTCATTCTCATGCATGATTCCTTCCCCTGTTCCTCTGCACCTTCTCCATCAGGAAGGAACCAATCACCATGAAACTCTCAGCTGGGTCAATCTCTGCAACTAGGACACTCTACATACTGATCTATGTTCTTGAGAGCAACACCAAGTAAACATAGCATGGAAGACACAACATTTTGGGTTTATTTAATTGTAATTTCCCCAAGATAGAAAGCAATTTTGCCAGAGGGGCAGCAAACTTTGTTCATATGGCAGCTATCACTTTGATACTAGCATTGCAAGCAAACAGCAATGCATGGTTTGCCACAGAAAGCTGATGGAGTGAATAAAGGAAATTGAAGTGTGGATTTCCCCACAGCATTTAAAGCAATAAAAGTGATGGACCTAATTCTCACCAAGAGAGAAGATGATCAGACTGATCTACAGAAACCTATTATGGCCATCAGGAGAGGCTCTGAGATCAATAGATATTTAGAGGGTAGCCACAGTATGAGATAAATGTCTTTTGGAAGAGAAAAAAGTTTTAAGAAAGAATGTTGGTGCTAGTGGAAAGCCAACAGCTGCTCAAACAAGAATAACAGGAAAAAAACAATCTCAAAAAACAAATGCACAAAAAATGTGCTTGTGACCACTTGAAAATATTTGCCCAAAACAGTGGGAGTTTTGGCTGTGTGCGCACTTTTTCTGCTTTTCTATTAAGCATACAGCTGAAAATCATTCCTTTAACCTATTTAAAGAACTCCAATTAGAAAAATAGGATTTTCTTTTCTGACATACTCTGTAACAATATCATTAGTCAATCAAATAAGAACATAAGGACCGTACAAAAATGCAAGTTAGATTATTTAACTTCTTTATTGCTTACAAATTAAGCTTATTTTGTCTCCATATGTACTAGTTCATTAAAACTGGCTCTTTCTTGTAAGAAATATAATTGCAACAGTATGGAAACATCAGGCTGACCTTTCAGCCCTGGTGTAATCAAGACCTTACTTTTCCATTAAGTTAGAAAAGCTCTCTCAGGGACCGTGTCTGAAAATGCATCAGTGGGAGATTTTTGTATTTTATAGCTGTCAGGAAACATACTGGGATACTTTATTTGCTGGATGAAAAAATGATGCTTCCCTGAGAAAAGAAATTATGAAAGCTATCCCAGTAAAACAAGAAAGTGAGGCAGCATCAGGAATAAGCACAAAGCAAGAGCATCAGTCCCAAGTGTGAACTGGAACCTACATAAAACTTATAAAAAAAAGAAATTCTAAACCTTTGAAACAACTCCAATCAGCTTGAAATAATCTGGACTGCTATTCTAGTAATAATACTCCTAAATAAATTGTTATGGTTCAAACAAGCAAAGCAATCAGACTTTCTTTTCTCTGCTGAAACCATATATACTGATTCCCTTTTATCTGCCTATCACAATACTCTCCTCTGAGCCACAATAACTCATCTTTCAGGACTGAATTCTCCCAATAAAGTTTCAATTCATAAACAGATCCTTTGGAGGCACAACACATTGCCTGAGAGTTTTTCATTCAAGATGAATATTAAAGGCAATTATATATAGAAACCATACTAAGAGTTGACCGAGGTCTGCAAAACCTTTTCTCCTCAGCAATAAATGTCCTGGAAATAACATCAACTTGTTCATCTGTTCTACCCTATAGGGAAAACTTTATAGTTAAGTATAGAAAAGAAATTTGGCTTACAACTCTGTTACAATAATAAGCACTGTTTTTGCAAAGATCAATGAAAGATGCATGCTGTCTCGTGATGTGCTGCCAATATTTTAACAAAGAGCTCTAACAAAAAAAAGGTCCTTCCTTTCCTCATGCTAATCTTGACACAGAAAGCAAGTTGTAAAACTTTTTCAATTTGACCCCAAAAATTCTCTATTAAACTTACAGAAAATACAGAAAGACAAAAAGGGGGGCAGTCATCTAAAATTAGCATTTGCCAGGGATTTTTAGGTTGTGTCCTGAAAAACTGATTGGTAGAAAGTCAAAGAAATACACCTGTGGACAAGAACAGGAATGATAATCCATGGCATAGACAGGATAAACTAGGGGTAGGTCCTTGTCTCAATCTTCTGATGCCACGTGCACAGAGAATGCAGGTTTAGCTGAAATTCAGACCAGGAACTTCTAAGCCATCATTCTTAGCCATTTTAAAGATTTCTGGCTCACCAGAACTGTCCAGGAGAGTGGACTCTCACAGTAGGGACTTCCTGAGAGCATGAATAGCTATCATTTGACATGAACTTAATTTGAAAATGAAAGAAGCCAGAACCTAGGCAGAATTTAGGCCCCCTAAGCTCAAAATTGTCGTTTTTCAAGTGTCTGTTTATCTGCTGCCTAGTCCTGGAGACATCACTATTTTCAAAGTGAGAGTTTCTCAGCAATTGACTAATGTCCAGCATCACTCAGGGTCTAGAAATTAGCTGTTCCCCTACAGGTTTCTAGTAATCACTTCCAGTCAGTAAGTGCACCCCAACAACAACTGTCATAAATCCACAGCTATGTTACACAGGGGCAATAATTTTCTTCTCAAATACTGCTGTTTCTACATTCTCTGCTCAGACTCTACTCCAAATTTCTACAGAGAACTCACTAGTTAAGTCACATATCAAAGGAAAGGGAGACTGAAGTTTATTTCCTATATATTCTTGAGATTGGCTCAATTACAGAGTCTCTCTGAGTTGACAGGGTGTAGACAAAGGCCTTGCAAGAACATGCAGTATTTGCTCCTATTCTTTACTGTTACTATTTGCTCTCATTCTTTAATCAGTCTGATTAAAACCAATACTTTGAGCTTTGTGAACAAGTTATTTTAGGATTCATTGCTTCAGAAACAGCACAAAGACCATGAGAACTATCCTGTAATTCTTGCCCATGGGTTGTTTAATGAATGACCTCAATGTTGCTTAAAAAACATGTATGTTTGAAGACACCTCAGGTGAAAATGCATTAGCTCCAGATTTATCAATTGCTTTGGTTTTACTAACTTATTGCTTCCAGAGACACCTAAAGGATGGTCTCCACTTTGATACCCTGTGATCTGAGAGCACCTCTAGCTGCTCCTGTTGAGAATTTGTCTGAAACTCAGGCTTACTACAGTTCAGTCTGATTCATTTAATAGGCAAAACATTGACTCCTCAGTAATACTGTGCACGTGTCTTGATAAAGTGATTAGGTAGTAGCCTTCAGATGAGCTACAGGACTTTTCTAGGTCAAAAGCAAGGCCATTACCCTTTTGTCTTGGAACTGGTAGAAGAATTCAGCAGATCACTAGAACTGAACATCACGAAATTGCAGTCATGTGAAGGATTGTAACCACCAAAACCAAAATCATTCAAGACCACAGTACATGTAATTTCTCTGTCCTTGCTAAACATTTCAAAACTCACCGAGTATAAGCCTTTTAGACTCCTTTGCCACCACTAATAAGCAATTCTGAATCCTCTGCTCCCAGATGAGATACTGTCTGGTATATCATGAGTCTCCTGAGGAGTTTTGTTTAAATAATTGAGGAACGACACATATTTGAGAAATATTGGTTTAGAGCTGTGAACAGCACAATTCAGACTTAGCTACTGTTTCAAGGTTCATGCAGGGACCCATCTTTCTAAAGAAATGCTGTAAGACTTAAGGTTTGATTTCACTATGATACTTTTTGTCAATCATCTTCCAAGCTTGAGACTTGTTGGCTGCCAGCATCTCCACTATTGCAAACACCTGGTGAGTCCTGCACAGCTTTGGACAGGAATTTTCAGCATGGGAGAGAAAAAAACAAAACATGGGGGAAAGTTCAGACTTATTAAAAAGGAAAGAAAGAAAGAAGAAAAACCAAAATAAACACACAAAACAAAACCAAAAAAACAGAAAGCAAAACTTATGGCATGTTGGATGCTGTCCTAGAACAAAAGTCATCCCTCCCCATAAGAAAGACCTGGGGCACATTAGGAATAATGATCAGTGTGGCCTTCAGCTCAGTGTGATCGTGTAAGGAGTTCAGGGAGTAGAAAACAGCTGAAGTATTGGAGTGTCATTTCAGTATATGTTCAGCTGGAAGACTCACATACAGCACCTCCTACTGTTCCTTTGCTCAAAGAAAAACTTTTCTCAGGCTTTTGTCCTTGAAGTTTTTAATGGTCTATTGACTCAGCTCTATTTACTCTTTTAGACACAAGCTCAGCAAGCTGGCAGACCGAGTTAGCCAGGAAGATCCATTAGCTTTAAGAAATTTTAACAATTAGTTAGTATTTATATTGGTAGATTTCTTTGTGTGGTTTCCCAAGAATAGAGTGAAAAAAAATCCAGGGAATTTGTAATGGGTTAGCTCTAGGAACCAAGGGCACTCTTCAAATTGCTTTGCAGTGGCAGTCCCCATTTCATTTCAGCCTTTGCTGATTTTTTTTTTTTAACAGCACAGTAAGAGGTTTATAGCTTACTGACAAAGACAGAAAGAGAAAGAAAGGGAAACAAAGTTGTCAGCTGTATCCTTGGGGCTCTGACAGTCATGAAAGGGCTTCCCATTCAACTGGTTCTACTTTGGGTTATTGGATCAAATCCACCTTTTATATGTAGAATTATTACAGTAGAGTTTTAAGCTTTCATGTGGGAGACTTGTTACTGCTCCACTTGTGTGATTTCAGTGCTGTTTCAGGGGAATAAAATGTGTTAAAGCTCAGCAGGCCCTGGGCATGGCTCACTTTCATGGGAGCAGAATTCTGGCATTGTGATAGGCAGAGAGACACTCAAACCCACGAAACTCTAGCAATTACCCAGGACCCACAAGAGGTTTGCCACAGGAGGGTATTCCTGATCCAGCTGATATGGGGTGCTGGGAGCTGTAGGTATTGAGAGCAGAGGGGCTCTGTGACCTCCTCTTGCTGCCCAGAGGTTATGGATGCACAACTCAGGGACATACAGCCCTCCTGAGGCAGCAGGGCACAGCACCTCACAACCCCAGCTGATCCCACAGCTCCTGCTTAGTGCAAGAGCAGCCTTTTCCACATAACTTCTGCTTGGACTTTAAATAAAATCCTCCTTCCCTAGAAGTAGTGAGCACACCTTGGGAAAACAGGGAAAACCTGAGCACACAGCACACCTCTGTTCTCCCACTTCGAGGATTATTCTTACATCTATCTACAAACAGGCTAACTGTGAGTGCAGGTAAGAGAGTAATTTGACTGCCTTAGCTCAGTGATTAGATTGCAAACAGAAGCCAGTCACCCTGACCTCCTGATTCTGCTTTAAAGCCACCACTGTAATCATTAACTGCTCAGACTTGGAAATACAAGTCACATGTGTGACATCTCACTGTAGAAAGCATTGAGTAAGAGCAAAGACAAATAACTCCACTATAGCAGCAGAAAGAGCTGGGATAGGTAATCAGTTTGAAAAATAAAGGACCTGATTCAAGAAAAGCCAATTTGTAGTAGTGAGAACAGGCAGAGTAAATGTTCATCACAATGGCAAGATGCCATTTGTCTGTGCAAAGATCAGCTGATGCACAGGTACAAAGGGCTGCAGTCCCTGGCAAGAAGTTCTACAGGTCAAATACTCATGGCACAAAGAACCCACTCCTTAAAGTTGTTTTAAGTCTGGCTACATTTCATGGTTCTTTGGCCTCACAATGGAGGAGGAAGCAAACAGACTTCTACTTTCTGTGCCACTCAACGTTTACAGACCTCTGCCAAGCTGTACTGGCACTCTGTTGTCATTATATTGCAAAGGGTCCATATTGCCTGAGTTCCACACCTCCTTGATGTTTCCTGTAGGCAGCTCCCCTAGGCACTGATTCTTCCTTGGCCTCACAGCAACCAGCTAACTCCAGGCCCCACCAAACCACTCTTTTCTAACACTCTTCTTATTGGCTACAGGTGTGGCCTGTTAAAGTCAGGCCTTCTCCTAATCTTAAATAATTAACCCAGCTGCAACTCTTTAGGGGGTCAGATTACTTTCTATACTACATTTATTTACTTATGTTCTATCCCCCTACAGCACTCTCCATCTTTTAACTATTCTCACTTCTCACACCCTTTTCTAGTTGTAAAATCTCCCTCAAATACATGGTGATCAGAAATCTGCTTAGAGCATCAGCTGGGAAAAAAATAGATATTTGTACGGCAGTAAGATGATGGGATTTTAAAAATTGATTTATTTTTCATTCTTAATGATTCCTAGTGTTTAATCAGATTTTTTAATCAGCTACTAGGATTATCTTTTCATTTATCTATCAGAACTCCAGAGGTTTTCTCTACAGCAGTAATAACGGGCATTTTACACAATTATAAGATCAGGTTTTCTCCATGTACATTTTTTTACACTTGTCTATGCAAAATTTAATTTGCCATTTTTTGTACAGTCATCCAAACATATCCAACTTTTTGCTGTCAAAAATAGAAGTACTGCACTCCATGTAAGTACTTGGTTTGCTTTTCATTCTCTATCAATTACTTCCTCATGTAAATTTTTGTAAAATTCATACAGCTTCAGCAACTCTTTCTGTTTTGCTGAAGCAACAGCTTTCCATTAAAAATATTGCATCCAGCTTTCCTTGGCAATATATTAGAGTCTTCATTTGCTTTGTAGTTCAGTGACTTTATGCCTTTTCAATGTTTTACATATAAATTAAACTGAAAAGGACATAGACACAGCTGGTTAACTCAATGTGGTTTCAAGTAAAGTTTCTAACTTTCTTCCCTTATTTTCAGTTACTTTGAATAATTATTTGTGCAGTTGAGTGGGTTGTATATAGAACTACTGGTGGGATGTGTGCAATAGAAATTTTAGAGATGATCAAAGTCTAAACATTTTTAATTATTTTAGGTTCCCCTTCATCGTCTCTGCTGTCATTTTAACCAAAATGTCTTTGGCATGACTGTGTTGACATGACAAGATCCACAACTGACAGACAATTTGCTGAAATACGTGACTAAATCCACTAATTCAGAGCAGGATCCTTTTTGAAATATTAAACTGCAACCTTTTTTAAGAACTTGCAATATAAATTGCAAATATAAACTCCAAACACTGCACTATGCATGGGGTATTTTTTACCTTATGGTCCATATTGGAGGAGCTACTGGAGAAGACATAGGATAATCTATGGTATAAGAATCCTGTTCAACAAAATTAATTGTTCTTGCTCCTGTATATTGATCCAGAATAAGAGAGCCCTAGTATGCAATATTACATGAGCACTGAATCAACAGCTTATTTTGAACAAGAATGTCCTCCAAACAGTGATATGGTGGAAAAAAATGTTTTTTACTAAACATTTTATGAAAAATTTAAGTAACTAATGATCCAGTTGTTAATATATCCTCCTTGTTAGTGATTTTGTTAACCTGTGGAATATCTAATTACTTTGGAAGCTTTTGCTGCCAATTATACACCTCACAATTTATTATACACCTATTAAAAAAAAGATGCTAAGTGCCTTGAAATGCTGACTTCCATGCTAACTTCAGATTTTTGCAATAAAAAAATTCCAAGACATCAGGTGAGCCTGCTAGATGGAAATGAAGAAAATTATCAATTACTGGGATAAAGAGGCTGCTTGGAACCATGTATTTAAGTGAGCTGTTCTAAAGACCAGATATATAGTGAGAGTCAAGGAGTTTCAGGGGAAATGGAAACAGGGAACGTGAATACTTGCAAAAAGGACAACGAATATCAAAACTAGAGAGAATGATCCAAACCACTCAAGCAGAGAAATTTTGAGAGAGATATTGATTGGCCTGAAGGAGGAAGTGATGGAAATATCTGAAAGTACCAAAAACTCAATAGAGAACAAAGGTCAAAATAAAAGCATGCATTAATAGTCAAGGACATGGCTGACAGCAATGGACTGGTTAAAACTCAGGAATAGCTCTCATCACGATCTACAGGTCTATAATCTGATAAAACCACTGCACACATTATCTTTCAGCAGAAGATCTGCATGCTAACAACAGGCAGATGACAACAAGGTGATACCACAGTGTGTGTGCTATCCAGTTCCTCTTATCCCAGCAGGAAAGTTGAGTAGTGCTGTGAGAAGATCCAAAATGGAGAAATACTGATGAAAATTTGCTGTGTTTTAGGCAGGCTTAAGAAAAAAAAATTCTGAGGCAAAATAATCACACTAAGCCTTGTAAAAAGAAGTAAAAATATTTCAACAGTGCCAGAGAAGAACAATGTGGAATGATGAGGACCCAGCTGCTGGGGTACCTTTTCCCTGTCACACACAAGTGACCCTGGACAGACCACTCAGACACAAGTCCTTGTGCTTTGTGATGGTGAGTCACAGAATCACAGAATTGTTTGGGTAGGAAGGGACCTTCAAAGGGCTCTGAGGGTGAGTGAAATCTGTGTGGGAACGACCATGAATGTCATGAATGTCTTTGTTTGGGAAAAAATATCTCCTTGCTCCTTTACAAGGTCTCAAAATGAGTTAATTTCCTGTTTATGTCAGCTAACCAGGCCTGTGTATTTTGATCACAATTACAGGCTTAAGAAATCAAATAATTCCCTTTAAAATTATGTATTTAATGACAGCATATGCACTGTAAATTGCTTTTTAACATTTTCATATTACCTTTTTTCGTTTTAGATTTTCCATGGAAATAATAGGTACTGAATTGTGAATTTTTTATAAAAATTCCAGAGACCTCAGCATCAATAGTGCACATTTACTGATTAATATTTTGCAATTATTTTTAACACAATATTTTAATGATCAGTTTGAGCTCTATCCACTACTCCTCAAAAAGGAAGAACTTCTTACAGAATATTTGCATTTCTTCACATCTGAATTATGCAGTAGCAAAGGTTCTCTAAGGAACATGACTGTAATCCTCCTACTAAAATCAAGAGTAAGTTATTGGGAGGTGGGGTGTACAAATGGTGGAGAGAAGAAGCTTAACATTAAGTAAGAAGGACAATAATAAGGCTTATCTTTGATATTTATGTTTCAGAGTTTGGGGCCAGGGTAGGGAGGGATATAACAGAGTGTTATTAAAATTAAACTCAAAAGACCTTCCGTCAAAAAATGGCAGCTCTGTTTTCTCTGTATGCCTGGACTTTACAGACTGTGTGAAACTGCAGTGTTCATTCATTTTGTAACCACAAACTGTGGACCAGCTCAAAGCCACGTGAACTCCTAGACAATTCTGGATTCCACAGAATTACTACCAAATTCAGCATCTAAGAGGGAAACAGGTCAACACAGCCAGGAAAAGCAGATTAGGCACTAATAAAACTGGTGTCTGCGACTCTGAAGAAGCATGTGGATGACTGTTACACCTGGGCTAACAGCATGTGATCCAAAGTGACAAGGTGACAAAGCAAACAAATCCAACTTTATAGATAGATCTAGACATAGATACAGGTATATAGATATGTAGACAAAGAGAAAAAAGTTAGTCCAGACACTTGGAAAATTTATTGGAAAAGAATAATCCAGGTAGAAGGCAGACCTGAAAGAAAGACAAATTAGGGTACTTTACCTCTTATGAAGGCTGAGACCTGCTTCTCCCTGCTGACCTTGAAATTGCAAACTTAGTAACTTCCAGAACTGTTAGCGAAACCTGGAGCAGGGGACTGGTGAAGCCCCTGTGTCACATCTTGCAGACTTTGTCTGAGATATGGGACTGCACTGAATGCACAGAAATCAGTTTTGTAATTCTGAAACTCTGAAGTCACCTGACCTCAGGTGGGACTCTGAAGGATCCAGACCCTTCTTACAGAAATTTGCTGAAATTTCATCAAATATTTTTCCTTTGTTAAAACTGATTCCTTCAAGACTATCTCAGTGGTCTCTACTCATTTCAACTCTTCCTCAAGCCCTCATGTCACATTAAATTTACTTTATTTTTGTGCTAGAAAAATGCCACTATACATGTGAGATATACCACAACCATCTGAAATTTTAGATACTTTGAACTGGGAAAAAGCCACCATGTAAAACAGTAAATATGACATAGAGCTGGGAAAAAGCAGATAAAAACAGAAAATACATTGTAGAGCCAGAGGGCATCCTATGGGATATAGAAGACACTAAAGGCCAAGTAACAGAGTTGGACCCATAGCCAGGTCTGAATTATATCTTCAAGAAAAAGAGAAAAGAAAGAAGAGCAACAGAAAAAAAAAAGGGAAAAAAAAAAAAGAGAGAGAGAAAGAAAAAAAAGAAACCCAGTTGGTTGAGGTAACTAGACAGGTAAAGAAGTTATCACTATTGCTGAAGTTTTTTATTATGCTTTTATCCCTATCCCTCTGTCATTCCTCTGCTGCACAGTCTAGAGTGCTGCTTTTAAGAATGTTGCAACAGGAGCAGTACTTCCCTTCTCACATGGGCTGGCAGAGACACAAATGCTTGCTGCATGCTGTCTATTCCATGAGATCTCCCAATATTCTGCCTGTTCCACCTTTAAGAGGAATGTGTGCATTTCCAAAATTTTTGTACTTACATCCTGACATCTTCCAGAACATTAAGAATGGAGGCCACGTGTTCCTGCATATTCCCCATTTCAGAAGCAGGAGGCAGATGAGGCGTCTCCACACTGAGCACCATTCTGCCATGAGAGAAACTGATTATTGTTCAGGGATTATCTTGATACACTCGGATGTAGAGAAGTTTGTCCCTTTCTTAGTTGGCATTCTGGAGGAGAAGACTCCTGGCCTCCAACATGTCCTGAGCAGCTGCTCAGTCACAGCACACGTGGTGGGAGCCAAACACACAGTGCCCAGCCAGAGTAGGAGAAGACCAGGAGACTGTGCTGCCCCTGTTAAGTAACAGCTTCACTGTCCCAGGACAGCTTAAATCCCTCCTGAGATTTCTGGGAGAAACTGGCCTGCTGAGTGCTCAGCTTGGAGTGAGGCAGTTCTACAGAGGACGTGCACCATTGTGCCCTCTGCAGCATGCCAGAACAGCAAAGCTGCCATTATCAGGGAAAACAGAGCATATGTTTTCAAATAACCACCCATCTGTTTATCTTTTTTATGCATGTATTCACTGTGACTGCACCGAGGGTTGGTGTCTGCTCAGGAATAACAGACCTCAGTAGGGAATACCTGGAGGCAAGTAGAGGAACTACAAAGACACAAAATAAATAGGATAGGGTGATATTTTGTCCCCACCTGTCAAAGGACTAGAGGGCAGCTTTTAGAACTTCTATGCATGTACAATTGTAGTACTTCTCCTACCATTTCCAAGATAATCTCTGATGATTTCATCTGTTTTGAATAATTTTCTTTACTTATTTTCTTTATGCATTCACACACAGAATTATGTATGAAAATGAAGCTCCGTCTCTCGACACAACTTCAGCTGCATCTTTTCTTTTTGTGATATTTTGAGGATTCACAAGAGTTTTCTCTAATGTTAGCTGAATATTTCTCAAAAAATGTTCACTTTCTTTTCCTGAACACCTCCTCTTGCCAGCCTGCATGTCAACAGAAAAAATCTTACAGTAAATATTAAACAGCTGGTTTTTTCCATCTATAGTATCATATATTGCACCTTTAGAACTTCTGTACATGTCATTGACCCAAAGAACACAATAAAGTTCTGTGGCATTGGCAATAAATGAGGTTGTAAAGAAGTGTCAGCTAATACTGTGACAGCTCATAATAAAGCAGTTTTCTCTCTGCAGTACACATGTACAGCAAACTTCCATAAACACTCACAAACTTAAATGCAGAAAAATCCCAACTTAAAATTTCTAGGATCCCCAACCCTAATTTGAAAATTGTCTTCAAGAAATCCATGCCACAGTATCTATATCTTGGTAAGCCATCTGGAACTGCAGTGGAAAACTTCCCAGTTTCTCTCACCTGCTAATTTTGGTTTCATAAATAGAGGATCTCATGGAAACAAGCGGAGTTCAAAATAGTGAAAGATGGGAAATATCTTCACGTTGCTCAAATCTCATCAAAAAAGAAAATTGCATTGCTTACGCTTCTTCTCTTTATTTAGTTCTTCACCCATGAGTAAGCTCCACACTGCTGCATCTTACTAAAAGGAATCTTTGAATATTAATTTGGAAAAATATCTTCTTTTGTAATTTTCCAATTATTTTTTTGTGCACACACTGCAAGGAAAACTAGAACAGGCAAAACTCATTTGATAATCTCACTCTTACTTTAGAATTTCTTTCAGTCTCATTTTAATTCCTCAGCATGGGCTATTTTTATTGGCATGCTATTCAAGCCTGTGAATCTGAATTTGATCGATGCATATTTGTATTCTTCCACAGATTCTACAGCTGTCAACAATTTTTCCGGCTAATGAAGCACATTCTCAACGTCACCCACCAATGAAAGAAAATGCACTGCAGCTACATGGCTAATGAGAGCACTTTAACAATATTTGAATGAGCAACACAATTTCAGTTATTACTTAAAGACAGAGCTATGTTATAATAGTTAATGCATACAATTAACTATTGAAATTCCTTGCTGTTGGTGTATTTCTACTGTCGTTCCTGTGGCAAACTGATTCTGTCCCAAAGAATAAAAGCTGTTTTGCAGAAGTATTTTTATGAATCACAGGTCATGTCTGGCCTGGAATAAATGCTGAGTTCTACCAGATGTATGGAAATTAATTTCTTCAATCTATTAAAAGAGTTTTAATAAAGGACTCCCAGGAGAATGTGTAAGTTCCAGCACGACAGTAGAGATACATATTACTGCATTTGCATCCTCTCTGAACTTACTCTGTACTCATATCTGGGGGAAAATATGGGTAGGAGAACGACCATCATCCAATTGCTCTTGTTTCTTTACCAGCAAAAATGCTACCAGTTAAGTTAAAAAAATAATGCCTTGCTTAAAATGGAAGGTTTGGGTAGAGGTTTGTTTTTGTGAGATTCATGGATGAAGATTCCTGCAAGGAATAGCTACCATTCAGCCCCTGAATACTTATTTTACACTGTACCTTACACAATGGGTTAAATTAAACAAAATTTGCAAGTGTCCATACTTGTTGACAGAGATTTTTTTTCATTTTCAAATGCCTGAAGGAAGAGAAAACAATAGTTCATAAATCATCTATCTCTGTAGTTTATGGAGAAAAGCAAGGCTTCTTCCAAATGCCCTGTGATATCTTTATTAGGATGACATACAATGTCTTTGGGGAATATATAACAGAGATCTTACAAATTGCCCTCTTAAAAAATCTGTTCCACTCTACAGAAATTAAAGGGAGCTGGCAGGATGTGTAACTCACAGCTGGGTGTCCAGTTTTGAGATTTCTGCACCCAGGGCTATGAAGCCCTGCCTGAAAAGGAAATGTTTATCAAAGGATTCAATCCCAGCACGATCTCACTAGGGCCTACAGAGGAAGAGGAGTCCTTTAAGTTATGTAAAGTTCTGTGGATTTTTAACACAAAAACCTGTGCTAATTGGGAATTTATGGAGAGGGCAAAAATTTTGCCCCAAAACCAGCTTAAATGTTGGCAATACAGGCCAGAGATGTCTTATGAGTTAAAAAGCAGAAGGAAAAGAATACCTTTACCTTAATTATATATGATGAGTACATGAAATATACGCCAGAATCCTCTGCATCTTCAAGTATGTCTATTTCACATGACTCTTTCAATAAATAAAGCAGGATTTAACCCCTATGTGCTCTGGGTGATAAATATGATTTCAATCCTTCAAATGAATACAAACAGGAACAAGAGCAGGTGAAATAGTTGGATCTGTATTGGAGCCCTAACTGAATGGTTTCTGGCATCCTAGCAAAAACTATTTTTTTTACACACTTGCACAAGATAATTCTGGAGGAAAGCTCAGGGGAAGAATACACTTGTCTTGTTCATGACAAAAAGCTCCTAAACTTGCAGATTTTTTTACACTGACAAAGTACAGAAGTTGAAGAAGAGTTGAAGAAAGTTATTTTAAAGACATAGATGCACACATGCAGTTATTTAAACACACATGCGCTTATTTCTTAGCTACCCTTAAGCTGCTGAGGGCCACTTAAACCCAAAATGTTTCTGCTAAATGGTTTGGGGCAGGATCCTTCAAAAAGTCAATCCACCTCAGGGCCCGGTGCCTGGTTCTGTTGTCCTTCATTGTGAGGTGGCTCTGCATTAACAGGGTTCCTTTTAGTCTTCAGTGGCTACTAATCCTGCCCATTGGGCAACTCCAGGGCAGCAGGAGGCTGTTGGACCTGCCCAGAAACCTGTTCCCTGGATGCTTTCCCACCCTGACTAAACTGAAGTGACCTGGGGATGCATCTGTTTGTTAATTTAGCCATGCTTCATTGCTGCCTCTGGCTGGTAAATCTTCCTGTAGTTCTCAGTGTCACAAAAGCAAAGCTTTGACACCTTCCCACTCCAGGTTTTTTCGCAGCTTGTCTCTAAACGTGTGCGAGTACGAACTATGTTTTCACACTTATTTGGATAGCACCTGGCACTGCCAGTCATATTTTAATATTAATATATATTAATATCTTAATATTTACTTGGAATGGAAAAATATTGAGTATCATCTGAGAGGCAGAAAGATCCTCCCAGAGGACTGGATACCTGTTGTTCTCCCCCTTTAATTATGCATAATTCTTTTCTAGGCATTGTATCTTATGTTTTTCTTGAAGCCAGAGGAAAACCTTTTTGCAGTGAGTGATGTAATTTTGACAGATATCTTGTTATGAAGAAATAGTACTATGATTTCAGGTCCTATTAAATTGAGAATATATGTCTGGTATATGACAGAATGGTAAGAATGACACATGGTAAGAATAGCCATTTTGGAACTATAACCACAAAAATCTTTCATTTGCTTCAATCAAGATACAGTCACAGGACTACCACAACACCGGTATTAACATGGCCCTGGTGCTAAGGTTATAAACATGACCTTGGTTGCTAAGCTTGAGAAACCTAGAAAAATTCTTCTGGAAGGAGGTACTTCTGCATGAATCTCTTCTCTATATGTTTTTCCCAGCTGGAATATCAATAAGGTTGCACTGAGTCTGGCAGAGATGGGGCTCGCTTCCCCAGAGCAGCCCTCCCAGTGCTGAGCTTGGCACTGGTAGCTGGAAAGGGGCTGTGACACCCCAGTGCTGTGGGCACTGCTGAGCAGCGCTGGCCCTGCATCACTGCCCTGTCTCACACCTCACCCTCGGCAGCAGGAGAGGGGCGGGCAAAGCCCTGTGAGGGACACAGCCAGGACAGGCGGCCCACACTGGCCAAAGGGGTATTTCATACCACATGGTGTCAGCTCAGATGCAAAAGCTAAAAGAAAGGAGAAGGAAAGGCCAACATTTGATACCAATTACATTCATCTTTTGGAGCAACTGCAAAGTGTGCTGGAGCTGAAGGGAAGTAGGGAATAAAACCTCTGGAGTTTTTCCTTTGTTTCTGAGAGCATGACCTTCACTTTTGTGTTAGCAAACTGCCTTTATCTCGACCTAGAAGGTTTTTTCCATCTTATAATCTCCCCACCCTGTTCTGCTGAGGGAGTGATAGAGTGGCTTAATGGGCACCTGGAGTCTAGCCAAGGTCAACCACCACCAAAGACCATCAGGTAAATTTCATGGTGACAAAAACATAGCAATGGGGTGAGTTTGCAAAGCCTGAATAGACAAATAGATTCAAGCTTACTTTTAATAGCAGTCAGATAATCACACAGAGTGAATAATTTTTTTTTAATTGTGTTTGCTTAGAGGTTTTAATTACTACCTATGTCTATTGTGGTAATTTCTGAATTGTGTGTTCCTGTCTCATGATACTGTAATGTGAATCTAAGGCTCTCCCTGAGCTAGCAAATTTTGAGTGCACTGTATGTAGACTGTATATTTATAAGAAAAGTCTGCTACAAAGAGGCCCTGATTGAGTTCAGTTACTTAGGACTTGCATTTATTGAAACAATCTCCTATTGTTCATTAAAGAAATTCATGGAGCTCTTTCATCTCTTCAGCAAAAACAACAAAAAGAAAAGTCTGAGCATTATCTAGAATTATGTCTGGTGGATTTGGTTTTGCTTCACATGGTTAAATTAGATTTGGAGCTTGGATTGATTAGTAAAATCAAGGACTCAAGGTCTGAGTCTGTTGTTCACACAGGAGGTCCAACCACGTCAGAGACAAACACCCGCTTTAAGTTACTGAAGGGAAACTTGAGTTACTGCAGTGTAACTGAGAGGATAATCCAATCAATTAACCAAAAGGTTGTAAAGGAATTCTTACATCTTGGGCTAAACTTTCACTCTAATTTGCATAGATTTGCATTACTTATACTTTTCAAAAGGTATTTCCATAGTTTAAAAGTTCAGTATTCGGTCAGTGGTCCCACTGGATTACTCCAGAAATACACTGTAATATTTACAACCCCTATCACCATTAGGCTGCAACCACAAATTAAGAAACTCCCATTCCAATGAGTTGAAAACATTTCCTCTGAGTAGCTAAGTCAAACCCTACCTCAACCCACTTTTTAGTAGGATCCAGTTACATTTTTTAGCTTTTCTTGACTGTGAAACAAATAGTTTGGGGGTAACATCCATACAGCTAGAGAGAGCCTTAACAGATGGAAACATTAAAATGCTGTTGGGGAAATATAAAGCCCTCAAAAGCTAAAAGCACATACATTGTGCTGTATTTAATAGACCAGATCCATTTCTATTACTTGGACCATGTACTCTCCGGGAGGCATTTCTGTGATTCTTATTAAGTTGAGGACACAGCTGAGATCTGGATATCTCTTATCATTGTCGTGCGATGTTCCACCCCTGATTATAATCCTGCCATGATCCTTTTTTATCCCCTCAGTATCAAAAAAAGTGTCAGGACTTCACTTATCAAAGTTAATGTTCTCATCACAAAGAAGATCAGAAAGGCAGTGGTCAGAAATTACAGAAGCTAATTGATGACTGAAGTTCAGTTTTCAGTGAACCTGGATTTCACACTACCTGCTCACATGTGTGTAGAGGAGGTTTATCTGGTGGTACAAGTTCCAGACATGAACTAAGAAATGCAGCTTTCCTCATTCAAAATGCAATTGCCACCCATGCAAATCCACCCTTGAGCCTGCACAGCTCTCAAAAGCAGCACATCAGGTTGGTGACTGCAGAGAAGGAGAGGGTGATTTTTAGTTAATGCTGCTGCTCTTTTCTGCAGCTATCTTCTAAAATGGCTGAGGGGTAGCTAGCATGCATTCTGCATTTGACTGGCCTGTTTTCCACTCCCTTTATATTATATGTCTCCTTTCAAGTTTACAGAGCTTCCTACTGGAAAAAAATAGCCATTAACTTGTCCAACACCTACAGAAACCCAGAAACCCAGCAACTAAAGAAATCTAGCAATAACATTACAATGCCAGCTAACAAAAGGTTACTATTTATGGTGCCATAAATCTCCAGGGGAAAAGAATGCATAGAGAAGCTGAAAGAAGGCAGGTGGGAGGCAGAAATATTCTTGCTGAACAACAAAAAAAAATTATCTCTCCTCACTTTTGTGTTTGTACTTCATTTTGAAAAGTAGTATCCTACTATGTTGATTCTAAGTTCAAACAGAAAAGAGAAACTTTCAGAATAGTATTAAGTTTTAGTCAGAATAATGGTTCAGGGAATTAATAATCACAGGGGAGAGGCCACAGGGAAGACCTGAGATTGTTGCTGTGCAAACAAAACCAGGCCTAGCTTTCCACTACAACTCTACTTCTTCAAGAGCAAAAAACCACCAAAACACCCCAGACTTCATCTGAGTACTTTTACATGTAGCTTGTTCCAAACAACTAAATATCACTGTTTGCACTGTGTGTGAGACTTAAAAATCACAGGTTGAGATCTCTGTCAGCAGAATCACTCTTGAAATCCAGCAACTTCTGCCAAGTCTCATCGGGTAAGGATCTGACCCCGTGTCTTCTCTTGGCTCACGACATTTGCAGGCAATGTAGCTGTGGTGGGTGAATCTTGGGCACCTGCCAGGCACACCTCCAGTTGCCCTCTCACTCCCCCTCCCCAACAGGATGGAGAAGAAAATGAGATAGAAAAGCCCATGGGCTGAGATAAAGACAGGAAGATCCCTTATCAAATACGATCATGACCAAAACAGACTCAAAGATTAATGTCATTCATTACCAATTAATATAGAGTTGGATGGTGAGAAATAGAGACAAAAGTAAAACAGCACCTCACCCTTGCTCCCCTGTTTTCCCAAGCTAAACTTTATTTATTCATTCCAATATCTCTACCTCCTCCACCCCTCCAGACAGGGCAGGAGGAAGGAGGATGAGGTTTGTAATCAGTCCATAATATCTCCTCTCTGCAGCTCCTTCCTCCTCACACTTTTCCCCTACTCCAGGATGGAGTCCCTTCCATGTGATCCAGTCCTTTAAAGCTGCACAGACATGGGTCCTCTCCATGAGTGGCAGTCCTTCAGGATTACCCTGCTCCAGTGTGGGCTCTCCAAAGGCTGTGCCCAGATGCGTGTTGAGAAAATTGCCTAAATGAGACTGCCAATAAGCAGCCCATCAACACTACCTTCTGACAACAGCTTCCAAGAAGTGTTAATTCAGTTTCTAACTAGAGTTTGCTGTCAGGCCTAGGCAGAAAGGAGGGAAGGAGCAGGGCTGGAGGATAGGGTTCTCCCTCAAATCTGCCACTTGTTCTTGGTTTGCACCTTTTTTTTTTTTTAACAATTCTTACACTTGTGTTAGTGGAACATGTTGCCTTCCCAAGTGTATTACCAGAAGTATATATATAAAGTATATATATAATCTTACATTTGGATTCATGAAACACTCAGACTGGTCAATGAAAACAGAGGAAGAAGGAGGCTTTATGAATTCTGCTCAGTACACCACCAAAGGTAGTCAAAAATCAGCTCTGGGTTGCCCCCAAGGCCTCTGCCTCTGAACTACACCTAATCCTGCCTCCTCAAAAGATACCAACTAAAATTCTATTTTATTTTGAAAAAAACATTTAACCCTTTGAACTCTCCTTTTTATTGCAAAGACTTCGCTTTCCTTCCTTCTCACTTTTCTTGTTTGTTTGTCAGAGAGAAGCCTACCTCTCCTCTCCTCTCCTCTCCTCTCCTCTCCTCTCCTCTCCTCTCCTCTCCTCTCCTCTCCTCTCCTCTCCTCTCCTCTCCTCTCCTCTCCTCTCCTCTCCTCTCCTCTCCTCTCCTCTCCTCTCCTCTCCTCTCCTCTCCTCTCCTCTCCTCTCCTCTCCTCTCTTTCCCCATCAAATATTAAAATGGTTTTTTTTCCTATTGGAAAAAATACTGAAATACTATAGCAGATCCCCTTTCACTCTCACCTTGTCTGAATTGATTTCTACTCCAAAATTCCTGTATTCTGCACCATCTTGTGTCCTAGGTTCTATGGGTTGTTGGCAGCTACCTTCAGTTATATCTTTTAATCTTCCCCTGTCACTCACCTAAACTGCTATTTCTGAGTTATCTTGCTCACCTGTCATTCACTTCAATCCCCTGACTTCAATTCACTTCTTTTTTTTTTCTTAGTGAGGCAACTTGGACACTCATCATGTCAGCTCTCGATTTAACAGAAAACCCAAAAAGAAACAGATACACAAAGGAATAAACTCTGTTCTGCTATGTCTATACATACTAAATTACTTAAATGCAGAAAAGTTGTTTTAAATGCGAGAAGAACTGAGATCCCAGTCTCAAGTGTGCCTCTTGGAGCACTTTGAAAATGGTAAAGGCCGACGAGATCAAAAGGCAGAGTGGAGCAGAATATGTAACTGGGTACTTGTACTCTTTTTTTCCTCTCAAGAGACAGTGATGTTTTGCAATGCAAACACTGAAAGGAAATGAAATAAAGCTCTTTTCAGCAATAGTTTTGAAATTGCATGAAACTTCATAATCTTTCCCTACTTTAAGACTGAGTTTAAAAGTAGACAGCTTTCAAATGGATTAATGTAGACATAAAATCGAATGCAGAAAACTTTTGAAGCTTTCCAAATCTCTCCTCAACACATTCCTGCTCACAGTTTAATGTAGACTAGTACATCATATATTATAGCAAGTACTGTGAAAGTGTTATTCCTCAATGAACTCACAGGCCTTAGCACCTAATTCATTCAATCTACTGGTTTAAATGCAATACTAATGAACCATAAGCAAATTTAAAAATGCAAGGGCTATATACTGAGCAAAATAACTCCAAAGCAGTACATACTTTATCAATCTAGGTTTTGCAGTACAAATGCAGGAAATTATTCTGGTGACAGCCTTATTTTAATTTAGAGAAGTGCTGTTCTAGGTATTGTGGCTCATCCTCAAAAAAAAAAAAAAAAAAAAACCAAAAAAAACAAACCAACAAACCAAAAAACATTACATGGGCCCAGCTTAGTGAAAAGAAATAATTTCATGAAATACCTTTCAATCTTTGCTCCCTTGTCACCTCAAGGCCAAAGTACTGATATTTGCCATAGTTATGATGGCAGCTGAGATATACAGACATTTAAAAAATACTCTTCTCTGACAGCAGCTTTTTTAAGAGCTTTGGAGCTCTGCAAAACAAAAAGGTGCACAATGACAATTTTGCCTTTCCAGGCTCTCCTGCCTTTTAATCCCACACAGAGCAAAAGAAAAATACCTCCAATATGTTTAAATTAAGCAAAGCAATAGAGAATCCAACAGAGAAGGAAACTACCATCTTGGCACAAGGCTGTTGTCTGGCAGCCTGTGAACACATTCTCTCACACACCTTCAGCTCCCAGCTCTGAGCCTTCACATTATTGTGTGTTTTTATGTAATGCAGAATGGTCAATGGCATGAATTACAACCCAGATATTACAATGCATCCATTACAAGAGCAGCTTAAATCATCCTGTATTCAATTCTCAGTCAAGGACACATCAGAAACCCAAACCATTCAAATAATTTACAAAACAAAACCGTACGAAACCAAACACCAGCGTGCGTTATTTTACACACTGAAGAGGTTCTTGGGGTTAGTGCAACTGTGGTGAATTTATTATGTTGAAAGCAATCCAATGGAGATTCAGAATGCTGAATATTGATTACATTAGTTTTGCAGCTGATCCTCAAAAAAAAAGTGCCAGTATACACTTTAAGTCCTAAACTCTACTGTAATAAGAAGCCAATATATACTCTGCAGGGTCTGGTGGACCAGGATAGCTGTTTTCATGTTTATGTGCCACTCATTTTCCCCCACATCTGCATCCAGCAGAAATGAATCCCTGGCAGTTACTTGGCACTAGTGCTTGGCAGATATGAATTGCTGCAGGCCCATCTGGGACAGGAGGATCAGAGTCCAGCTCTGTGCAGAAAAATTCAGAGCATATGTAGTTGTCTGTGAAGTTTCTTATGTCATCCTTACCCATGCAAAAAGGATGGATGCAATATGAGTATGGCACTGAGAAGTGGTTTGAAATTTTCTTCATATGTTGATTGTGAAAAGATTCCAAAGAAGTGACAGACAATCACAGCCTACATTTAAACCCACTGCTTTTCTTAGTTTCCTTTGCAAAACTTGCATGGGGGTCGCCCCTCACCCTAGACACAGTTTAAACACCACCACTGCAAATAAAGCAAAAAGATTGAGGAAAATAAACACACTGTTACCAAGGCTGGACAAAAAACATGCAGAGACAGACTGACTTAAAATCAGCCTGAAAAAGCAGGAAGACAAAAAAGATTCTGTTTCTGCTGCAAAGCTGTTTTCAAGAAGACTCGCAGTAAAGCAGAGATATCCCATTATTCCCCATCAGCTGTCAGAGAGTTCTCTCATAGACAATGGGAGTGCCTAAAGAAGGAGAAGTTCCAAAACTCAAGTTTGCTGAAAATGGGATAAGGTGGGTTATGGCAAGGATTTAAAGGAAACTCTTTAACTCAGATTTACTCCCTCAGAATTCAGTCTCAGAATCTAGACTTTGAAAAAAAGGGAAGTGTATGGTCAGTTTTGCTTTAAGACATCTACAGAAATAGATGGGTTTTAATCAAATAACGTATTTGCTTAAATATGTTATTTAATAACATATTTAAGTTATCAAATAATAACATAGCACTGTGGCAGCCTAAACTTCCTCAGACACAGGGCCTGAAAATAAAACTTATATTAAAAAAAATAACCAAAGAAAACCCAAAAAACCCAAATAAACAAATTTTAAAAACCCCAAAAACCCCCTTAATACTTAAAATGAGTAAAGTGGAGGTAAGGAAAACAAGCTGTCCACAACATGGAGAGTAAAGAGCTGTTTAATATCTTCAGTCTTGCTGAGGTGAGATGCTGATTTCAGCCTTACTCAAATCAATGAAAAGCTTTCCTATGTTACAGCATACAATTTCATGTGTGTTTAGCAATGATTAGTACCTTATTCATTAATTATAAAATTTTCTAGGATATATCCATGAAAAGACAAACAAAAAGTTAATTTCTAATATCCTTCTAAGAACTTCATGGTAACTCCTGGTTTTGCCAGAGAAGGTTCCTCTTGCTGATAAACCAATACAGAATTTAAATATAAATCATATACACCATATGGAATTGCTTGCTCCATACATGAAGATTTAAGAGGGTATTCTCAAATAACAGCAAAAGATTATTAGTGAGTCTGGATAATTTGCTTAATAAGACAAAACAGTAAATAACAACTAAAAAGCAGAAATTTCCAGTCCGACCCCAAAGAGATAAGCTATTACCTGGTTCAAAACTTATGCAAAGTAATGTGCACAGATTCCTGCAGTCTGAAATCTCAGTGCATTTGCTGTATCTCAAACCTCAGTACCTAAGTCCACAACAGGAGAAATCTCAAGAAAGAGATAGGGAAGGAGACAAAAGAGATATTCAGGATTTTACAGCCAAAGCAGCAGCTGAAATCATTGTGTTTAGCACTGGTGATGGGTACTCTGAAGTGGAAAACCAAAAGCAGGAACAAGTGCTCCAGCCCAGCACTGTAAGCAGTGCCCTCTGTGTGTGCACAAATGGAGCAAATCCTTTTGTGCTTTTCATCCATTTCCAGTGCCCTAACACTAAAGCAGTGACTTGCAGTGATGCCACTCATTCAGCTGCTGGGCTTGCTAAGGCTGGGGTTGCTTGAGGCTTCTTCAGTGCTCTGCACCAAGGAGGGAAATGAACCAGCAACAGAAAAGCTGCTTCTCAAGTTATCTCCTTCAAGTATGTATTGAAAGAAATCTCTCCAAGAAAAAAAAGGCATTTTTCCCATATTCATTGTAAGTTGGAGTCTGGATAGTTTGTGAAAAGAATTCCATATTTGTGGATTACCTCAAAAATGCTAGTACTCATTTGCCCTCCAGTCTAATATTTCTACAGAAATAATTCCATGTATGCATAATTATATACATATATATTCTTTTAAAAGCTTTTGAAACACAATTTATTGCATTTGTACTTCTTTTTTCAGAGGGAGAAGGAGCAGCAGCAGCCTGCCCTTGTGAATCATGAGTAGAGTGATACTGAAACTGCCCACTGTCCCTCAGAAATGTCTCCTGACATGATATCATCTAATTTTAAAGGCTGAGCTGGAGACTCCTGACTCCTCAATCAGCAAAGGAAGAAAAGCATCTGGAAAGCATCTAAAGAGGGAGGCAAAAGTATATGTCATCTCAGTGGTTCAAATTACTCTCTGGAGTTAACTCTTCCCATGGCTCTACAGGGAATTTCAGCTTGTAACCTAAACTGAGCAACTAAAATATTCTTACTGTGAATGTTGGGAATACCTTCACAAGATCCCAAACATCAGTTCTCAGCATCCCTTCCTGCTTAAGATTAGATAAGCCAGTTAAATTGCTCCCTTTTTTTCCTGAAAAAAAAAAATTTCTGAATAGCCACCAGTGAGTTAATATGTACAATTATTCAGTATGTCATAATCAGAAATTAATAAGACATATAATAATTTTTGTAATATCCCTTTTTAATAGACAAACATTTGGGATCAATGGTGTGTACTGGCTTGGGGTATTTTTTTAAAAAGTGATTCATATAGTCAAGGCCAGAAAACATGATTGCATTTATTTAGTCTACTTTCATGAGCAATAGGAGAATATAGAACAGAACAGAATCTAGAAGAACATCTACTGTTCACCAAATCATATGGAAAAATTCCTAATATCTGACAAGACCAGAAGATTGGAAGCAAATCTGTAGACAAAACCCATTTCTATCTTGGTTTGTACAGAAGGTTGTATATGCAGTACTTAAATAGTAAATTTGGCAAACATGTATTTAGGGATTTTATAAAACCTGGTTCATTAAATGTTTGAACTTTCAGTATCTACTCTAGAGATACATTCACTAAGTTCATAAAATGTTTATTAACAAAACTGAGGAGATTCAGAGCTCTTGTTTCATGCTGTAAAATTAAAAATCCCTATTAAATATAATTTTAGTATTAAATGGACCATAGAACACCCATTAATTATTTTTACATAGACAATATGAAAAACACAGACTTCTGCCCAGACAATCTCTATAAAAAAGAGAAACATGCTTATGTCCAACAACTGATTGAAAATTGCTGGACTGGGCCAACTCTGAATTATTTTTAGCAGATCAGGGTGGAAAGCATGAGACCACATTCAGAGATTAACAGCCAGACAAGATGCCTGAGTTCAGCAAAACACAGATCACCCTGACTTACAGCCAAAGCTGTCAACCCTCGAAATGCTCTGAGAGACTCTTTCCCAGACAGATAAAATCCCATTCAGCAGACTCCAGGGACGGTGTGGTTGGGCTAGCAGAAAGGAGCAGAGCAGCACCCTATAACCCATATTAGGGTGAATTTTGAATACAGCTGTCTCTGCTTGCTGCTCCTCCAGACAGACTTGCTGCTCACAGAGGCTTCAGATCTCACTCCAGCAAATTGTGAGTTGCATGGGCTGCCTGCATGTAAAATATCCTTCGGTCATGTAGTCATCACTTGTCCCAAGGTGCTGTGTCCCGCCGTGTTCCCCCGTGTTTCTGCGCACGCTGTTTCTCACCCAGCCCTGAGGACCGGCTCCCTGCAGCCTTTTCCTGCAGAGGGAGCAGCTGCCCGGACATTGCCCTGCGCTCCCCAGCATCTCTGGCTCTCCTGTGGAGGCGGAGACAGGACAGGCTTCACACAGCGGCTGCTAAAGCCAAGAAGCCACACCACGTCCCTTCTGCCTTTGCTTTCTAACCACACCGAGTGCAAAAGGGGTGGAAGCACCAGGCTCCTCACATGCCAGGACCACTGGTCTCCATTCCTACCAATTGTTTTCAGACATTTTCTCTAAAGGGTAAAGGTTTGTGTTTTCACAAGCAACTAGCGACATTAGGCTCCTTGATCTTTGTCTAGCTTACTTACAAGGCCTTTTCTCTGAAAGTAACATATTCCAGTGCTTGGATTGTAAAGGCAATTATTTAATTATCTCACCCACCAAGCAGCAATATAAAACAAACAAACAAACAAAAAAAGCATGGAGGCACCCAGGGTTTAGTCATTTTCCAAAAGTCAGCCTGACAATTTTAATAATCAACATCTACTTCCCTGTGTTACCCATACAGAGATGTGCCATTTATTCTTTCCCTCCACCCCATGCAAGAGAGAAAAGTGTCAGAGATAAAAGGAAAAGGGTGAAAATACTGAACAAATCAATCTTTACATGTGTCCTTTAAATGTCTCACCTGCTAAACCTTCTGAAGATGGCTTTTGCTGATTGTATTTGATTCCAGATGCTGGGAGTCTCCCTGTACTTTGATTTCTTTTCAAGGCAGCTCTTTGCCTTGCTGGTGGCCTTGTTACAAGCAGTTCCTTCCAGAAGAGCCTTTTGAAGAATTAGAAAACACAAGGCCTCCTAGGAAGTACATGATACATAAAGGCCATAGCAGTAGGGTGCTGTCATGTTTTCTTTAAAAGTAAGTGGTAAGATGCCCATTGACTTTGCTGGTGACAGGATTTCATAGCATGTACACAAAAACCAGGTCTAAGTGCTGCCCAGGTCTCAATTTCATTCTTCATAAGTAAGAAAGACAGTAGAATTTTTTTTAATCCCAAAGCCAGCATTGATACTTTAGTACTATCTCATGTTCCCCACAAGTAAGCCTTGTAGATTCTTGTGGGAGTTTTTAATGTTTGTCATTAAAAGCTCATTCTCCTCATTCTCACTCTGACAGTTTGCTTTAGCATAACTTTTTAATCTTAGCTGAAATGGCTTAAGGCAGCTATGTTATATAGAGCATCTCCAGGATAACAAAGCAGGAAGAAAATTCTATGGTTGCAAGAAAAATGAGATGGAAATGAGTGAACTAATGTCAGGGAATGGGTATACACAGCAACAGCAGAAGCACACAGCAGAAATGGGATGTGAGAGTAGGAATCAGCTCCAGATTCGACATTCCAATGTAGATACCTGCAGACGTGGCCACACTTGGTATTAGTGGAAATCTGTGTAGCCAAGGGCAGCAGAAGAGCAGTTCAGCAAGCAGATGTAGGGATGCAATCCAGTTGTCTCAGTCAGTCACCTCACATCTATAATGTCCATGCAGGTGCCTCAGATTGCCAGGACTGGTTCAAGCAGTATAAGATATATATATTGCAACAACAGAATTGGAGCCCCAACTATTGATTGCTAGTATTTATGACACCCACCTGCTTGTTACTTTGGTGAGGAAGATAAGAAAAAGTATTGACAGGCATTAAGAAAACCCCTCTATATATTTTCCTTTCTTTTTTTTTCCTGCTTTTGGACCCTGTTGATACAGATCATGTGTCCTCTTTGTTAGCATACTTTTTATACATATATATAGGTACTTTTAACACAGGTTAATGTCACCTCAAAATTTGGAATACCTGTCTAAATAAGTATTCACATCCATGATAGAATACAGCTGCTGTCCTCTCTGCTTGACATCAGCTGTGCAGTGATACTAGCCAGCTATAGCCACTGATACTGTCCAGACACACCTTCAAAGGTCATTTGAAAGGAGTTTGCTTTCCACATTATCCCATCTGGCTTCAAGACTGTTTAAGCTGTAGAAAGGAGAAACAATGTTTGCAGGTTTAAACAAGAACTGGGGCGTAAGGCAGGGGAAAACAATGGGGGATAAAAAAACCCCTAAAAAATGGGCAGCAAAGCATTAACAATGTGACAAGACCTTACAATACACTGCAAAGCTATTTCCATGTCTGTTCAAAAATGACAGTTTCCGTAAGCAGCAGCAGGGTGCCACTGCTAGCTGCCCTTCTGCCCCCAAAACCTCTCCAGTGTCTCACCTCTAGGTGCCCACCAGCCCTGCAACATCTCCATAAAGAGACTGGGGTGGTTGAGATCCACAGTTAACACAAGCCAGTCAAGGCATGTGGCACCTGAGCCTGGATCCATCTCAATTCATCTAAAGCTTTCAGCTCAGGCACGGATTTGGGCCCTTTCCATCCACTTGGCATTTTCATAGAATCCCCAGGAATGTGTCTGTTTTGAGATTGCCACATCTCTGCCATATTAAGCAGATGTTGGCCAACAAAAGCCTGACAGAAAGAAACAGTACAATCAAAGAAACCTGCTACTCACAGGAAAGCATTAAAAAGCAGATTTCAAAGGTATTTCCTGAGTCAATGGGGAGCAACTGCTATTTCACTGATTCTAGAGGATGTGTGAATTGAAAGTAGAACACTTTCCCCAGTAAAAATATTTATTTTGAGCACATTCTGAAGCAAAACTGATGTCACAGAGAAAGAGTAAGAGCCATGTCAAAAGAAATGGCATCAGCATAAATGCTGTTTGTTTGGTTTTGTCTGCTAAGCATTGCCCAGATTTACCTTTGTAAATCCTCATAGCTTATCCAGGATTTTCTGGATTTTTCTATAGGAAAAGGCAAGGACATCTACCATACCAACCATGGATTCAAGAAGAAAAATACATACAAATCAGAAAGCAAACAGCAAAAGACATAAAGAAAGAGTAATAGAGAAAAATAATCCTCTTGTAGGCTGGCAGGTAAAATTTAAAGTGGAGTCACAGTCACTAAGGAGAAATTAGTGTCAACATCCAGTATCACTGTACTGCCTTGCTATGTACCACAAAGAAGAGAAAAGGCAGTTTCCCTGGATACAACAGGAGTCAGACAGCAATAGGCAGCAGCCTGGCTCATCAGACAACAATTCTCAATTATGGGAAAGTTTGTTTTCTCAGCAGTTGTTCCTTTCTAAAGGAAAATAGTGCCATGGCCTCAAAAAAATTGCAAGACCCAGAAACTACCATGAATATTCAGTGGCTCTGTGATCACAGGGCTTGTGCTGGATAAAGAAAATCCAGGGGTTGGTAGGACTCTGTGGGTTCCCTCCTACCACACCTCTGAGACAAACCCTTACAGCATTTGTCTCTCCACATTCTTTGACCACCAGTGTAGACGCAAAATGCTCCTGTCTGTAGTTTCACTGAAAGTCCTTCGGAAAATTGCTTTAAAAATTAGTACTTTTCTGTTGGTTTTGGTTTGGTTTTGTTTCAGACTAAAAAAAACCAGGTGGCATTTCTCTACTTACAGATCCAGCCCTCTTTTTGCACCCATAGGAATTCTGTCTAGGCTTTTCTCAAGACCACATCACGGGGCCTGGGTCTGACTTTAAGCTGTCTCTCCTGTTTTCACCCACACCTTTCCTCAGTCATGCCAAACAGGAGCTTTGCATGTCACGGTCCTTAACACCTAGACAGAGGTGGGGGCAGCAAGGAGACACTGACCAAATGGCATGAAAATGGAGAAGGATGCAGGATAAGGTAGATGCTTTTCACCGTGTGAGTTAGAGATCCCTAAATGCCATCAGCAGCCCAATTTTTTAGACAGAATTGCACACATTTTCAGCACAAGCAGTAATTATGACCCTTATATAAACTCTCTTTTTTTTTTTTTTCCTTTCCCTTTCTTTTTGCCTTATGCAGGAAAAGAGGGAAACTCTTCACAGATTTTGAACCCCATAAATGAAAGTTTTATATATATTTTTATTATGGCTATCCTGAGATGTATTTTCACACCCTAAATTTTGTTTTCTTGTTTGCAAGATCTACAAAGAATTATATGGCAATAAACTTTAAATAAAACCTTTAAATAAAAAAGAGACTACAAAGGAATTATCAAACTCTGGGATCACTGCACAACAAACCACAAAACTGTATCAAGAGAGTGATCAACTAAGATGTGGTTTACTTACTAATAAGATAACGGCTTTGTGAGCAGAGAACTCTTTGGGGGGATATCAGTCATGAGAGGATATTCTTCTTCAAGTTATTGCTCAACCCACCTTCATATGAAGAAAACCAGGCAGCATCAAGTGCATAGGACAGAGGTTAGCTGAACTAAATGACTGTGAGCTTGCAGAGCTTTTCTTTGTCACAGTTAACCAGCTTTTTCAAGGGGATGTTGGCAGTAGTATTGTATCCAGAAATGTCTGGATTTGCACAGCAAAGATGCATGTGGGCCTCCACTGCAGGTGGAAAAATGCTGTGAAAATGCAGTTGTGTTTAGTGGATAGATTAGTAAAAAAAAAAAAATAAATGCAGATGGCAGCAAACCAACTAGCAGCTTTTTTTTCTTCTTCTTCTTTGGTAAATGAAGAAATTGCAGTTTTCTCCATTGTGGTCCCTCTGAGAGGTTTCCTCCTACACACACAAGACCTCTATGACTCCCATTTTCTGTGTCCATTCAGCACAGCACACCTGAACCTGTGCACAACAGCTGCAACCCACTGACATCTGATTGCTGGAGTGTCTTCAGCAACAGACTTTCCAAAGAGCTGTCATATTTCTGCCAGCAGAGAGCCTCACCTGGACATTTAGAGTAGAGACACTTGATAGCATTCTTTCTTTGCTCACCAAATATTTCACTGGAGTCACGCATTTCTCCTTCAGAAAGCTGCCACGTGGGTTTAGCCTCTACTACTCCACTGAGAATAATATTGAGCCATTTAAGCAGTGAGTATTTTGAGAAGGGCTCTTCAGATAGCCCACATAATCACAGAATGGGTAAGACTGGAAAGGATCAGTGAAGATCCAGCCAGCGTAGCCCAACTCCCTGCTCAAGGAGGGACCACTAGACTACTTTACTCAGAGTTGTGTCCAGACTGCTCCTGAATATTTCCACAGAAGGAGACTCCATAACCTCTCTGGGCCATCTGTTCCCTTTCTCTGTCACCCTCATAGCAAAGATGTTTGTGACACGGGTGAACTATTCCCATTTACAGGAGGAGTCCATACCTAAGCATGATTGTTATCTTTTCCTAAGTACAGCTGCAGGATAAAAGAAAGCCTGGTACCATCTGAGGGAACAAATCCATACATTATCTGCACGGTGGTTACACACTGTAAACAAATCCTCTGTTCTTTCCACAGGTGCAACTCCTCCACAAGACTTAGTGAGATGCTCTGTGATAAACCTGGGTGGCACAGATGTTTACTTTGCCTGAAAGTCAACCAGCAGAATTTTTAAAAAGCATCCTATTGCCCAATAGAGTTGTTTTTACAAGAGCTGTCAGGATGAAGAGGGAAGAGTAGGTCAGCTGCTTCCAAAGAAATACAAAAGAATCTCAGTGAACATCAGATGCATCATCAAATAATAGGCAAGTGAAAAATTGAAATGCAGGGATTCATATATAAAATTGCAAAATTTGACAAAATGCTCATGGATGGCTTAATATGCTACTCATAGAATAGCATAAAAACATTTGGGCTGATTTCCTGTTTCACGTCAAACTGTTAAAGAAAAAGAAGCTTTTGGAAAATCATCAAGAGTGTCCTTCCAAAATCTCTCTGAGTTGAAATTAATGAAAGACCAGATCCTTTTTGACAAAATCATCCATCAGTTTTTATAGTAGATCCTCTAATTGTGCATGAAGAAAGAAAAAGTAGGCTCATTTTAAGCAGAAGCTGCTGCCCTTTAATGTGGGACAACAGGGAACAGAAAACCTTTGTTGTTTTTAATACTGAAGTCCCAATTTCTCTCTTTGTGATGCACATGCAACAATTTGGCAAGTGTAAATTTTTTAGGAAACAGCATTTCAATCGTTTCCATGACAAAATACTTGAAGAATGAATCTCATAGACTGACTAAAAAAAGTCTTCATTATTTTAACTGCCCAATTTAATAAGCAAATTATAAAATATAGGAACAGGTATTTTTATTTTTAATATATGTTCATTGTCAATTATATCTAATACCGCAAATAATTAAACTTGAATTATTAGGATAATTACCTAAAATTAAGAAAAAGTCACTGCCCTCCACTTTTAAATATGTCAGGAAGCAAGCTGATGATTTGACCCAGGCTTTTCACTAATATGGCACAGGAAAAATATAAGAGTATATTTATGCACATATATAGGCTTCATTGGCTTATAGCTCAACGTAATTTGCCACTTAAGTACATTTTGAAAAGAAAAAAATAAATATGATGTACACAGAGATAGAAGTGACCATTAGAAAGCAGGCAGAGGGAATGTAGGCTTCATACAGTATAGTGCTGTAGTAAAACTCTAAATATTGTATCTTACCATCACATCTGAAAAAATAACTCATATTGGCTTTCTGTGCTATGAACTGAAAGACTGGAAGAACTGTAATAAGAGGCTACTCTTGGATGCCACAGAATTTTTCTTTTCAGACTGTTGTGGTGGTGTAAGGAATTAAATGATCTGGAAAAAGATAAGATTAAATCTGAGCACAATTACACATATTTTGGAGGGGTATTCAGGTGGCCTCAGTAATGAGGGGCAATTATGACTGAGTGGTCATAGAAAACTCAAGTCAACTGCATTACAGAGAGGGCAGCACACTGCCACAGGGAGGGGCAGCTGTGACAAAACTGACTACATGACGTAGGTTTCCACTAGATAGAAAAAGTGAAAAAAAAATGAAAAAGACCTATTGCATAGGTATCTAACACCCAGATTTAGTCAGGAGCTGAATTTATGTAACATGCCATAGACATAGATCAGAAAAGATCAAGAGAATTGCTGCAGTCCTTAACCCAGCTAGGGACAGGGAATGGGCCTTGTAAAGTTCCCTTTTTCTTCTAGTGGATCCCATATGTGGGCAAAATCCCAGGCATCCAGCCTGGGAAGGGCTCTGTCCCAGTTCCAAGAGTGGCAATCCAGTCAATCCTGTGAGTGATGACAACAGACAAATCTCAGACCTGCAAAATGCACAAATGCCTTTATAAGGACCAGCAGACCCTACCCAGAGCAGTAGCTGTAGCCAAACTAATGTGCCTCAGAAACCATCAAGAAAAGGAAGTTAATTCTAGTCCTGCTAAAGAGCAACTCTCCACTTCCTCATCTCTCAGAAAAAGCAATCATATTAAGACATGCACAGAGCATTTTGAATTATTAACAAAAATTTATGTGACAGTTGGACAGCCTCACATGGCATCTATGTGAGGCTGTCCATCTATATCTATGTATATTATAGCAACCACATAAGAGCTACAACTTGCATTTTGAATATCATTTAGAAGACTTGGTTTGCTCCCCTTCGCTTTATTAGTATTCTAAGTGTATGCAAGGAAAATACAATTGATGATTATGTGAATCCAATCTAAAAGGAAAACAAAACTCCAATTACACTGGTAGCAAATAAAAGAGAAACTGGTATGTTCGCTTAAGTGAATATAACACTGAAATGTTCATTGACTCCACTACCATTTCTCAGCATAAAATAGTGATTAAGTATTGTAGTTTTAAATGAGCTTAAAGAACAACCTTTAAGCTCATTCACTAAATATATTTGTGGAAAAGAACATGACCTTTCACGAAATGGTTTTAATGAATTTAACCTGAACAGGGAAGACTCATGCTGGCTGACAAGATTTTTGAGGGTGAAGAAGGGTGTCAAAAAAAAAAAGAAATAAAATATCAGTTTGTGTTAATTGATGCAGTCTTGTAAAATTATTTTAATATTAACTATTTCCAGAAGTGGCCAGTACACTCTGTGAGCACTCTGGGCTGGGATTTCTTAGCCACGAGTTCTGAGTGTCGGATCAGACCAGGACACACAGGAGAAAGACTACTTGCATGAGTTTGGAAGAACTCATGCAAGAAAAAAGCTGAGTATCAAAGCCAGCTCTTAACAGAACTAGAAAGGCTGAAGCAATTGAAATTCTAAAACATAACAACAGCTGAAGCTAGCTGAGAGGAGAACGAGGATTTCACCTTCTTAGTACTGCCTCTCTGTGTTTATTCTCCCCTTCCTCCCATAAACTAAAAATTATTAAAAATTAATTAAAAGGCATTTCTAACTCTTTAATCATTCTACGTGTCTGCAAAGCCTGAGGCATTGCCTCAAGTGCCAGAAGGAATGCAAAGCCAAACAGAGAGCTTAAATACGAAACTTGGGAGAAAATCTACACTTACTGAATCCAGGCCGGCCATGGTGATGGGGCTCTCAGCAGCAGCCACAAGCTGCCCTTGGGGTTCTGCTCAGGGTTCAGCAGAGCCTACAGCTCCTGGGACACTGGCACTCTAAAAGGCAGTGCAAGGGCATCAGGGCAGGGTGCCAACACTGCCAACTGCACACTTTTTAAGCTGTGCCACCTATGGCAAGGAGGATCTCTGCCACAGTGCCCAGCTGCCATTGGAGTCAGGGTTAGGGTTATGGCTAGGCTTAGGGTTGAGGGAATGAAAGAGCCTACAGCTCCAGGAACACCAGGGCTGGAACTGGCATGCCAAGGCCACAACATTGCTGTTTCTACACCTTTCAAATTCGGACCACCCATGGGCTATGGGCTCTGGGCTCATCAGCCCCAGTGACAAGATGCCATTTGGGTTCCAGTTAGGCTGGAGACGGCAAGAGAGCCTAGAGCTTCAGGCACACTGTGGCTGGAATATGTATGCCAAGAGGATCATGGAAGGCCACAACATCTTTCACATTAGAAGCATGCATAGGGAAGGGAGCCTCAGCCACAGCGTCACGCTGGGTCAAAGCTTAGTGAGAAAATCCATGTAATTGTGAATGAATGAGGAGTGAAATGAAGTGAACCCAATGGAATGGAATGGAAGGGAAAGGCAGTGCATTGAATTGAGCCAAATATTTTCATTGGTTTCACTTAATTTTAGAACTTTTTGGTTTTTAAAATTTTATTTAATATCTTTATGTGTCATTTCCTGTCTTTCTATTTCTAGCAATTTCTTGATTTCTCAAGCTATATGAAAAACAAACTATTTACACAGAAAGCCCCCAACAATAAACCACACTGAATGGCTCTCTGCCATTTTTTCCCTGTTTGAAGAAACCCCTTCTCTCTTGAAGAGTGTGCCTTCCCCCTGTCTGAAGCAAGGAGGTGAGGTGGTATCAAATAACCAGGTTGTAGCCCTGCCCTCTCCTAGCTATTGCAAAAGTTCACTTCGTCCTGGCAAGAACCAGGACAATTTACCTGTCAGAAAGCACAAAAACATGAATTTGCATTGTATCATTGTCTCTTATTTTCCTTAATGACCAAAGGCAAAGCTCAAGGTATGATTAGGAAAATATTTTTTTAATGACTGCAGCCAGTGACGTTGAAAGCTGCCTTTCACTTCTGTGGGTGCAGCCCCTTCCTGCTGTGATCTGTGCCATTCAAATTCCTGCAGTCAGCATATACTATCACACCCCACTCTCACAGAAACCAACACACTAACCACAGTACCACCCAAAACCAGGAAGTAACCCTTCATGCAGTTTCCCATATTTCTACTCTTCTTGGAGATGGGCTACAAGGGATGAACAGCTCTCCTGCTAAGCAGTTAATAGAATCATGGAATGGTCTGGGTTGGAAGGGATTTTAACACTCTTTGGCTCCAATTCCCCTGCCATGGGCAGGGATGCCACCCACTGGATCAGGCTGCTCAGGGACTCATCCAGTCTGGCCTTGAACACTTCCAATGATGGGGCATTCACAGCTTCTCTGGGCAACCTGTTCCAGTGCATCACTGCCCTCACAATAAACAACATCTTCTATCTAAATCTATCCACTTTCAGTTTAAACAGATGTATGTTTGTACTTCCTTTACCCTAAATTACTCTAAATGCCCCCTGGAAGTCTCTGACAGAAGAAGTGGATTTTGCTGAAAACAAATAACTTCCTTTGCATGGTGGAAGACCACACAGCTAGTGGAAATCAGGAAAATTCTTTTCATTTAAAGCCAGCGATTTACAAAACCTACAACTTTACTTAATTATAACATCAATGGGGAAGAGATCCCCTCAGCATAGAACAAAGAAAAGAGACCTGACCCCAGTCTGAATCTGTAAAGCATTGCTGAAGCTGGGCAGATAGAAAGAAGTGACAACTATCAAGTCACTTGTGGGTTAGCTGCCAAAGAGACATCACTTCTTCTGCCAGCAGCATGACTGGCAGTAAATAATCACTAAGCCAGCCTGACAGTGAGTAGGAAAGTGATGAGACTGCCACATTCCCTCTCCAGCATGGTCACAACAAGCCCAAGGCTTGCTGCTTGGCAAGTGAAACCCTGCCATCAATTACTGACATTACAAGGAAAGGCTGACAGAGGCTGAACATCAGTTTTCTTCCCATTTAATTTGTCAGGAATACAAAAATCTGACTTTAGTGCTGGAACGTGAGCGTGGAGAAGATAAAACCAATGGCCACAGTACAGGGTGTGTCCAGCCTCTTGGCCATAACCAGCAGTGAAGAAAATGCACAGAAGGGTGCTGTTCCAGTCAGAAGGTAACTAGGCAAACACATCAAATTCTGTCCAATGCAACCCACAGGGCCAATCCCATACTGGCAGAATGAAGAAAGTTCATACTCCAATGCCAGAAGAACTGGGACAGCAGAACTTGTACAGCATTTATTTGCACTGGCTGTTATATGCCTAGTCTTGTTTTGAAAAGCTGGCAGATGAAGGCCACTTTCTACCCATTCCAAGTGTTGGAACATGTCTCAGAGGTTCAGGACTTAGTATATGGGCAGAGAAAAACCACTACTCGTTTTAATCTGACTTAATTCAGTAGAAAGGGATTAGTCTGGAAAGAAGTTTGAATCACTGAACCTTTTAGGATTGGCAGAGATGATGTATTGCAGTGCAACCTTCCCATACCATGAGTATCTTCCACACAGACAAACTGAGTGCTGAAGACAAAAAAGTTCAAATTTTGGTGAAACTTAGATCTAAACCAAAACTGAAACATTTATCATCCTTATAAGCATTCTGCTCACAGGTTGATAGGCTAAACACTGAAACTTCTGGGTGCTACAAACACATGTGGAAAATTCAAACTTAAGTCCTCATGTGGAAAATAATTAATCAATAGAGCGGCACAGATCTATTTTGCAAACACTCAACTAGAAAAATTGGAAAATACTACTCGCAGCCTCTTTTTAAAAGTTGTGTGGAATCACAAACCCATCACTCAAGAGTCCAGGATGAGCTGATAGCTTGAAATTCAATTTCATAATTTAAGAAAGAATTCAACCTCAGAACATCTTTTGGTGAAGTAATCATCTATCACAGAATATATTCTGTGATTAAAGGACCCACAAGGATCTTCAAGTCCAACTCTTAAGTGCATGGCTCATATAGGAATTGAACCCAAACCTTGACATTGTTAGCCCTGCTCCAAACAAGTGAGCTAATCTCAGGGTCAATCAAAGACTCTTTTCACTCTATTAGGTGAAGAAACAGAAGTAATTTTTTTAAACTATTTCTTCTGGTCTTTTTTTTGTTTGTTTTAAGAAGAAAAAAAATTACCAGGTTTATAAAAACTACCATTTACTTAGCTGGAAATCAGAGGCTTCAGGAACATCACAAAGAAAATTTCTAGTCCAACAAAATACTCCAGCACTGAACATCTTCCCAGCATTACAGCACATTGTTTTCATCACTCCCTTGAATCTCCAGCTTGTCTCTCAAACTTCCAGAAAACCCCTGGTGATACCTGTACAAGACCTCTTCAGCACCCATGCAAAAACTTATAGACCAGAATGCCAAGGTAGTTGCAATTTAACCTGCACCATGCACACCATTCCCAGCTGAGACAAACCAGCAAAGTTCTGCTAATCTTTCTAATGCTCTACAGCAGCAAAGTCTTTATTGTATCCAGCTCAGCCAAGGTTATCCCTTCACAGCCTCACTAATGGGCCTTGCTGATCTCAGTCACATTCCTGCTCTATCTGGACAGCAGTGAAGTAAATCTCCAGCAGAGCAGGCTCTCCTTTCACACAAGCTGCTGGGGTTTACTGAACAGCAGAACACACCCGTGGGCTGGATAGGGAGGCCTTTTCCCACGCTGGAGAACAGCAGTGGTGGTGCAAAGAGCCTGTTCCACCATGGGAGGTAAGAGGCAGCAGCCGACTCCCAGGCTCATGGTCATTGAGTGCTCTGCAAAAAACCAGCCAGGCCCTGTGGGAATCAGAGCTGCAGTCAATCTACACGCAAGACAACAGGATTACAAACACACCTGGTTTGCTGCCTCAGCATCGAGCCTGATCAGAAGATAAATGCACTTGCAACATTGTTGTTATCATGGAAAAAAACCCAGTGAAGTAGGACAGATGAAGAAAAAAAATTATTACTTTGATTTCAACAACCAGTGAGTGTAAATATCTGCTTCTTAAGGGATGACCAAAGAGCATTTTTGCCCTTGTCTATTGTAATGTCCCAGCCTTGTGAGGAATGGAACACCCAAGATTCCTAGATGCCCATGGTCAAAAAGAATGACTAAAATCAGAGGGTCTGGAAAAATCAGAGCATCTGCAAAAACTCGAAGTTTTATTAGTAAATTACACACTTGGCATGGAAAATGGTATGTTAGTCCCTGACCTTTTATATAATAGGTCAAGGACTAACATACCATTTTCCATGCCAAGTGGGCATGGCGGTGGGTTTTGGATAGGGGTGTAAGATAAGGAAGAGAGAGGGAAGAAAGAAGGAGAGAGAAGCAGTCTTGGTTTCAGTGCGAGTCCAGCCCAGGGTCCTGGGGATGCTGCCTGGGTTTTGTGGGGGTAGCTTCTTATAGATAGATTTCCCTGCCCTGAAGAGAGATTTCTCACTTTCTATGTAAATGTCTTATTATGCATAGCCCTTTCCTCTGGAAATGGGCCAAGGGCTTCAGGGTTCTTTGGTGATCTTGATCCCTCCCTACAGTCCATGCCCACTTCTTGTTCTTGCACTTGCACTGTACTGTGTGGTGCTTATCTTCAGGAACAAGGACAAGGATTTTATCCTGGAAAGTGCTGCACTACCTCTGCATGGGTCCCTTCTCCAGCCACATTTTGTTCTTTCTCACAGCAGGTTATTACTAATGATCCATGGTTGGCTCCACAGCCATCAGCTACTGCTGTTTGAGACATACACGTTAACCCTGTATCTTCTGGGATTCTACATCTCTTGATACTTTTATGGACATATTTCAGAGACCATAGCCTTGATAAACTGAAGGGAATAATTAAAATGCACTCTAGTGCCAAGTGAAGGGTTTACACCTTTTACTTTGGTTTTACAAGCTTAACAAAGTCAGCACCTTCAGTTGGCATTTTCTACACAATCCAGATTTATGAACAACTCATGATCTGGCAAAGACATGAGGATTAAAAGATTATATAAACAGTTTTTCTGAATAGGAAGCTTTCTTGGCTTCAAGTCAAAGCTGTTACAGAGAAATAGGATTTAATAAGACATTTGGTGTATATGATACCAGAAATATGCTAGGTGGTAACACTATGTAGCTACAAAGTGCTATAGTGAGTAACCAAAAAGGGCATTAGTGTAATAAAGCTAAATGGATAGTGCAGCCTGTATATCCCTCCCTTTTTGCCGTCTGCCCATATCTTCAGCCCCAAACTGGCATTTATAAGCCCACTTTTTTTTTTTTTTCCATTTAGCACAATATCACTAGAAGAAGCAGATGAACTGGAAAGGGTAAGGTGGTAGTGAAACCAGGTGGTTGGTGTAACACAGAAGGTCTGAACAGCCTAAATATATTTGTACATTGACAGAGGCAACCCCTAGTTCAGAATTACCTCTCCTTTATGGCTGAGTTGACACAGTACTGAGGGAGGGTAACACAAAATACTGAGTTTAGCAGGTGCTAGACATGCCACGAACTATCACAGGCAACAGAATGCTTCAAAGAACACTTTTACTCCACCAGTAAAATGCCAAAAACATCCAATTATTTCAATAGCAAAGAGCAAAGAAGTGATCTGTCACTTTTTTTTTACTTGTTGAGACACAGAAGTACTTGTATGCATGAAAATTGCTGATAGAAACACATGCACATTAGTAATATGCATTTTGCACAGAGTATTGAGAATAGCACAACTTGTGACTGCCACTCTGCAGTGCTCCATGGCTGTGGTTTATTCACACACAGGAGCTGTGCCTGGCTGAAGCTGCTTGCCCCCCAACTTCCTCCATTGCAGTGGGGTTTTTCCTAAACTGTCTCGGGATTTTCCTCTGCTGTATGCAGACAGGAGTACGCTGGTAGAGACCCTGGCTTTAATAGCAAGCAGCACATATATCTCATAGACATGACAGTTACCTTGGCAGGAACTAATTTTATTTCAAGTATCACATGATAACTAGTGTTTCTGCAGGAATCTTGTTTACATGGGCATCAAGAGCCAGCAGTTGTTATCTTTGCAGGGCTAGAGTCTGATGAAAGGCCACAAGCTGGACCTTTCACATCAGTATCTGCCAAACATAGCAGGCACTAATTGTATTTTCTGCAACTGACACTTCATGCTGAGAAATAGAAATGGAATGTCATCTTGTCCCCTTGTCTGTCAAGACACATCAGCCTGGAAATCTCTTACAGGTGCTCCTCCGAGACAGGAAAATTTAGCAAAATCACACAGGACTTTGGGCATGGTCATTCCAACAAAGACAAATCAAAACCTTAGTAATTATGCCAGAAAAGCTATGCCGCAAAATTCCATTATTGACATTAGCTCTTATTTGAATATTTGCCTCATGCAAATAAATTCTTTTACAGCCTCAGATTTTTTTTAATGCACTTCAGGATTATTTCTCCTGTGTTATAAAATTTCTCCTGGGAAAGTTTTGTGTTGCAGATCACTAAGAGAATGCCTTTCAATCCAAAATGTCTACCCATGGAGTTAATCTTGCATTTTGTGTTTAATGTGAGCAATAAGGCTTTATGTACAGGTAAGAGGAGAAAAAACAAACCAAAAACCCAACAAAATCCAAAAAAAGGACATATGTACAATCTAAGAAAGAACAAAGAGAATTAATCTAGCTCTAGAAGTCTAAATCAACTTAAACAAACAAAAATACAATCATAAGCTAGAAAGCTCATTAAGATAAGTAAGAATAAAATTAACATTTTTAAGAGTACTAATTAACCACTGGAACAATTTATGTTGACACTTTTCATTATTTGCATACTTCAGATCTACACAGAGCTTCTTTCCAGCAAAGAACACCGCCGTCCACACAGTGAACAGTGTTCAACGTTGTGTTCAATATGGGAATTGCTGGATGAGAGATTATGATCTTTGCAGCAATACAGGCAGACCAAATATTTCAGTAGCCTGGTCTGACCCTGAAATCTGTGGATTTCCAGCACAGAAGGGCCACATGCAGGTGAAGCAGCAATAAATGTCACATGTGGTTAAGTGCCTGAGGACAAGAGCAAATTCCAGTTCAGGGAATCAGAAACGCTTGCTCTGGCCCAGGTTCCTGCAGAAGGCCATTTAGGAGGGCACACTGTGCCAGACACAGGCCTGCTCTCACAGGGCTGTGCTCATGAGCTGCCCATTTGATGGCCTGAGCTTTTTCTTTCTTCTGCTGCAAACAATAAAGAGAAACTGTAGGTACATACACACTTGGACATGATTTTTAAAAAGTGTTTGGTTCTTTATGCAATACCAACTGTTAAGGAGAACCCAGCAATTCCAAGTGCACAAAAAGGCATGTCTCTGGAGTGTTGGCTGCCTACAGCAGGTACTTAACTGGCAAGTTTGTTTCAAGTTGGTTGAACCAATTAAAAAAATTCTGCAGTTTTAATAAACTGATATCCCACTGCTCACCCTAGAACATCCCTTTTGAGAGGAAGCATTTTACATCGTCCTCATATGTTGTTTTATGTTGGTGCCCCTAGCTACCATGAAGCATGGAGAGCTAAAATGAAAATGCTAAAGTGCTTCCAGCATGAAGCTGCTCTTTTGTGTAATTATGCCTGCTGCTAATAAGCCTTCCATTACAGCCATGGCACAGGTTTTGCTAATCCATTACAAATGATTGGTTGGAATTTAAAACACTGCTGCAAGCATACCACTTTTCACACTGAGCTCACATTGTCAGATTTCAAACACTTTCCCCCTCCATAAGTGACAAGGTTGGGCCATGCAACAACAGCTTTTACCTAAGGGAAGTGTTGAACTTATCACTTGAACCCTCCCTTGGGATTCACCTGAAAAGTATTTTACTGAAAATAACGAGACTGGCTCTGACCATTTCTGGTGTCAGTGTGAACTCCAAACTCAGACATCAGGTTCTAAAAATGTGCTTTACTGCATAAATCCTGCCACTGATCAGCATTGCCTGTGGTGTGACAGCCTGCCTGAACAGGTGAACTCATAGGTAATTCATACTGAAATTTCTGACAAATCTCCTGTTCTAAAAACTCTAAAAGAAACTTTCATAAAAACTAAGAACATATCCAATACCTTGAATTGTACTCCAAGATGCCTAATTTGTTCTTATGTATTAGACATAACATTTATATTTTTGAAGTGCCACTCTATTTAAACCTTGACCAGTCACAGAGCTGTTACCCATAGAGCACTCACTTCCAAAGCTGCATTCAAACATACACTGCAGTTAGTTAGCTGACAGCCTGCAAGCCTAAAGAGAGGGGAGATTTCAGGAGTTCTCAGATAATTCTGGAATTTTTTAAGCCAAATAAGCATTAAGTAAACAGGTGTACAATAATGCAGGTGTCTACATGTGAGCCACAGTCTGCATGTCTGTTGATGTCAGTGGAGCTTAGACAGCCAAGCACCTTCCCTAACAGAGGACATGTTCCCACCAGCCCATGGAATCACAGCTTTGCACCCCTGGCTGTAAGGGGCTGATGTGCATTCAGTTGTTTGTTCATACCTCTCTGCTGCCCTCTCAACAGTACCACAGCATCCTGCACAACCTGCCCTGGCAGCTGCAGGAGTATCTCCCAGGCTTGCACCATATCCAGACCAGCCCTGGCTGGCTGTCCCAGACAACAACACCCCAGGCAGCACCCTGCACCTGGGCATACTGAGCAGAGCACACTGCCCTAAATGTACTCAGAGTTTAGCAGCAGTGCTGAGTTCCAGCTCTCCTGTACACCCATGCATTTGAAGGCTGTAACTTTAAACAGCAATTCTGCAGCTGATGAACTGAGGGAGAGCAATTGGTTCTTCTTCCTTGAACATTACCTTAAAAAATAATCCAACAAAATACAGCAAAAACCTCCACTAGAAATCATCTGGCTAATTTTTCTCCACTGGAATTGTTCTCTTTACCACTATCCCTACCTTGTAGTGCTTTCAGCAGCAGCTAATTAATGAAATAGGGGAAAAAGACAAACAAAAAGAACCCAAGAGGATGTCTCAGATTCAGTTGCACATCACATTTCCATGATGCCAGGTGGGGAGAAAGGGCCAAGATTAAGACAAAGTTCTCTTACATCATAATTTTAGCATCATTTAGGAAAACCCTATGTACAAGATTACAATAATGGAAAGGGCTTTTTAATGTGCAAGGTGCACTTCCACACTGCCATCTTGTGTCAATAACCAGGTTTGCTGAACTTGAGAACCAAACATGCTACAAATACTTCAGCAAGGATCAAAACAGGCAAATAACATTCATTAGGTGGGTTCCTCTGCCTGTTCCCTCCAGGGGAAGGAGGGGACAAAGGAATTTTTGTTACTCACATTTGCCAATGTGAATTAACAAATGCAGATTTGAAGGAGCCTTGTTTAAACCAGGATTTTATCATGGGTGGAAACTCAGCTTCAACTCTTGAAGAGTTTCAATTTTAGCTCTTTGAGGCCCACTAAATTTGAAATCCCACCCAACTGTACACAAGGAAGCTAATGACATAACCCAGCCTTTTTGCAGACATTTTGTGGGAAAATGAAATTGGAACCTGCATGGAAGTACTTAACACCATGTAGGAGAAGCCAGCCAGGCTCAGAGCATACCACTGCAGGCTGTGGGACATGAGTCAGGCAGCATTGCTGACCACAGGCTGCTAAATTTTCTTTCTTTCCATTTTTCACCACCAGCTAATTTCCATGCCCAAATGATTCCCATGGACAGGGAAACATGACTGGGCTCAAGATGCAAAAACAGCATCACCATCCCTAAATTTTCTCACAGTTTTGCTGCACAACACAGTCCTGGGAGAGGGGGAGTCATGGACAGGCTAAGATCAATTTGTTGATTAGAGGCTGAAAAACGTTGACTTGTGACCAAAAAAAAAAAGTGTCTCTCCGTGTATTTCAGGGCTGGTAGTGGAGACTGTAGATATCTGGAATTTGGGGGCCAGGAGGACAGTGGCTCATTGGTTCATTATTGTAGATGCTGTCTACAACAAATGAAGTCTGAGAACTACCATGTAGAGGGCCATCACACCATATTCACCAAGGTATGTGCCCTTAAGAGAAAGCCAGATCTGCACAGTACCTAAATCAGATACTGAATAGCTTTCAGGGAAGCAAGCTTCTTCCACAAGCAGCAGAGAGGACTCCAGAGAGCTGTGTGAGCAGGCAGTGTGACTACAGTCTGTACTTGACAAGCAGGGGCTTCACATTGCAGTGCTGTCATCTGTGTTCTATCATGTCATTACTTACCACAACAGTAAAAACCAAATTAAACACTTTACCAGTCTTTAACTGAATACCAAAAACCAGAGTCAAGTTTGGCAGATGATACATTTTAGATTTTTATGATAATTTTTTAAGGCAAAAAGTAAAACTAATGTTTGGCACTTTGTAATTCAGCAAGCAGCATTCAGTCACAAGCAGGAGAAATTAGAGGAGCACAGGTGAAGTTCTCCCTCTATGCCAAAACAGCACAATCTTCCCTCCTTGTTGCCCCCAGCTATCACAGCCACAACCTCTCTTCCCAATCTGTGAGCTCTCCTACACACCACACCCCCAAAATCCCCTGAGAGCAAGGAGCACCCTAAGCTGCTTTGCAGCCTCACTGCAGCTCTTCATGGTGCCATATACAAGCTCACACTCAAGAGCTCTCCTACACCTGCCAGCTTCCTCTTCCTCAGTTTTACCCACAAAATGCTCCCCCAAATTCCTCTGATCTACTCCTGTTGCGGTGTGATGTATAAATTCCAGTATACTTCCTATGTTTTTTCACTGCCTCCAAGGATATGGACACAGGAGGGTACATAACCAGGCATGAAAGGATTTGGGGAAGCCACTGACCAGAACAATTTGAAAGTCACCACTGAGACATAGAGCACATTCCAGCTGTGTTTTCAAGAGGAGCAGAACCTAACCCAAAAATATTTTTGGCACTTTATTTCTAGCAATAGCAGAGAAATTTTGAGGAACATCCACGTCTTTCAATTTTTTTCAGGGATGGGCATATAGCCTCACCACTGGTACTGAATACTCAAGGGAAAGAGCATGAGGAGATTGATGAAAAAGCTGTACAAAGACTTTGACTACAAAGGAAGAGAGAAAAGAAAGAACTATTGTTCTTGCATATATTTATGTGAACAACTTAATCCTGTCAGAACAAATATTTTTCCCAAGATGAAAATCAAACAATTTTATATTTCCACACACTACCTTAGACATGTTTAGCTGAACAGAAAGGACAAAAACTTCTAATAAATGCAACATCCAATTTTTTATTTACAAATATATGGTAATTCAACAACCATTCTCCACTCAGTTTGCAGAGGAAAGAGTGATAGTTACATTTCCAAACAGGAAAAGAAAACTCTCTCTCTTAAATGGATTCCACAGAATATTATGCCAACACCACTGAGCAAATTCTGAGATTATTCTTTGTATTTAGGTTTCAAAAAAGCACATAATTTTAGAAACCAGCATATGGAAAGCAAACACATTTGTGTGCATTTAAATGCAGCTTCATATTAACCTAGAGAATTCACTTTCAGTATATGTCAAAAATAAAGACAGCAATTGCAAATATATATTTATATTAGCTATTTCTCTAATGCTCATTTCAAGAGCTTAGAAACAAAATACCCTCTTCATATACCATTGGAAAGTCAACTAGTTGATTATAAGCCTCAAAAATATTTTGAAGTTATTACTGAAAATATACTTATTCTCTCTTGTGCTCTCGGTACTTGAAGCTGAAAATGTGAAAGCATTTTTCCCAGCTATTTCCTTACTGCAGTTACTTTCTTATAAATAAAAATAGTTACATGAAGAATACAAGGTATTGCTATGAAGACTAGACAAGCAAGAGTTACTCTTAGAAAAAAACCACACATACACACAATATATATATTTATAGATCTACATCAGCAGCAATCACCTCTTCTTGTATCTGCAACAGTGGTTTCATATCTTCATTTGCTTCACATGCAGGTTGGTTGTCCAGCTGTTAGGGGGAGACAAAAGAAACTGTAAGTAAAGTCTAGTTACTGAAAAACTTTTGTGTCAACAATTAACATTTTAAAGGTTAAAACAGTCACTTAATAGTCAAAAAATATTTTAAAGTTTCAAAGACTTATTGAAAATGGTAACATACTAATGTATACATTTGGAATCAAGCAAACCAAATTTAATGAACAATACAAATTTGAGTTGAATCCAATTATAGCACTGCAAGTATTTCAGGCCAAGTCATATTCCACAGAACATGCACTTTACCAAATTATCAAGAATTATTTTTAACTTACTTAATTTATTTTTAGTATTAGCACAGAGACAGAGTGATAGTTTCTCTAAATTTACCTTTCAATAATGCAAAATTTGCTAAATTAATATAATTTAGCAACAATATAAAGAACTTTTTTATCCTCTCTGCATACCTTTGTAGGTACTTGTCAATACAGTAGAACGTTCCAAGTTTAAACCACAGAATTAACACAAAAATGTGCAAAAATATCACATAACATTACATAAAATTGCAAAGTGAGTATTAATAACCCTACAGTTTATCAAACCTTTTAGCCAACATGCTCACATTCCAAATTAACAAATAATTAGCCAGGTTGATGTCAAATGCCAACTGCAAAAAACAGGAATTCACATCACAGGGCAGTGCTGTGCTGCCAATACATTTGCACTGCAGTAATTGCATAGGTGGGTTTTGTATTATTCAAACAGCTGATTTCAATGACTAATCACTAATTTGAATACTGTGTTCTGTACCTATAAGTTCTTACAACTCCTGATTTTACTTGTATCTCATAGAATTATGTTTTGAGGTGCCCACTGGCCCAGGTAGATGCAGTCTGAAGGGAAGGGAATACAAACATTTCCTCACAGATCAGCTCTGCTTCTGAAAGGCACTGCTGTGACGTAATGTCAAAGAGAGACTAAATAGCAATTCATCCATAATAAAATTACTTATCCAACTCATCCAGCAATATTTCCCCCCAAAAGAAAAGACAGATTAAAAAATAATGTGAGCACACTCCACAATGAGTCTCTCACACATTTGGGCACTTCAAATAGGAACACAGTTCAGTGTAGTCTTGTCATCAACAAGGAGATACATTCTCCAAACTTTAAATTAGACATGGTATGACCCAGTGCCCTGGATCACCTCCAGATGGGAGTGATTCTCTTCCTCCTTCCACTGATCACATCAGCCTCTGTGAATGCGCTATTACCCTCACAAGGTGTTGCGCTTTCTGGTTTTAGCTCGTGTACCACATCATAAGTTTTGTGACTTCTCTTCATGGAAGTCAAAAAGAGCCTCCAAACAGCAATGGCATCAGATGCAGAGCTTCTCTTTTCCTGAGCTAGGTTCCACAGCCAGCAGCTGCCCAGTTCCTGCTCAAACACTGTAGCATGAATATCCTGTTCCCTTCACTGCCTTCCAATCCACCATGAGAAGAATGTGCCGGGCTCATAAAGAAACACAGACATTTTTCCAGGAAGTAATTCAGAAAATATTTCCCTCCCCTGATTTTTATCATCCTACAGAATTCCACATTTGCTACATTAAAAAAAGCCATATAAAATTCCTGACACTTATCAAAATTAGGAAGTTGTCTACCATCATCTATGACAGCAGAAAAAAAGACCTAAAAACCACTACGCAAAGCCTTAACATCATGCTCCAGTAAATCAGAATTCTGCAAACCATAAGAAGGAAAAAAATTATACTGCACCTTTTAATTAAGATCTGTAAGTAAATCAATTCCTCCTGAACTTGTACCTAAACGAATAACCAATTACAGACCTATAATTCCAATAATAATAGCATCACAAAAAGAAACCAGCATTTGTGCCACCTGCACAAGATAAACTAACTGCTTTCCAGATATGTATTAGGACTGAATTAAATACATATTTCAGTTTACTTTTTAAGAAAATATAGACACTTTTTCAAAAGGCTTCTCTGTTATCAAGACAAGCCTGTTTAGCACCTGACAGCTCCTTGACACCACTTTCTTAGATCTATAAAGGAAGGAAGATGACTGTACCATGCTGTCTGCTTGAAACTGCGTAATAACAACTTGGTAAAATCAGCTACCAGTGAGTTAGAAATTAGGAATGACTACCCTACAAAAGACAGAAACTGGCAATCAAACCTTGCTGAACCTATTTGCTAATTTAAAGCTAAACATGAAAGCTATCAAGTGGCTCAGCTGTGCAAACACTTGAGGCTGTACAGCACAGAGTAGAGCTACAGTCATGCACACTGCAGTTGGATTGCCTTACTTTTAAATCTGATATAGCAGTCATTGCAGAAGAGTTTGTTGTTTCGGATCCTGACTTCAGCTCCAGAGCGGGATCCACCAAGGTCGCATCCACAGGCAACACACTGTATCACACAGGAATAATTAGCAACTCCTTCCAAAATACTAAGAAACAAAAATGCTGTTCAAAAGCAGCTCAGATTAAGCTCAACAAAGCCTGAACCATAACCCCACAATCACTAGAAGCAAATGTACAACGATTAGTAGATCAAAATGCAACCAACCCTGAGGAAGTATTTTAAGGCGACGAATGGACAATGAATAGCAGACCAGAAATGCTACACCAAGTAAGCAAACATAAAGCAGACGGTTTTTAGAGATTAGGTCACTTAATCTAATTTGAACTTTGGTTTCTCTGAAAACTAAAACTGGTTTGGCACAAAGAAAAATTTGTTCTCTAGATGGCAACAGGAATTTTGGCACAGAACACCTGGGTGTGCTACTTGCAGATTTCCATGTGGCACTACATGCTGCTGGTGTCCTCAGTCCCTTGGCACTCAAAGCAGAAAATACTCAGGCACTCCCAATTTCCTGGGCTTGCATCACTGGAACAAGTTCTGATTTGGATAGAGGGGGCTGATTTAATTTTTCTTGCATAAACACATAAGGGGCTTGCCCACTGCCATGCTAACATTAAACTATTTAGCTATGGTAGCCTGAACATGTACTTGTTGTGAATATGGACCACATCTGGAAGGAATGTAATCCAAAACATAATACTCCCCTTACGGAATTTATGAAAGACAGATACTTTCCCTGCTTAACCAAGTAATGAATCTTGTAAATGGCAGTCTTTTCAACAGCTCATTAATTTTCAGAAATTTGACAAACAGAAACTTGGCATTTTCTTATGTAGGTTATGAGCTACAGGTGGATGGTCTCACACAGAATACACGTCCTGCAGAAAAGGGTATGGCAACTGATCACTGTGGATTAGTGCTGCCTCTCCTGCTCAGGGAGGCAGAACCAGGAAGGGCTTGGAGTCAATCCCTAGTAATACTCCAGGTGATGCACTTGAGCTGGGCACGGAAGACAACTGTTCTGAACTACACACAGAAATATCTTTCTTGAAGTCAGGGAAGAAGCAGGGTCCAACAGCATCTCCAAGTCCCAGTCTAATTCCACATCTAGTCCGAGGGCAAGGGAATGGGACTGCTTTGCTGTCTTTTGCAGGCAAATATTTATTCTTTCAGCTCTGCAAACGCCCCAAGCTGATGGGAAATCATGTTAGTAGGTCTAGGTCTCAGTGCTGGGCATAAGCTAGTACACTTAGCTGGTGACTAGGGCTGAGTAGCATTAAACACACCTTTTGCTTTTTTTCTGGGCTTTATCCTGCCAGTTTGAACTCTTCCAACATGCCTTTAATTGGAAAACACCACATGAACACTGTCTGCTAAGGTTAGCTTAGAAAGGACGGGCAATTAAATGATTTAATTGCCAGGGTCCAGGTTGAGATTTTTTTTTTAGAGGAGCTGCTTTCTCTGGGAGAAGTGGTTCAGCATTTTCCGATATTTTGCCGCCTATTCGAAGAAGGAAATCTTCGATCTCACAGTCCATGTGCTCATCTTGCTTTTCAAAGTCCTACTTGTTAGCTCTGGAATTTAAGAAACACCTCTAGAGTAGAGTGCTAAATGCCTGCAAATGGGACTGCCTCATGGAAATATGCATGCACCAGGCTGTCAAGAGTAGAAGGCAAAGCAGGTGATTAGTAAGAACCCCTGTGAGCATAACACTGAGTAGCCATGCGTGCTCCTGATTAGTTCCTGTTCCTTCACGATGTGACTCCCAGCTCTCACCTTAAAGCAATGTAAATGATAACAAAGACCAAGAGACTCAATGATCATGGCTGCTCCTTTGCCCAGAATGTTATTACAGTATGAACAGATTTTCTTCCCACTGACTGACCTAAATATAGAACGAAAAACCTTAAAACCAGCTTGAAAATGTTTAAAAGACAAAGAAGAGTTATAAAATACTTTTTGAGATTGAAAATAAAAAACACATGGGTAAAAACTGGACTATTAGGCTGCTTGGAGAAAGTATACTGAAAATTAATATTATTTAGAGTAGATCTGAAAGACATGGAAAGCTGAAGTGTTATAATTTACATCAAATTTAAATAGGAACAAGTTAAGAAATTCTGTGACATTCTTGGCACATATCTCATTGTATAAAATAGCTTTTACAAATAAAAAACGTACTGTATAGTTCGGAGAGTAAGAACAAAGTTTTTGTGTTCCTGCCTTCTTAGTTGTGGGGAACTATGCAGAAGGCTAAGTTTTAGCAAGCACCATTTCCAAGTCCCACCATCTGCACCTTGTTAGATAAAAGAAGGCTAGCCCTAGACATAAAATATTATGTTAACTCTTTGAACATAAACCATATGAAGGTCAGTTTCCATAGATCTACCAAAGTGTTAGCAAATGGAAGTGAGAACAAATTAGCAAATATGGTTAAGAAGGTAATTTTCTTACATCATAAAGGATATAAAAGATTAGCTTAAAAAAAAATGCGGTCAATTTATCAATAATGCCTGAGAGTGTAAGAGCTAGTGAAGTAGTGTTTACTGCTGTTATTTATAACACGTGTAAGTCTGTGTGGGATGATTCTCTGGAGTACTATCCCAAGGTATTTTTAAAATGTTTTAAGTACATAAAACAGCAGAGTTATCTACCCTACCACAGTTGAATTCCATTTTTGTTTCAAAATGTGTTGCAATTCTTGCTTTCTCCTCCTAGATTAAAATCAACATCCTACTCTGTAATTCTCCAGGGTCATGGGTTATGAGCATTCCTGAGTGCTCCTCAAGATGATATTGACCACATGCCAGGAAGTGAGGAGGAGAGACCAAGATGAGGGTCATAAAGCGTGGGTTTCAGGAATCTTTTGTTAAAACAAACCAAGGAAAATAAATGTCAGAAATGCCATCTGGAACAGGCTTTTGCTAATCATTTTGGTAACCAACACACAGCTCGGAGACTGCAGATTGATTATTCAAATTCCTTTCTTTTTTTAACCAATGTCAAGCAGTGATGACAAATCTGGGGAATTTTCTGAGTGACTGGAGGAGGGAGGTAATACCAGCCCGTACTTCCACTGTCTCCTCCAGCTAGAAAACTCCAGGTACTTGTTAATCAATGTTATGGGCAAGAATCACACATATGCTGTAAGTCCAGCATATACACACAGTCTGCCCTTCAGTGCTGTCCAACATTTTTATCTTCCCAGAAGAAGGGCACCCACTCACCTGCTGCGTGTCTGGGACCCTGATTGGGAAGCAGAGAGGGGAGACTGAGCCCTGGGAGCTGTCTGGGACGTGGAGGGGGCTCTTGCAGAGGTGGCCACAGGAGGTGCTTTGCTGGAGGAAGGGGTGCACATGTAGGCTCGGTTTGAGGTGGACACCGGGCGGCTAGAATCTTGACTAGAAGATAGAGATAAAGAGGATGCAGACTGGTTCAGCCGTGAGTGGTGCCTCCATGACCTCATTCCTGAAGAATCAAGATTGTCCAAAGACTCCCCTCTGTAACAGAGATACAAGCACCTCAAATGTAAATGGCAGTACGGATGGAGCAACAGAGCTATATCCTGACTTTTTTAAGAGAAAGCCATTAATCTTGCATTTTTAATATTTTCTGGGATTAATACATTTGTTTGATCACCCTTGAGAGAATATTGAGCAATATTCTTCCTGCACAGATTTAAAATGTATGGGTAGGAAATTATCCTTTGTGTCCAGGCATAGTTCTCATGGTAAAAAAAAGGCGAGGCAAAAGCAAAACACTTCACTGCAGCCTTATCAGGGAGAGCTGTATCAAAATCCACAGTGCAGAAACAGACCTCAGATACCAGCTTTGTTTATGTTTTCTCCAAGGGATACCAGATCAAAAATAACAATCCACCCAGACTGGATAGCATCACCCAGGTACAAGGTGTTAGCCCAATAATCAAACATTCTCCTGACTGATAACTTGGCTGTTTCCTAAGGGACAAATCCAACACTCATACATTAAATAAAGCAAAAAAAACCGATCCCAACTTTATTACATATTTCTATGTTGAAAAAGGCATACTTCTTCACCACAAGAATTCATTTCCAAAACAGGTTGCCATGCTGAAATTCTTAAATGCATCTGTCAATGACAAGGCACACCATTGATTTCCATTGCTGCTGTACCAACCAAGAAATAAGCAGCTGAGTTACTAACAAGTCACATCCACATTCCTTACTTGCAAAAAAACCCATTCAATCCCAGCTGTAATACAGATACCTTCTTCTATCTGTGCTGCTATGCTGTCTGCCTTACAGCATTTCACAGACTCAATTTGTTTCTAGGCTCTGTAATACAGGCTAAAGCTCAGAATAACCAAAGCACAATGTATGATGAGAGACAGAGTTAATTTTTAATGTGATTCCTACCTCCTCATACTACTGCTGTACAGACTAATGGGCTCCTTATGTATACTGGCACTGCGCTGCCTAATCCAGCTGCTGTCCGTGTGTAGAGATGTTTTCTTTCTCATTTCCTGAAGGATTTGCTGTCTCTCCAGCTCTGCTGCAGACAGGTTTTGCTCCTTCTGAGACTTCTTCTGCGACTCACCCATGTTCCAGGACCTCTCTGAATACTTGCTCTGGGTACCTGTGCAGGCAACATGTGCAAACATCACCTCAGGGCACAGAAGCAGTTATGGTCCTGTCAGCACTCTGGCTACAATTCCAAGAGCTATTGTTCATCATTCCATTCACACGTTATTCCAGTTCCCTTTTACAGCTGAGTAAAACTTACCAATACAGCATTACTGAAATTTTTTTGTTTTATTTCCATTAATGTAGCCTTTTACATAATGCTTAATTTAAATACATTCTCCTTCACTTCCTAAGTGTATATGCATTGACATTTGTACTCTTTTTAAAAGGGTATCACCTCTTTTAGAGCCATAATTTAGACTCTTCCTCCAATACAAACTGAAACGTGTAAAATGCATAGTTAAATGACAGGATACATTTTTTCTCTTTAAAAGTTCATACTCTTTTCTTCTGTAAGTTGTCTCTGTTTACAAGAATTTCTTTCTTTCTTTCTTCAAGGCACTAAAAACACTGCTTTATATTGTTTTATATAGATACAAAGGGGACAGGTAAATCTTTCAGTTAATTGGATTATGTGTTAACTACTCAGTTGAAATGAAATTAATGGTATAGATGGTCTTTGAGAATTTGGAAGGGGAAACAAAGAAGCATTCTTTCTCCAATAGGTGTTGACATATCAGAAGGGAACAATTTTTTATTTCCTAGATTCAGTACATATTCTTCATAGTAAAAAAACAATTAAGAAAATTACTCAGCAGTAAGTCATTAAATTGAAATTTCAATCCTTTTAAATGCTGCTCTGACGGTAGATTAGCTCTTGGATTTCTTGGTATAGATTATCATTGTAAAATACTGCGGAAGTTTACTTTCTCTTTAGTTTCAATGACAGTGCTTTAATGTATGAAAGCAACATTTTTAATCTGCAATATATCCCTTAATATATCTACTTTTCTTTGATTACTTGTGTCTACTTTTTTAAACTGTGTTTTAGACATAAAAGTAGCTCGCAGGCATTTTTGACTGTAACATATTTATAAAATTGGTTTGTTTGCTTTGCACATAATTCTTCTAATATAACCAAAGTCATATATCTGAACTAGAGTCCAGGACACATATGCCATTGTGACATATCAAGAGCTGACTTCTTGCTCTATTATTACCACACTAACTGAAATTAAGAAGACAAAAAGTTGTATTAAATACATTCATCATCTTGGTATGTGCAGCTTTTTTTTTTTTTTACAAAACTACACATATCTTCAATGATAAAACTTCATGATTGATTTTATCTCATGTAAAAATCTTATGTTAAAATTTAGGCATCTAAGAGCCATTTGTAATCACTGTCTTCAAATGGGTAGTTAATCATATTTGTACTCAGCTTTTATGTTGACTGTATGATTTTCCTCTTGCTGTTGAAAGTTCATTAAATTGGGGCATAGTATGAATTCACAATGCAGCTATTAAAAATACTCTAAAAATTCATTTTCTTAGGGTGACTATGTACACGTTTTTTTCCTCCTACTTCCCTCCCTCCCAAAAATATTAAATATAATGGAAATTAGACATTACTTACCATTTCTGATTGTATTGACTTCATTCAGTTCTGTAGTTGACTTTGACTTATTCCTAAGGATGTAAAAACATCTGTCTTAATTATAAGACCTCATTACAGACACAGCTCTTATCATTGCAGATGACAGAACCAGTCCTCTTTTTTTCACTATTCCTCCCATCAACCATTTATGCTATACTTAAAACAAGAGGCAAAAAATAACTAAAGACCAAGAGGATGCTAAATGGAAAAAAAGTCAATATTTAGATCTCAATAGATAGCCACCAATTAAAAGTTAAAATTTTGCACTGAAAGTTGTCAATGCTTCAGGTATAAGGAACTGATCATTGTACTTGTTTCAAAAAAACAATTTAAAAAACCAAATTCTTCCCTGTGGAAGCTTTGTGAAGACTGCAGTCAGACAAAGAAGCAAGAATTTTCAGAGCAGATTTACAATTTCTTTTGCTTAATGAGAAACTGAAATCATACTTCAGCACTGTTACTAAACTGCAAGCAAAACACCCTCTCAAAACCCTGCATGCAGATTGCTTTTGGAAAAATTTTCTGTTCACTGATTATACCTAGCAGCATAATTTTTAATGAGTTTTAGCCAAGAAATGGCATTCAACAAAGGCCATATACAGGAAGACAAAGCCAAAAAGTTTGTTGTCTGACAGTACAGAGCAGAAGCCTCAGCAACACCTCTGCTGTATTATTAGTCTCAAGTAGTAAAGCCAATTTTTTAGTTTAAAATAACTCACAAAGAAAGGATTTTAAAAGAAATCCTTTGCTTGGTCCCAACTCAAAGCTGCTACATTAATGTTTTTACACATAACAGCATTGGCTGCACAGCCACATTTTGAAAGAATCTTGTCTTTTATGTAGAGATAAATGAAGCATAAACTACATCACATCTTGCTTCCTTAAGTTTTTACTGTCTGTCCTATGGTGTGGACCTGTTTTATTATCTATTTAAGAAGATGCAACACTCTCACAGCTGCTTGTAGTGAAGAAAAAAGCAGTGTCCTCCTCACACATATATCCAAGATGTAACTATTTAGTGCTTGCTCCTTCTGAAGTTAGATCTAGATCTTCCATTAGTAACAGACCCATTAAATGTACCTTGTAATTTTTGGAGTTCCTCATTATATAAGAGAGGTATGCTCACTTCAGCTATGAGAAGTGATTAATTCTACAGCAGAAGTCACCTTTCAGAACTACTGAGATGCAATGCAAAACAAAGGCTTAATTTGTAAAGCAAGAGATTGTACCTTAAAATTTACTTGTGTAAATTACAGGAGTAACATGCACTATCCCCTTGATAAATATCCTGCTGCTGCCTCTCACTTCCCTTCTTGTTTACTCTCTCAAGTTGCACAACCCGAATTGGGATGATTGCAGCTTAGTTTGTTGAGCATGCTATGACACAACCACAAGAGATCTGAAATTGTTTTCCAGCCAGGTAAGTTTAGTACTACCCACATATTTACCTCCTCACAGTTTTGTTTCTCCCCATAGAATCCCACTGACTAACTGTTGCTTACAACACAGTGTATAATTTGACAAAAGTTTGGCCATTTGTTTTTTCAATATGAAAACATGCCATAAAAACGGCAAAACACAGCAGCAGTCCAACATATCCATTTAGCTGCTATGACTAAAGTTTATTAGAATTTTAAAAGTTTTCTAACAAAGAAATGGTGATGTTACAGTTGGTGTTGAGATTCAATATTGGACATACCTGTCAGCAAACGACTGGCCAGGCTGCGCCTCAATGGTTTTAGAAACTTCATAACGCTCATAATGTCTATGGGAACGAAAAGAAACGTTATGTTCACATACAGAAAAAGACACACATAGTTCCTAAAGGAAATATTCAAAATAGATCCTGAAGGAAAAAAAAAACAAAACAACCAGTTTAAATTAAACCCCCCAAACAAGTAAAGTTCTAAGGAGTCTTAATTTAACAGTCAGAAATACAACTGATAAAAGAAGGCAGAAAAAGAAGAGTTGACAGAAAAACTGCCTGAACTTACATTTTTGTGAAGTGACAAGGAAACCAAACATGAGCCTGCCAGAATGGTTATTGCTAAAGATGTTTCAACTGTGTATTGATTCAATTTCTTATTACCTGTCAATGACAGGATGGCCAGCTCGATCCTCTATTGTTTTAGATACTTCATAGCGCTCGTAATGTCTAGAAGCAAAATAAAGATAAAATGCATATTAAAAGAAAATTCTAGAAATTGAGCAAACAGTAAGTATCCCCAGAGAAAACTTAGAAAGTTCAGCTCTGTTAAAAGAATCCCAAAGACTAAGGTGCTGCAAAAATTACAAGCATCAGTATACAACAGTGATTATCTCACCCATTTCAAAGCCAGGAGGAAAATTTTGTCAAACCACAGCTGTTCTATAAAAATTACATTTTTATTGCAGAAGAGTATACAGGTGCAGTTTATAAACTCACAAAGTTCCACAGAAAACACTCTTTAGCTGACTGTCCCCTCCCTCCCTTTGCAGCAAGTATCATGCCTTTGCAGGTGTTTATATAACGTTTCAGATTTCAAGTCTTATCTTTGGATATCATCTTATAGCAAATATTTAACACCAGATATTTTAAAGCCCAGTTTCACTGAACTTGCTCCTTTACTATTAAGCAAAACCTCCCGTGTTTAGCAAAACTCATCCTTTGGCAGCAACCTCAGAGGCAATGAAATCCCTGTGGACTAAAGAATGTGCCAGGGATTTAGATATGCAGATATTACAGCAGCTTAATAAGTTACCACACAAAGTCCTACTTGCAACTGGGACAAGCTAAAACTGTAAAGTTATCCTGGCTCTGCTGTCAGGAAGAACCTGTTCAGCCATTGTAGCATTGTATCTCTGCTTTGCTCAGCAGGCATATCAAGCAGCAGTCATTTAGATAAAACTAAAGTAACTCTGGGTCTTACAACCTCTTCTGCAAATATATGCAGTTTTTTTAAATCATACTACTTTCTCCTAAGGCTTAGCTTGATACTACGTGTTCTCTTTAGTCATCTCTTGTTACTTACATAGGAAAAGAGATAAACCTTAAGAGAAGCCATAAGTCATACACAAGGCAGTAAGGCAAATGGAGACAAAATAATGAAAGGTTACTGGTTTAATCTGTTTTCAGACAGATTAATTTCCTGTAACAGTAGTCTGAAAACTTCTGGGCAAGAACACAAATTGATAACTAATAGGTGGGGATTTGTTTGTTTGATTGATTTTTAAATCAAGGTGCTGAAGAAGGTAATGAGAGGAACAAACATTTCTGCAGTGGATATTTCTAACAGGCTATGATATGTAAGCAAGTAACGGTTCACTCATATACCATGATATCCCTCACATGTCAAATTAACCCAGTAGTTAAATTACAATTAAGCTTTATTGTAACACTGTTGAATTAAAATGAGAGATAAATATGTAAAAATCAGCCATACATTTGTTGAAAAAGTGTTAACTTTGTATTTCTTCTGGAAGCCCTGTATGTTGAGTCACTGGCTGTCACGTTGAGTCACTGGCTTGTGCACAATTCTTACAAAATTTTCTCATTAAGTCCTTCAGATCCTCTTTCATTTGGTTGTAATTACAGTACTTACATATCCCATTAAAAAAAAAATAGCTGAAGTAGGGAAATATAGCACTTGATTCTTGGGGAAGGACTGTGTTATGCCTGATCCTTCCATCTTTGGAAAGAAAGACTATGGTAGAGGATTTTTCCACCTAGTGACTGAAGCATAAATCTCACATGAACATCCTCATACATTCAGGACAGACACAGCCCCGTTGGACACGGATTTGAATTTGCAGAAGGAAGAGAAAGTACATCCTAGCACAAGTGCTCACCTTTGGTACTGAGGCACCTCCACTGACGCCTCCCTCTGCTTTTCCACCTGCCGCCTCTGCTCCTCCAGCTCTGCCTGCCGCCTCTGCTCCTCAGCCTGCTGCTGCTCCCTCTCTTTACGCTGTCTCTCCAGCTCCAGCTCTTGGAGTTCCTGTTCTTGCTCAAAATGCCTGGTTGCTTCTTCCTGGATCATCCGTTCCTCCTGAAGCCTCCTCCTTCCTTCCTCCTCATGCAGCGAGCTCGCTGCCAGCTCATTTTCTCCATCTCGTTCTGGCTCCTTGGGAGCATTTGCTTCTGGGCTTGCTGTCCAGCTGGACACAGGTGGAGCCTGAGAAGTGATAGATGTTGTATTTAGGGTTAGAACAGTCTGCTCCTGTAGCAAAGAAAAAAAAAATAATGTTTTTAGGGAAGGGATCTGTTTTTTAAATAGATTGCTCTTGCTCCCTGAGGAAAGGTAATTTATTCTATAAGGTAAGCATGTATAAAAATCATCCCCAGCACTTCCAGTGCAAGATGCAGGGCACAGTTTGGTTGCACATTCTCCTAATTCAAGAGCTTCAATCCACACACCAGCCTTAGCAAGCACCACAGGCAGCGTGGCCACAACTATGTGAAACATTCTGCTTTCCAAAGTATCGTTTACATGTCAAACCATCCCTTCCCCACTTAAATACCCATGGAAAACAAACCCTTCCATGATACCCAGCATTTCTCCCTAGTGTTTTGACTTAGAAACCTGAGACCTATTTAAAAGTGTATACACAAAGATATACACTGCAATCTATGTCAGACTGATGAATTTCACATGAATCCTCATGTGGAGGCATCTCCCACTCTCTTCCATTCTCCTACCATTTCAAAGTCAAGCCTCAGACCTATCACTCTATGACTCTTTTCTCAAAAATGAGGAAAGGCCTTTCAGTGGTCAAAAGATGTTTTAGTTGCAGGAAAAGAAATAATGTTGATGGGTCCATCAAAATCTCTTATGACAGAAAAAATACAAAATGGTTTATATTCTTGTACAACAAAGTTCTCCAACAGCTCAAAAAGCTTTCTTATTGGAGTTCTAAGCCTTAAATTATGGTCTACTCATTCATGACTGTGTAAACACAACTGATCTAGCTTGGATGCCTGAAGCAACACTCACTTAGCAGTAAAGAGGAGACACCTCAGACAGCTCCCATACTCAGAAAAAACTTGTTCATCTTCCCATAAACAACAGCCACAGAAGTCAGCATCTACACACATATAGTGTTTTAAAATATATAACTGGAAATCTAAAGTTGATTTGGTATGTAAATTTATCAGATGAACTGTCTGCCAATAACAAGCCAGACACTTATGAACATGCTTCCTGATAAACTATTGAAGCAGAACTCCAACAAGTATCACCAGGTGGTAAATAAACAGCAAAAGTCTCCATTTATGATCACAATAATTAATACATGCTGTGACTTTTTGTCAACATATTTTTCCTGTTAGTTACCTAAACAGCTCATAAGGAAGACACAAATTCAACATATCTCAATACATCCCATCTACTCTTTCCATCTTATTTTTTTCTCTACCAAGTCATAGACAACAATTTATTTTCCAAAATGAGAAGACAAATGACATAAAAAAACCTAATATTTTGCTTGCTTTCATCCATTTAGTATAAAGGGAAAAAATGAAACTAGTCAGTAAAGCTTTATTCACAGCCTACCTCATCAAAATACTTGGAGCTCTCTTTTTCCGCTTCTTGCTTAGCTCGTAGCCATTCTTCCCTCAGTTTCTCTTGTTCTCGTTGGTATTTCTCCTGTTAGGTTACATTGAAGTTAAACATGCAAATAAGAAACATGGTATTTTTTACTTTCATTAAAATACACACTGGAATTTAATGTGTTTTTTTAACAGACCAAACAGACCAGACAAAAAACATCCATGAGCTCCACTAGAACGTTAGGTCGGCCACAAATGAAATCCGGGCTCAAATACAATCCAAAGGAGTTCCGTAATTGATTTTTGAGTCTCCAGGCTTATTACACTCCAAGTCTCACAACAGCCAACTTCATAGTCTCTGTCCCTCAGTTTAGTTACCATTTGAACAAAAAAAACTCAGCTATCTAAGGTATTTCTGGAGAAACACAGTGGTTGTATTTAACTTGGAACTAGGCACATTAATATTGTAAAAAAGTGATCACTAAGTGAAATAGTAAGATCTCTCATTCTTTTGAAATGTTACCCTAAACAAAACTGAATTTCTGGACCGTGAAATTTGTCTTTTGACTAGATTTGGTATGAAATCGATATAAAGTATTGCTTAAAGCACATGGCAAATGTTTTGGTGGTTTTGTCAATCACTACTTTTGTCTTGGGAAAAAGCAAAATATTTAAGGATGTCAAAATTATTCCTTCTAAGATACTGGAAATAAGCAAAGAAAGATTTTGCCTCCTTTTTTGGTGTTATTTGAAAATTCATTGCTAGGATCATGGGGAAGAGAAAGATCATTATTACTCTGGTCAAATTTATCACTTCAGGACTAAAAAAGGAGAAACAAAGAAAAGTGACAGCAGATGGCTGAGTCAGCTCTCAAGAAAGGGGAGCCAAGGTTTATAGTCTTTAAAGCCATTCTTCAGGTATCAAATGGAACATCCAAACCATAACGGAGACCACAGGTAAGTTTAGGAAGGTACAGCTGCTATCCTGCAGAGTGTGCAAGCTACAAGGAACAACACTCAAAAAGCAAGAGAGATTCTATGCTTGTACTTTGACATCACAGTTTTCTGCTGAATACAGCCAAAGAGGGCTTGTGCAGAATAAATGATATTCACTGACGTCTCTCCTAGCCATCAGACTTCAGACAACAAACTTTGATTTCATTCGCAGAGATGTGTCTCTGAACATGGTTGAATGTGCTTACACATCATTGAGTGGAGCTCTTTGCAGAAATGTATGCTTGGGTTTTTTTGCTACCCTAAGACTACAAACAATGCCCCCTCCCTCTGCAACACCCCCGTCCAGCTCTAGCTAGTGATTATCAAGGTGGTTTTGCATTAGCAGATTCAGCTTTCTGACTCAGAGGTCCTGGGAACCAGATAATTCCAACTGATTAGCTGACTGCTAAATGACAAGATTCTAACCAGCAGGTACTGGCTGCCTCCTCAACATTTATGAATACAATGCAGTATCAGTAATTGAAGGTAAAACTCAGGCTAGAGGCAATTTCCTTAAGGGGAAAAAATACAATTAATATTCAAAACATAAGACCCCTTAGTTTTTCACTTAACCTATAAATTCTGTTGCCATTAAGAATATACCAGCCTGGAAGGTTGAGCACTTCTGGCTGTAGTGAATACACATTGTGTGTTTGATTTTATGATGCTCACTAAAGCATTATCCTCTTTTTTCTGAATAACTCCTAATGTGTGCAACTGTGCAGGCCACAAAATCCACCTGAGAGTCTCCCTAGGCCATCAGTAAGAAGAACTGCAGAAATCACGTGCTACTTTTCTTTCCTGGTTGCTACACATGGGGGATTGACAGCCCATGATTATGAAGATGAATTATACCTGCAACAAACGGTCCTGCTCTTTTTGCCATTTTTCCTGTCGTTTTCGCTCTTCCTCTTGATCCCAAACCCGACGGCTAGGAGCACTGATGGAGGGCACTGGGAGCTAAAATAGCACAGAAATGAAGTTGTATTATCCTCTTGCCATGTAATCAACACTCCACATTTCTAAACATTTTTTTAGAGTGAGAAATAGAAACGATTACCAACGCTAGAGCTTTATAGTGACAAGGACATAAATTAGTCTTTTCTTCAAATGGACAGAAAGCAACCATGCCTTGAAAAAGCAAATCTTAGTCATTACTCTCAGATTTGATCAAAATTGTAAAGAAATATAAAAAGCAGTAGAAAGCAGAGAGGTTCTTGAAAGGACTAGGATTATACAACCAACTAGTAGTTCACAAGTAGTACTTACATCAGGCATTGCAGGCTCTGGGCCTCCTGGGAGATTTGGAAGGCAAAAAAGAGAAATCATTAGACCCATACATAACTACTGCAAGACTTGTGTAACTGTGGCAAGTCTGTGAGCTTCAGACTAATTTTTTCTTCCTTAGTAAGACATGCTTGCATTTGCCCTGCTGAACTTTCTCGAGGGCAGAATTTATTCGGTGCTTTCAACTAAAGTGCACAATTGTTTCAAAGCTTTGCATGCTCACAAGTGCCATCAGCAATGGCCTGAATTAGCAGTACACCTTCCACTGTAGCAACACAAAGGCTCTTCACTATACCTCTCCTATTATTATTGTTGTGAAACCCAACTGTTTAGCATGACCAATACCCAGAACACTGCACAAGGGTAGAGAAGCTATTAGTCTACTGCCCTTGGCATGAATTAAGAGCAATTGACATCCACTGGCATCTCCTCCACCACAAAACCATGTATTTTTGCTCTCCAAGTTTCCTTCTTTCCAACTTCCAAAAGCACACTAGAATTCAGTGAACTGGTCACCACTCACCACAAACCTTTTGCTATTTGAGGCTATCACACTTGGCCTTGTCATCCTGTGACAAGATGATTATTAGAGAGAGATGTGTATTATACTAATTTATTACAAGTTGAGAAAATGGGGAGAAACACAAATTAAAATGCAATAATTTCTTAAGCACCGTCACTATTTTTGTTTGTTGACAGTGTACTTGCTACTTAGCTGTCCAAATTTCAATTTTAAAAAAAGGCATAAAAGAAAAAAAAATTGCAACATTATTCTGAAGTTTAACCATATGAAGTGGAAAAAAGTTCATATTTAGGATACAAAAGACTCTAAGGAGTCACAGGTTAGCATCCATTCTATATATACACAATTTTGTTGTCACTGTCAGATCACAACAGCCACAGTGAAAATCAGGCAATCAGCTTAATCTATTGCAGTGGTGCCAGGAGATATTAAAAGGAAGCATAGACCTTTTTTGCTCCCCTCTTTTCTCACCCCTGTAAGCTTATGCTGAACTCCACAGGAATCTTCATGTAATTGCAAAGCTGAAGTGTCAAAAGTTTAAAATTAACAAGCTGTACTGAACATGCACTCCAGAAATACAACCTTGTCCTCCCCCTCAAGCACAAGTGAAATACCTCAAATATTGTAATGAAAATATTTAAAAGAAAAAATTAATTTCTGCCAGCCATAAAATAAAAATCAGACAACAACAACAAAACCCCAACACCAACAAATAACCACCAACAAAATACCACCATATTGCAGATACAGCAGAAGTATTTAAAAAGCAAACAGAACCACAAACACGTATCTACTGTGGCATTTCACGTATCACTTGTGGCAAAAAACAGAAATCAGCACCACTAAAAGCAAAATCCTGGCCCCACACAAGTCATTGGCAAAACTCAACTGAGCTTCCAGCAGGCCAGAATTTCACTCTTTCAGGCTACAGCAAAACAGAAAGGCATACATAGCCCAAATACAGCATAAGACACAAAACATTAGTGAAAGTATGTGAGCTGTGACATGCAAAATGCTGAAAAAGCAACCTACAAAACCAAAATTGAGTGCCTCGTTCATTGCCTTTTTAAAAAATGCTGGCATACTAAATTCAAAATTTATATTGGTCTTCTTGGGATCTGGTGACATCACCACATAGTGGAAAGCCAGCAGGTACCTTTTAATACCAATTTATGCAAAAGCAGAGCTGCAACTCAAACTCAAATCCAGAGTTAAATGCTTCATCAACAGCTCTGAGATCTTCTCTAAACCTTTGCTGGAATATTCACCATCATTCTTGTTTTGTAGGTAGTAGCAAACCTGAACAGAGAGTGCCACCCTTCTAACTTCTACCCAGTGGGAAAAAAAAGTATGAACAACACAGAAAAGATTTAAACAGCTATAGATATAAGAGAACACGCAAAGACCCATTACCACAAAGGTAGACCCATGAATTGTAAGAATAACCTGATGACCCTGGGGAAAGAAGGGAAATTAATTATGTTGCTTCATTGTAACTGCAGAAACAACACTGAAGAGGTAGAGCACCCAGCACCAGACTTGTTAGGGAGAGTGTGCAGCAGGAACAATTTCATGGAAGTACATGAAATGTTAGCTCTTTGGTTTACCTTGTTCAAAAAATTGTGACCGCCTTTTTAAGTTTTTCAAAGAAATAGGTTCAGATGCTATTTGAAAAATACAAAGAATACAAACAAATCAAAATGAGGTGCCTTTTTTTAAATTGCTATAATGACTGGATAAGAAACTTCTGTTAGACCTCCCATACACTGCAACATCACTTCTGAAAGCAAAAAGCCCCTGAAATGCAAAGGAAAACCTTAGGAAGTTACATCATCTACTAATTAGGATTTCATTTTATCAGTAACAACGTCCAACAATAAAAACAGCACAAGTGTCAACCTCAGACTCAGATTCTCCCTGTCTAATTTAATCATCCTTGACTAGGATTCAAAGTTGAAATGAGGAGCTTAATGACCATTCAAGGCCATTAGAAAACATCTCCAGAGGGCAAGTGATATCTTGGAGGAATTTTTCTATGAATTGCCATGCGTATTCAAGCTAAAATGAAACACAAAGTTCCTACTTCAGGATATTATTCCATTAGGAAGTATACATACCTGGTTTCTCTCACTGCTGTCAAGTAAGGCTATAACTACTCATAGCCTCATATGCAATTATTATTCATATCATAATCATCAATATTGTTCTCCAGGAATAAAAGTAAAGTAATAATAGTGAAAACAGACACTAACCCCAAAACCTTACAACTGAAAGAGGCAGGAAAAAGTAGCAAAAAGTTGAGTACTCTACACTCTTCCTGGGTAGTGAAATAAGTCAATACTCATACTAACTCAGTCACCATACAATGCAGTAGCAATTACAATAAATGGTGTGTCTTCTTGTCTTTCATCCCTACCAAACATTAAATTTACAACCATTAATGCACAGACGGGGCTTTGTTGCAGCTTTGTTGTCAGTTCTCAAACTGCCTAGCAAATTGTGGAAGCAAGCTAAACCCAGTTTGGATGCAACAAGATCTCTGTGATATCTGTCTGGCTTTTGGTTCATTAAGGTCTCACTTCACCCACTGTATAACACTCTCAGTCATTACTGGCTTAGCGTCTGTTCTTGTCACAAACCACACAATTAGCAGATGAAAACCAACAGTGGTTTACCTCTTTGTTCATTAGAGCCAAGATCTCCTTGCATTCCATTTATCAATTTTGTTTCTGTATCCTGAAATACATAAATGAATGAATAAATAAATAAATAAATGTCTTAGGCTCATTAGATTTGTGGAAGTTTATCCAACTACGCATCTTTCCTATCAGGAACTATATGTCATGAAACACTTCATAATATTTTGTAGAAAGATACAAAACAATCTAAAACTTCCTCAGTGTAATTTATAATAAAGCTACTGCATGCATTTGAGGGAATCAATAACCAGCTGTGAACTGCTGCAGAAATAAAACACATTAGCTTGCAAGAAAATTCCAGAGGCCAAGATCTTCCTTGGCAGGCAGGTTTTATTTGCAAGTAATTTGAAAGCACATATGCACCTGTTCTTTGGGGCTGCAACTTCCATTTAGGCTAATAATTCAGGTTAAAATCTTCTCTGAAGAACAAACATTATATATGGTTTTAATCAAAAGATAGTCTGCACCTGTTTTAGTATTTATCATTCACCAGTGTTCTCTCATGAATAGACAGTAGCAAGTCTTTAAAACATTTTATTTACCTTAATACATGCATAGCTACCTCTCCATATTTCACATAAAAGGTTCTACACTTGTATTGCTTAAGGCATAGAAGATTCACAAGTTCTTTTCTCCATCCTCCCACTATCAAGACACTACATTTTTTTCTTCCTCCCCTCATCTCCCATGAACCTTCAAAAACATACTCACAGAACTTTGAAGGCTGCTGGAGAAATCTCTTTTTGTGGATATGGTGGAAGCATTTGAAACTTTTTCTCCCGAAGTTGCATCAATCCATTTATTTTCAGATGTACCTATAATGTTGGTAGCCACACTGGTGAGATTGAGGATTTTATGCCTTACATGTGGCAGGGAAGGCAGGTCTTTGCCCCAGTCTTTTTGGTATGTGGACGATTGAGAAATTAATATAGACAGTAACGTCAAAGAACAGAACAATAGCTAGTGAAAACATTAAAATAACACAAAAACAGGAGAGGGGACACACAAATCAGGTGGAATTTGTGAAGACAGGAAAAAGGGCATTTATAGCAGACCGCCTTCCCCAAAAATGAAAGTGTTAGTCATAAGCCAGGTAAAAGTTTGCCAAAACAAAAGATGTTTTGCTGATATGTGCTACAGCAGCTGAACATTAGAGAGGAGTTAGCATTCATTGGACACTATTTCATTAGTGTTAGTAAGGATTGAGAAAATTCTTCTGACTTTACTCACTCCAGGTACAATGAGACTCATACACTATCCAGGGAAGGATTTTCATGTCCATGCTCATCAGGAAGCACAGAGAGGGGGAAGAAAAGGCAGCCTAAACTAAAGTGGCAAATTGATGAGGCAGATACAAAAGATGCTCTTCTCACATACTCCATCCTATCTCCCTTCCCTACCCCTCCTACTGAAAATTTTATTCAATTAGTTTTTTGCCACTAATCTCAGTCTTCAGTTGGATTAGGTCCTATAAAGTGATTTGTTACTTGTCTCTTCCTAACCCCACTGTTTTTACCCCAGTTTGCTGGTAACTTATTTACCTAGCATCCCACTAAAAGAATGTTTTGTATTTATACTGTGAAAGAAGTCACTGATCACACTTCAACTCTGCAAAAATTCTTCTAGAACTTTGAAAGGGTTTCCTGATTAAAACCATGGCAAGTCAAGACATGCTACAAGGCTGTCAAGCCAGGATGGAAACCCTCCCTACCCAGAATAGGTAGGACCACTCTAGAGAGATTACAGCACCACAATATTTGGGTCAATGGCCAGAATCATAGCACACAGGTGCTGCATCACCCACAGGCTTATACCTCACTTCAAACACCCTGAAGAAAGGAAAAAAAGATCCTCCTTCCCGGAAGAAAGGGAGCTGGTGATTGAGAGAGAGGGCCTTTAAAAATTAGTGATCCCCTAGTGATCCTCTAGTGATGCCCTAGAAATCAGACCCTCTTAATTCTTGTGGTATGGCAGGGAAGAAAATGTTGGATTCCTTTTTGTGCTGGTTGCACACTTTTTTTACCTGTCCATCCTCTAAGAAACAGGCCAGAGCACAAGAGTGAGGTCAGTAGTTCAATGTTTTGCAGATTTGCTTGTCAAGACATTTCTAATGCCAAGCAGTTAAAAAAGCCAAGTTGTGTTAAAATGCAACAGACACATTGGCAAACTACTCAGCTTAGACACGTATTACTGCTGTAAGGGTAATAAGGACTCTCAGCTGTCAGGCACAGCAGAGACAAAGCTTATTTGCCTTACAGAGCATACAGTATCTGCCTGACGAAACAACTCACCCTTCTTTCCATATCGTCTGACATCCATGACCAGGTTTCCAGTTTCTAGTGCTCTGTTGATGGCTTCTTCCCACTGACTGTGGTCCATATGGGAAACCTTTGTGCCATTGACAGCAATGATCTCATCATCTACATGCAGCTGACAAAGTGCTGCAGGGCTGCCTGCAGAAAACAGAAGAAAAATGTTATTATGTCTCCATATTTTTTCTTTTTATCCCAGTTGAGATTGGAAGAGAGTGGATTGGGGAATCATTGAAAGAAATGCTTAGTGGTGCATATTTAGAAAGTCTTAGAAAAATTCACTACACTGTAACATAAGCTCAGTAAACTCAGTATCAAAGCAGCTTTTCAATTTAGAACTTAGGAGAACAAAAAAGAAATCAGTCTTCCGGACTTGGAAATTTCAGATTATGGTCTCCCCATTTTAATAAACAACCTCTGTGTTCAGTCTTCACTTCACTAACTCACCTTTATAATCTGTGATAGCTAGTGAGAGAGAGGCAGCACAATGTCTATATCCAATGATTAGCTGAAATTCAGCCAATGTTTGGGTAATCCTCTTATTTGTCAAAAAAAACCCAAAAAAAACCAGCCTGCACTTTGTTAAGTCCAGTAGAAGCTGGCTTTCTTGTATTCTCATTTACATTTTCTGACCTCTACTGACAAGAGCATGATGCTTTATTGCTTTGCCAGAATAGTTTATTAGCTCTAAATTGATTGGTAATTGGACTCAAGATATTGCTGGGTATTGTCCCACTAGACTTCTCTGGATTCTACTTATTTTATCTATTAAGAGCAAACTTTATGCCAAGTTGGACTTTGAATCTACTGATATTTTGCAAGACAAGCTGCACTTTATACTTTTTTCATCTGCTACACATTGGCAGGCAATCTCACTAGACTAAGGACAGAGTACATAGAAGACCAGTTCATAAACTTTTTTTTCTATTTAATTCAGAAAATGGATAGGCTGAGAAACTCAGACTCTCCAAGCAAGATTTTAAAGATTACATATGAATGGTTCTTCCATTAAGAATTATTCCCTTAACAGAACAGAAAATAGAAAAGCCAAGTAAAAATATAGTTAAGGACTGCACAATAAACTCTCATGTTAATAAAACAAGTTTGAATTAAACAGTGGAAGGATTTTCCAAAGTAAGCAGTGAAATACACACATCTTACTTAAAATATACCAAGAACAATGCCCTATTACATTATTAGAAACAAATGTGAACAAGTATGACAGAAAAATTTTAGACACCACATGCTTCATCCTGAGTGTCTTTTGACTCGTTAGTAAAATGCTGCTGTAAGTCTGGCTCATCCACTAAGGATTCAGATGGCTTGACACACAAGGAAGTTAAGAAATTAAGAAATGCTCCTTTTCCTAGTACTGCACCAAATAATGATCAATCATAGCTCACTAAAAAGCTCCACTGGCTTCTCTGCTAGAAGAACATGGCTCCATACTATATTGTTCTGTATCATTCTTAAAATATGGACTAAAAACTTAATTTGCAGTTATCAATACTAATTGCTTTTAAACTGTATTGTGGAAGAAAAGGTAGGGTTTTCATCTGAAGGAAGAAATATGGGCAACAGTTTAACTGGAAAAAAACATGGATCTCTAGGGGTCAAGAAGATGTTAAAGAATTATGGATATTCAAGTCTGTTAATGGAAGGTACTACTAAGAATATTATCAGAGATACTAATACTGAAGTTACTAATTTCAACAACTTCATGTAACATTCAGAATCACGTCTGATATTAGTACCATGTAGTTTAACCAGATCTGGATTAAGGCTTATGCTCATGATGCAGGGAAAGCTTCAGGCTGCAGCAGAGTCATTAGCACTCATAATTTCTGTCTTGACTTGTGACAGAATAACCCCCAGTAACCAAAAAAATGTTGTGTTGATTTTATTCAAATAATTTGTCAGAGATGAGACCAGGCTCAGAGGTGTGAACAGTGTATCTCGATTGACTCAGTTTTAGGAAAGGAAGGGAGTTGAAGATTTCACAGTTCCTCCTATAATATTAGTAGAAAGGTATATGCAGACGATACTCCAACCATTCAGATTGAATGAATAGCAGCAGTCTCTAGATCTGGACCTAAAATATCCAGAACAACTTACACTGCTCAATTTTTGGCCTGTAACTTTGCCAGCAGCTCTTCCTCCACAGTCTCTGGACAAAAGGGTGCCTACAGTGGGCTCCTGCTCTGATTCACATCCAGAGAAGCCCACAGAGCTTGCCCAGAAATTTAGATGCCGAAAGTTGTATGCTACCAGTTGTCTTACCCTGTCCAGCTCCTCCAAGACTATAGGTGTTAATTTCTGTACATTCCTATAAAGGACTTAGTTTTCATTATATAAAATATGTACTGCTTTTATGTACCTAGCTGCTTTTATGTTTGCCATAGGTTTTCCTGAAGATAAAAGGGTTTTCTTTCTTACTAGTCCCCAGTAAAAACAAAAGCAACCAAATACTCATTTTCCATATGCTCTAAATTATCTCTAACCTATTTCCATCTGTTGTTATTACAATAGATAAACACTATCTCAATGATAGAAAAAAAATAAAACTTGAAGGATGTGGATCAGATTTACTTTGCCCTACATGACTGCAAGTGTTTGATCAGACATGCACTCCTGTGCACACAATCTCAAAAAATTTATTGCAAAGGGAAAGTGAAAGGGGAAGGACTGAAACAATAAAGATTATATGGCACTGGGGAAGTTGGCAGAACAATGTCTAGATTAATGACTTAAGGCTATTTATCCAATTTTTAGTGTAAAGGTTGAAGACTCCTTTAAAAAATGAGAACTATCCTTTTTTATATGTAGTAAATGGGTATCACTGAAATATGTGTTACAAGCTTAACTCTTACTTAGGTTTTTGAGAACACTTACAAGTTAATTTTTCCTACCAAGTAGTTTTCTTAGAGGATTTTTTTTTAATGAATAGCATATTTAGAATACAGAGTCATCTTTAAGTAGCAAAAAATATACATGCTGGGTATCATCTCAAGAAAATCATACAGCTGGGAGAAAGTATTCCTGGAAGCTTCTTCTGGGCTTAAGAAAGAGAAAAGGGTGACTAGAATGTTTGGTTTGGATTTGCCAAGCCTAAATCACACTTGACCAACCTGGTTATCTTCAATGATAAACTGCCTAGATCTCAGTGGATGACGGAAGAGAGGTGCTTACAATCCACCTTGCCTTTAACAAGACCATTGACATGATATTCCACAGTATCCAGGTATCAAAAGTGGGATGGGATTGTCCACAGGGCAGAACGACCAGATGGTGAAAAACTGGCTGGGCTGTGAGGCTCTGTGGGAAGTGGTTAATGGCTCTTACTCTGCCTGCAGGCTGCTCACAAGTGGATCTCATGAGGATGTATCAGGGACCTGCCCTGTTTAATATGTTCAGCAATCAGTAGGAGAAGGAGGAAAACACACCCTCATCAAGTTCTCAAACCTTGCCAAAAGTGAGAGGGTGGCCAGTACAATGGAGGGCAGGGCTGCTCTTGAGAGCAGGAACCTGACACTCAACAAGGCCACATGCAGGGTCCTGCTCCTGAAAAGGACTAATCCCAGTGATGCTACAGGCTGGGCATTGATGGGCTGGAGAGCAAGGCTGGGGGCCCTGGCAGTGGTGGGGCTGTATGAACACTAACATGACCAACAAATCAAGACAAGTGGCCATTCAACTCACTCAGCACCTCTTATGCCACACTGACAATACTGTGTCCAGCTTTGGTGTTCCTCTGTAAGAGAGACATCAATAAACTGGGGCAAGTTAAATGGGAAGATACTGGGATGGTTAGGGCTGGACCAATGGACCTGCAAGGAAAGGCTGAAGAGTATGGGCTTGTTCAGCCTGGAGAAGAGAGGCTGCACGAGAACTTAACAGTAGTTCCCCCCCCAGTACATACCAGTAGGTCCCTGAGAAGGGAAAGCTGCTCTTCATTGAAATTTATGGCAGGAAAACACAGAACAGTGGTTATAAACAGGGACAAAGATCGGTCTGGCTGGGTATGTAGGGGAAATTTTCTCTGAGAGGATAATGCCCAGAGAGGCTGTGTGGATTCCATTCTCAGAGGGCCTCAAACCCCCATGGGTAAAAAGCCCTAGGCCACTTAGCCTGAATTCCATCTTGACATTTTTTTGAGCAGTACATTACTCTATGTGATCTTCCAAGCTGAATTATCCTATGACTTATCCTTAAAAATAGGTAATACAACATTCCCAAGTGCCTAGCTGAAACCATATATTACTCTTTCAATGGGTCATCCACATCTTTCATCCTTCACTTCTTTAAACGGAGCTACAGCCTTTGAGTAAGGATACAAGATGGGACAGTTGTTGGAAGAAAAAAGTGCTGAACACAGGCTACAAACGAGAGCACTGAGATGCAGCCCATTCTCAGTTAAATCTATACTTTGTGCTCTTTCCTGTGAGAATGGTAATAAAGCATAACCAAGACAAAAAACCACAAGGCCTTCACCTTCTCCTTGGGACAGAGCCCATGTGGACCTTTGTGAATGACCAGCAGGAATATTCACTACCCTCACGTTTCTCCTTTTCAACTGGCAGTGCAAATGGACAGACCCCTGCCTCCAAGGATGGAAATTAAACCCAAAGCCCAGCAGCAGGAAAAGCAAAGGGAAAGTTATTCTTCAGGCAAAACGAATATTAGTATTTCCAGAATCACAGAACAAAACAGGTTAGAATGAACCACAGTGGTTTATCTGGTTCATCCTCCCTGCTCAAAGAGGGTTATCCTAGAGCAAATCCAATTATGAAAAGTACTCAGATATAGTGGAAAAAGGCCGCTTCGCTTCTTGAATTTGAAAAAGAAAAAAAAAATCCAAGACTTCTCATTAACTGCTGTTAAAAAGTGTTGTTTCCTCTCTGGAAAGCATAATACAGACCTAACTAAATTAAAAGTTAGCTAAAGAAAGCCTAATACAGAGCTAGCTAAATAAATAGTTTCCAGCTATTTCTCCTTTCTCAGGATGATCTTGTGTTAGGTGGAAAGAAGGGCACAATTCAATATTCCTCAAGTGTTACTGGCAATGGGAAATACCATTGTTTAGAAAACAAGCATTATATGTGATTTGCTTAGGTTTTTTGTTGTTTTTTTGGTTTGTTTTTTTTTTTTTTTTTTAGAAAATCAAGCTCATTCTCTGCAAAAGACTATTAAAGGTTAGAAATGTACTTTATATATGTGCCATCTCAAGACAAAAATATTTGCTTTCCCTAAGTATTAAACAACTGAAAAAAAACTACACTGGAAATCAATTTAGAAGTTGCAGCTACTTAAGAATGAGCTGTCTCCAGAATTCAGCATGACTAAGAAAGGAGAAGTTGAACAAAGAGTATTAACTCCTAAGTTTCCTCTGCAAGTGTTTACAAACCATGTGAAGTGAAATCTTTCAAACTCAGCTGTAAGAAACAGTCTGGACATTGGAAGTCTGCATTTGCCCCTAAATACTGTTCTGTAAGAGGCGCATGTTTATACCCTCCTTGATTAGGAAAATGCATTTTGGTATTTCTGAATTCAACTTGTTTCAAGAGATGAGGGTTCACAGAAATACATTAGCAAACTAAATAGTGATCTTTCAGTTCTGCACCTGATGTTTTGCAGCATTCTTAGCAGCAAATGCATTGAGAAACCTCTGCAAATTAAACATAAGAACAAAAATTTGTGAATATATACACATTTACCTTCTTCAACTGTCTGTACAATGGCTCCTGAAGAACTCCAATTTGTTGTAAACCCAAAGCTGCGACTGTGGCCAGGTCTCTGGTTTATACTGATTCTCATTTCACTGTACTGTTCCTGTAAAATAAAACATGACACTACAGTATCTGGTATCACAGGAATCTAAATGAGGGAAAGTTTATCCTCTAAATAAGTGAGGATGTGCACTTTAATCATCTATTATTAGCATCACAGACAAAGGAAACAGTACTGAAGTCAGTTAACTAACTCATTTGCTTTTTAGTCCAACAGGTGTTTCAGTTTGCATTTATATTTTCTCTACATGTATCTTTCACTCTGCATTTCTGTTATTTTAGATGTTTTGCAACACAGTGCTAAAAAAATTCAAGAACTTGGAGGAAACTGAACACCTAAATCATTCTTTGTGGATTGTCTTGTGCATTTGTGACATGCACTGCCTCCTCAGTGAGCATCAGAGATCTGAAAAAGCTAGATAACTGTAATCAAACTTTTTTTTTTTTTTTTTTTTGCATATCCTACCATAAGAATCATCAGTTTAGGCTCATGCTACAACTAGGTTTACCTGGGTGCACAATCATCTTCTTGATTTTGTGTGAAACACTACCAGCTTGCTATGGATTTTGTAATAGAGGGCTTAGATAATAGAAATAATCCCAAAATCAGCTAAATCCAGATCTTTATTGGACTTTCAAGATGCTTTCAGAATCTGAATCAAAATCTAACCTTGCCATTTTAAACAACAAGAATATATGAATGGGAAAACATTTTGTAACACTTGCTTTCAATCCCACGCTATATTTGGAGCATGTGTTGCATACATTAACATTCTAAGGTGAGCTCATTAAAAACCTAAATGCATGCTACACACTCCATCAGCATGACACTGACATTGATATAAAAGGAAAAAAACTCTCTGTCAAACAATGTTAAGATGGATATATTCCAGCAAAATGTGCATGGAAGGGACACTGCACATTTTCACACACGTATTGAATGTACGCCTACATTTTAGTTCCCTAGCGACCCAGCCTTCCTGAAGAGTCGGATTCATTTTCCCTAACTTAAAATATTTAAAAGTCTAGAAACCTATGCCAATTCCTCCCAGCTCCTCTGTTGTAAGATGCAACAGGCAGCTCCAGCCAGCACTGCACAAGCAGGTGCAGCCAGCCAGCCTCAGGGAGGTGCAGCCAGAGGTGGTTTCAGCAGTACCGGAGTACTGGATAGAGAAGAAAACAACAGAGCACGGCATCATCCCAAGGTATCACCTCATGTTACAGGAATGTTCCTGGGAGAACACTCCCCATTACAGCCCAGGGTAGAAATTAAGTCTTTTCTTCACAACACAGCTACTGGCTTGCAAATGCTCCCATACAACCCAAATCCTTAGGTGAGTATATTAAAAATTAATCTACTTAACAGGTTAGCACACTGGCTGGAGAACATACAAACCTTTTGAGTTTGAGTGTGTTCCTGGAAACTACTACTGGTCTTAATTTTTTTTCCTCACCATCCCAACAAGACTCTTCAGATTTCTCTCTTGTCAGAGGAGTAATGTGACTTTGTACACTGAACTTTAACACTTTAATAGGTCATCTCTAAAGCAGTGCTCCACAGACCTGGTGCTATGGCCCTGATGACTAGTGAGCTATATCAATCTCTCTGTCAATGATTTACAAACACATCAAATGGAACTTGCATTCCTTTACTTGGAGATTGGTAAATTACATAATACAACTGAAATATTTTTTTAACTTTTAAAAATATCTTTTAAATGCCCCCCACCATTACTCACTTGTAGGAGGAAAGATTTATAATCTTTTAACTAATGACAGGAGAAAAACAAATGGACCTAGCACATGCTATTCTCATTTGCCTTGCTTAAACAGATACTAAGAACTTGTATCAAGTCTGTCAGTTTTCACTGATTAAAACAGAAACTCCTCTGCCTGTTTTTGCTACAACAAAGGAAAAAAACGATTATTATCTCATTGTCTTTTTCCTTATGCAGCAATCACAGTTTCAAATAATTATGATAAATTCATTAAAACGGCCAAGTGGCATTAAGGGTATTAAACTGCAATGTATTTCTTTTCCAAAAGTGATTAGGAAGAAGAATGTTTGGAAGCAAATGAACTTTAAAAAAGTTGTTATGGGAAGCTATTTCATAAATCAGCATCCAAGGTCTTATGACCTTCACCCAAGCAACTGGCACAATTAAGTTTTACAGCAGGATCAGGAATCCAAATCTGTCAAGGGTTATGAACTGAATCATCAGATAGTACAGCAAGGTATTTAGTAATTTAAAATTAAAGCTATTGTTGGTGAAACATGCAATCAGTTGGAGGAAACAGCACTTAAGATACATATTTCAAAAAGAACACTGAAGGACCCAGCCCCTTTTCCAACAAGCACATGCACAAAGAGATGGTGATTTACTTCAAAATTAATGAACATTAATTAGATTCAAGTAAATAGCTAACAAAAAAAAATCCAAGTCACAACAGATGGAAAAAAGGATAGTGTGATACTGATGTTTATGGCCAGCCTTTGAAAAGCTGATCTTTATTTTCCACCACCAGTTTAAAAGTGCAAATGAATGCTACAGCAGCTCAGATAATTCATCTAACTGTCACACCTGATTATATGAACAGTGTGCTAATTTGGAGAATAGTAAAAACTTCGCAACATGAAATATATGTAAAATAACTATTCTGAATTAGAATGATAAATAAAATTAGGCACATGACAAAATGGATAGGGGAAAATTCAGCAAAATAATATTTTTTTCTTCCCCAAATACTCTCTTTCCCCGAAGTTAAATCAAAGGAAATAGCAAGTCTCTGAGATGTCTTCTTACTACCAGAAAAATGCTTGCATTAGATGTACTTTTAGTTATTTTCTTTTTTATTCTGCTGTGGCATTCAGTTAAGCCAAGTAATCACATTATTTCCACACTTACCATGGCTTTTGAATCCTTAGGCTCTGTCAGAGTCGCAGTTTCTGCAGAAGATGCAAGTGAAAGAGAATCAGGAGGAATGCCATATTCTGGCTTAGGAATACTACTTCCAGCATCTTGGTCTTGGGACTTTAAAGGTAATGCCAAACTGGGAGGAGGTGTTGACTGAACACCTTTTTCCTCCTCTTCCTCCTCACCTCTGCTTCTGAATACACCAGTGGAGAGAGGGTGTGCAGAGTCTGGTTGTGAAAAGCTGGTGAACAAAGTTTGAGTTCTTTTAGCTTTTTCTACTTCTCCATTGTATTTTTGAGCATCATCCATCTAGGAGGAAAATGACAGCTTGGTAAAGAAGTGCTTTAAAACAGAAATCCTTGAATCTTTCAGTGATTTTTATATTTAACAAAACCGCCTCCGTCTTTGAAACAAATTCTGGCTCCTGTGCCCATTGTTAACTACCTACTTAGAATTTTTTTTTTCCTCTTGAAATGCTTTTTTTTTCTTGAAATAGTCCCGACTTAAGATAAACTTGCTAAAGTAATCTGCTTAGAATTATTTATATTCTTGCCACTTTTTAAATTGAAACAAATAAGGATATAAGAGAAAACTATGAAAATCATCACAGTAATGGGGCAGGGAATTAATTTAATTGTTTCAGTGCTTTAGAGTGCAGACAAAATTTAGCCTAGCATAAAATTTCAACAAAGTCAGCAGAGCAGAGGAAACTTCTATCACCTGAAAAATTTATCTTTAACACTTAATTATGTTAACCTGGCTCCAGATAATACCTCCAATGACATTTTTTTGATAAAGCACCCAAAGGAGAATAATAAAAAGAATATTTTACTAAATATAGCTACCGGCTTTAATTCCAGGAGTGTGTTTAAGCACAGAAACACAAGTAAACATCTAAAGGTACGAGAGAACTTCCTGCTCTATTAACACAGCCTTCATCACACAGGAGGCACTTTATAAACAAAACCAAAACATTAAAACTACTGTTCCCCCAGCTATTGAAGACCCCAAATTTACAAACTTCAGGAATGAAGCAGAATTTTACCGTGAACGACCGTGGGAGTGACGAGATTCCTCTTGAGTGGACACCAAAAGGTCTTGGTGTAACCACAGATGTTAACCTGGAGGTATCGGTTTTCTGGTAAGTTCTCGGGAGAGAAGCTGAAACCTGAGCTGACCCAGTTTGAGCATTCACTGAGTAACGAGTGGACAAAAGCGCCGGGCTCTGCTCCCGCTCCAGGCTCTCTGGAGGAGCAGGAGCTTCTCGAGCAGCCGAGCTCTCCGGCAGGTTCTCCTTGGGAGGCTGGGTGGTGTACACACTTTTACTGTCCTTAGTGCTGTGGGAAGCATCTTCTTCCAAATGGTGATCTTTGGCTGCTGACCAATCTTCTGCTGCTGTGGAAGGTGCTTTGTCTTCACTGAACACATCATCATTCAGTGAGGACACCCAGTTGTGCTCCTGTTTCTGCTGCTCATAGGACTCCTGATCTCTCTCTTCCCTAAGGGAATAGAGCCTGTTAAAATACCAAAGTGACCCGACAAACAGGCAGGCCTAAAGTCTTGCAACTAGTAAATGTTTAAGGCTGAGCATAAGCCAAAAAATACCTCTCCAGTAAATAAAAATTATTAGCATAATTTAAATACATTAATATTTTCATATATTTTTAACCTATCTTCTTCCACCTTCTCCCCAGTTCAGCACTCTCACAGCACTCAGACATAATACTATCAGGCTGCCACCATGACAGAAATCTTTGCCAATAAAATGATCTAGCTGCACATCTGTAAATGATACAGATACACATCCTCAGAAATTCAGATTTATTTAGGAAAGAACAGGAATAAGATAGTCCCATAACACTGCCTGAACTGTGTAACTGTGCTCAATGTTTCTGAAATGCTATGCTGAATTTTAGATAGCTAAATAAGACAGTGCCCTGAAATTCAGCTAATTATTAATTTTTGCTACTCATTCCTTTGTCATAAATGAACAACCACTACAAGAATATCCTTTAAAATATAAAGGATACAGGATTCTTATTGATACTGAATAGTCAATACTATTACCATCCACACTTTTATTCAGGCAACTAATTTTTGTCCTCACAAATAAGTAAAAAATTAAAGAAATCCAAAAGATTAGACTTTTTTATGAATACATGTCATGTATATCTTACCTTCTGCTGAGTCATATGTGCTTTTGAAATAAATAAATAGATAAATAAATAAGATTGTCACCACTAGAGATGGTACTGTGCAGTTCACACTTTTTGCTCTTCAGAAAGTAAATATCAAGAGGAAAAATTAGGGATGAAGGGGAAATCAAGTAAAAGTTTAGCTCTGTGATATAAATTAAAATTCTGGCTGCAGTTCTCAACAATGGCTAAAAAAATAGCAAATGTAGTGGAAGAAGGAAGATAAATAGTTAACTTTATCCATGAGTAAAAAAGGCAGCTATCCAGTTCAGTGCTATTGTTTTAACTCATTTAAAAAGAATGCAAATATTGATTTCTCAATATTTTATTTATGGATAGCAAAGTAAAATATCATTTATAGAGAAAACTGCTTAACATTCTGTGCAAACAGCGCATTAGAAAACCATATTCAGCCCTTCAATTGCCTAGATTTCTACATTTTATTTTGCAACTAAAATTGTCAAGATCTCTGCAGAATCAATTGCAACTTGTTGGTAATAGCGGCTCAAAAATTTAAAGGAATAAAAATGCTCAGATTTATGTTCTTACACATAATATTCCCATTAGGACTATTACCTCTCCTGCTGCATTTCCTTCAGTGACTTGGTACTCCTTCCAGAAACCTCAGAGGCTCTCCTTTCAATTTCTTCTCTCTCTTCCTTTTTCTTTTGCAATTCTGAAGTGTAACTCTTTCTACGACTCTTCCATTTTGCTAGATCCTGTTTAGCATAACACAAATATAAGCCATCAGATTTTCTCAAGGTCTCATAGACTTACAGAGGCATCCCATTACATGCTATTTATTGGCCTGATTTTATTTGCATGTCTGCACCACAGCCACATTTTCATGTACCTTTCCTCTAAATTATAAAGGGGTTGTCATGTTCTATTTAGGGTTGCAGGCTCACTGCCTCCTTAAGTTAACAATTGCAATTACTGGACTATATGCTATTTAGCCCATTTTTTCTCCTCTTAACATTTTCAATTTTATTCTAAAACACATAATTGAAAACTAATGCAAATGCAATCTGAATTTCTTTGTTGAGGGCTTTAGAGTTTAGGATATCATTATTTTTCCAAATCACTACTATGTTAGACTGATTCACTAGCTTGAGAATAAATATGCCTTAAATTCTAAACTGAAAACAGATATTTCTGTACTTTCTTCATTTCTGTAAAACCGCAATGTGAGCTGGCAATATTGTCCATGAAATACCAGAGCTGAGTAAAGGGGAAGTACTGAATATTAGAACTGAGATGCATTAAACAAACAACTGTGAACTTCTTGCTTGGGGTTTGTTCTTAATTTTGGCTTCTTGTTGATACTCATTGTCAAGCAGAGATTTTAATAAATTGAAAAGTCTTTAGAAATGCTTATGATACTGTGCAAAACTACCATGCAGTTTACAAGCTGGATTTAAGACAGCATTATTAGTGGATAGGAGCCGCAAGAATTTGCACAAGGAAGTATTATTTATTCCACTTTCTCCCAGAGGATCAAATACTCAGACATTCCAATCATTACTCCAAAGAAGTATTCAAAAATTGCAGATAACACAAGAAACTATGTCCTAACTTCTCTTTACGTCCACAGAAATCAAGCCTGAAGGCTTTATTACAATACATACAAGTTCTATCCTGAAGCATTAATCAGAAACTTAGGAGGATATTTTAAATAATTTCAGTTCTGCATTAAACAGGCATCCCCAAAAACTCTAATAGCTGTATGAGATGAATTGTTTTAGAAGACAGCCCCATGAATTGCTGCACACATGCCGAAGTTTTTTTACTAGGGACACTGAAGGCAGGTGAGATCCACCCCTTCAAGCAGGATGCACAAGGAGAGGTGAGGAGGAGTCCTTACTTCTTGCCACTTTAGATCTTGCTCTTGTAACTGTTCTTTTATCTTCTGCAGCTCTTCATAACGGATTTTGCGCAGTGTCTGCAGCTCCTCTGCACTGACATCATTCAAAGACTTACTCCTAGAAAGGGAAAAGAGAACTCAGCTTTATAACATCCTAGCCCTCATTTACATGGGTGAAACCTTCAGACAGAGAAAAAGGCTTATATTAGTACAACTGAATGCTCATGAGTGTTATTTTGAATGGAGCAGGAAGCACATGGGCAGCCGATGGGATGTGCTGTAGGGCCAACACACAAGTCATTAGTTGGGTATTTGAGCAAATAAAATCAGGTTAAGGGAATAAGCAGCTCTGTACATCTCCATGCTGATCATTCACATTGAGCTCCTCCTAGAACACTGCTACTTCTGTTTTAACTTGCTATTTTCTTTGTTGATCTTGTTTCTTTCTTTGACCCAAAAGGCATCCCCTCTCCCCAAATCCAAACTCCCACCTTGGACTTCTCTCCTGTAACACCTTCTGTATCACCTCCTGTCCTTTCCTTCCTTCCAAATCAGTTATTGATGCCCATTTCCAGAAGATTAAGAGTCAGACACGGCCCAAGGCCCAGTTCATGGATATCACAGGCCCCACTAGCCTATGCTGATCCTCCCCAACCTCTGAGATGCTTTCCATTAAAGTTGGGATGGCTAACACAGCCGTCTTCCTGCTAACTTCTTCAACGTGGCTACAGTTTCCCCCAGGAACTCCTACTTGCTAGTTCCCTTTAACCTAATTTCCTCAAAGCTCACCTTTCATGCTCTCCCCTACCACATGCTATTTTTTCCTTTATTCTTTCACACTGCAGTGATAAACATAACAGGACATTCAGTTTAGATATAGGACAAGGCTCCTGATGAGATTTGACCACAAGCCTATGAGACAGTAAGCAAAATGCAGGTGTTTTATCATAAGGTTCAACGGTGTAATGCAAAGGGAAAGCTAGGTCTCTAGGGCTTGGGGGTTTTTTGTTTCTTAGTATTCAAAATTACCTTTTTTCCATTTATCCAAAGTATGAGTTATATAGAGGGATGCAGTTAAGTTCCAGTAGGACTTAAAAATGTAGCACTTCTCTTACATGATGGAAAACAAGATTAAAACCAAAATAGATTCAGCACAGAGCCTTGCTCTAATCTGTTGCATTCCAAGAGATCTCTGAACTAACAAACCAGACTCTCACTTCCTCCCAAGTGGCTGAACTCACTTTCATTGGTAACATGAGACTGGTCTCTGGCCTCTAGAAATAAAGGCTGGGGCATTAACTCCTCATATCTGTTCTCTTATCTATTTTCTGAATGAGAAGAGTGCCAAATTCAGCAAGAATCACCTGGTTGCTATTGCAGAAACTCCTGTACAGTTCTTTTCCTCATTTTTTATGCTTAAGTTATATCACACTGTTTTAGGGTAATCAAATACTATATAAGGCTGTATCAAATTTGTTTCAGATGAGTTCAAGAAAACTAACATAGCTACATTTACTGTATCTGCCTGCAACAAAACAGGAAAATCTCAAAGAAAATATAACCTAAGAAAAGCTATATTCATACCATGGAACTGGGTCTTAGTTTTAATTTCAGTCTAAAATGAAAAACCTAACTAGTGATTTGAGTCTTCTGAGTCTCCCTCTCCTAACACCTAATTTTGAAACATTTTGCACTTCTGGAAGTGTTCAGTAATTTACCAAATTTGCCTCACAGTAAAAATAGGGAAGCAAATATATAAATAAATAAATTTTAATTTTGAAAAAATCAGTAGAACACCATTCATTCCAAAATACTTAACATGCCATCACAAAATAAGTGGAAAAATTATTTCTCTTTGAGTCACAGTTTCTCTTGAGTCACAGATTATAAACAACATCTAAGTTCCCATTACACAAATCTATAAGTGTACCACGGAGCATTCAATAACCTGGAAGATATAAAATAACCCCAGACCATTCACCAATCCCATGATAAATACTACTGCAGTTAATTATTTTCAGATTCTAGCTGTACAGCCTTCAAAATAAAATATTTGTTAATATTCCTTTACATTTTTTGAATATTTTAAAGCCTAAATGAAATAGAGAACAACAAATTTTTCACTTCAGCAGGAATAAAACATTAGAGCTGATTTTCAAAGTGACTGATAACCATAAGTTTAATACATGAGACAGCAGAGAGAACTTTTGCCATATACATAGCTTTTATCTCACATTCATTACATAAATTGCAAAGAACAGAACAACAAAGCGTCATGCACAAGTTTTCAGCATGAGTTTTTAGCTACTGTTCATGCATAAAGATAAGAGGCAAAAAAAATAGCATTCCAATCTTTCAAGTTTTTATAAAACTTACCCTTGCTCATCAGAAAGCTTTTGAAACAGTCTGAGAAATCAGAAACCAAAAAAAAAGAGATTCAGTGTCTAGATATTGATAACAACATTAACACCATTAGTAGACCAGCACTCTCACTAAGTGATGGGGAAACTGAAAGCTTGGGAACCAGCCAGCATGGAAAAGCACATCAGGAACTGGACACCAGTCAAAAAACACACCAGGACTTGCATGATGGGCAAAGTCGGGCAGAACTGTCAGAATAAGGCTGCCTGCAAGTTTCCAACACTTTTCATTTAGCAATACTGCACAAATAGAGCCTTGTGTTATTTCTGCACCACTTACTCATTCCAGTGCTGCTGAACAGCATGATGCTCAAAAGAGACTTATTTCAAGAAAATAAAATTAATGCCAGCTTGAGTACCAACAAAAGTGAGGCTTACAGAGGTTGTTCTCTTGTTACTTCAACCATTTCTGATACTAACTGAAAGTAATACTTGATGTGTATCAGAATAAAAGACCCTAATAGAAGTTTAGCATATTAATCCCTGAATGCACTTAATCCAGGGCAATTCAAGAGGATTTTTAGTGTTCTTGAATACGAGTATTTTATAATATACCTATTTAATTCTACTGAATTAATTTTTAAAACATGCAATATTTCCAAGCACTTTAGAAATATTTCTCAGTGAAGCTTGAAAATTGTTAACAGCATTAAGCTTAAAAATTAAATGCAGCAACATCAAAATATCAACTGGAACACAGAAGTGTCTTAGTCACAAAATAATGATGCACAGCTGGGAGATCTGCAACTTGCAATGCCGTATTTTCAGAGCTAAGTAAACATTTAGAACCCCACTCTCCCCCAGTAAATACAAATTCAAAGGAGAGATAGGAAGTACTTAAGAAAGGGTATTCAGTCAGACAAGAGAAATTTTGAGGCTAACAGGAAAGAATTAGGGGAAAGAATGAATCAAGACTGTATGAAAGTAGGAGAATAGTATTGGCAGAATAAGATATGCCATGGTGGACTTAATACTACATAGACACACAACTTGCATGCACCATGACTTTGGGCAGGCGAAACACTTTTTTTTTTTTTTTTTCACTTCATCTAATCATCTCAGAACTGTGGTAGGACAGTTTACAAGCATTTTTAAATTTAGGTGCAAGCAAGAATATCAGAATGCCCATTTCCAGAATTTGTCTTTAAAGCATTCATGTATTTCAGAAATGTTTTTATGTATTATCTTGCAGAATAGAAGACAATATTTCTAGCCTCCATAGTCATTTGAATAATCACTATTCCTGTTCAACCATGGAAAGAAACTTCTGCATAAGTTTCTTATGGAGCCTGAGGGAATGATAGCGTATTTTCTCCAAAATGGCAGCTTAAAACTAGAAAACTTTATAATGTTTTGTTGAAAATATGGTATTGCAGTCATGAGCTTCTATTCAAAGCAAATGAAAAGCTTGTTCGAGGATGACACGAACAAACAGACTGGCACTCTACGAATGGTTCAGCACAGGATGATGCTTTTCTGAATGGGAAGGGTTCAAGTGCACTCATTCTGTGCAGGACACAACCTGACCTCTCCACCATCTGCCGTTTCTTGTGTCTAACTTTGCTGGCCTCCCTGATTGCTTCCCACTTCTTCCAGTCTTCTTCACTGCATGGACCTGGGATAAAATTTACTGGCTGGACGTTGCTTCCCACTTTCCAAGATTCAATCTTGCGGGTCAGCATATCGTCCTTCTTATGGTGTAAAGATGGTGACAGCACTCTGCCATTGCTCTTCCTTTCCTCTGGTATCGCATTTTTTTCAAGTAAACATAGAAATTTGGACCGTATCTCTTCTGGAAGACTCCACGGATCAGGAAACAGTGCTGGGTGATACTTGTCGGGAGCACCTGATAAAGGCACCTCTTTTTTTTGAGAGAGGACTTTACGAAAAATCATGTCATCCTTTTCCAAATCTGGAATCACAGTTTGGCCCTCTCTGGGTTGCAGAATTATCTCACCCTCTAGAGGAGGCTCCTGCTCAGCCAATTTCTTTAAATACCGGGGGTCTTGAAGAACAACTTGATTCACATGGAAAGCCCCAGTTTTCCGAACAAACAAATCATCATTTTCCAAATCTGGATATAGATATCCATTCTCCTCATCTCCTTGCTTGCCTCCTGGTATAAAGGAAACATTCTTTCTACATTTTATGAGCCTAGGGCCAGAAGTGGGATCAATTCTGGTCTCCATTTCAGAAGACACGTAGTCAGTGTATTTTTGCAGGGCCTGAAGTAACGAAAACTGACTGAAGCATATAAAACAAAAGGAGGGAAGTAAAAATATCATTAACTAGCAAGAGACAAGCAGATCACAACGTAGTGCAATATACATTTGGTTTAGACTTGCAGTATCCCAAGCAGAATGACGACACCATTGGCATTCACCACCACTGACTGTAGCGCAGCACACGCCAACCAACGCAAAGGTATCCCGGCATCCTAACCTGCTCAGAAACATCACACTTACATGCTCACACACAAAGCCAGTAACCCTATGAAGCATGTTACACTTTCACATTTACATATTTCAGAACGCCAGCAACTTATAACTACATTAAAAGAGAAAAAAACCCCAAACCCAACAAACCAGCAAAATAGTAATAACCAAAAAAGCATGGCATCACGGGACACGGTTTAATTTCATTTAGCTGTTGCATATCCAGCCATCTCTTTCTGATGCACCAAGAGAATAGCTCATGCGGCAGTATCAACCTGGGCTGATCAGGAGACTCCAAGATTTTTCCTTCTGCAATCTGTGACAATGAGCTTCCCACATATTCAGCAGTTGGCTTATAACTCTGATCCCTTCTGCAGCTACTGTTCCAGTCAAAACTTGGTCTTGGTTGATTAGCAACAATAGCACAGCTTTGTTTGTAAGCAAATTCCTCATCCTCAGAATCTGATCTCTTTCTACTGTGCAGCAGCAGAAAGAACGAGCAGAGGAGAAAGAAAAAAAAACATGAAATGTATACTCACTGAGTAAAATGCACAGTGGCAACAGTACAACAGGTGCAACAGTACTTCATAATACTTCAATTATTTTTAAAAAAAGGAAAAAAAAGAAAAAATAAAAAATATCCTGTTGCTACACTGGCAGTCAAAATTTAAAAATTCTGAGTCATAGAACTACACTTTATTTAAGTGTTGCACACAGGAGAGAAACAGGCATGCATGAAAACGCACCTGAACCCTTGAATCTCTTTATACCAGGGTTTGAAAGAGGATTTCTTGATTTTTTTCCATAGCAATTCCTCCTCTGGAGTCCAAAACTTAGGAAGAAATTTGTCAAAAGCAACAACTGTATTTGGCGCTGAAGAACTTAGCTTGCGAAAATAGAGATCATCTTTTTCAATGTTTGGGATGCCTACTTCTTCCTCGTCCTCATCACAATACCCAGATAATTGTGAAGGACTGTTAACTCTTGGTTTGTTTTCGCCTTTAGTATCCAATTGCCTCTGCCTCCTCTGGGTACTGTTCAAAATATCCAATCAGTTAAGATATTTTAGGAGCAACTTGACATAAGCAATGCAAAAAAACATGCTTTTTGGCTCAGGAGCTCAGCCTTGTGAATGAAGCATATTAGTTCTCAATTTCAGCACTGCAGCACCAGAAACAATAAAATAGATTAAATTAAAAAAAAATTTAAAAGAAGTTAAATGGTTATATCAGCATCCTGTCTCCACTGAGAAAACCACAAAATTTGACAGAAAAAGCATATCAAATTATCAGCTGTGTTAAAATGCCAATTAGAAGACTAACTTTATGGAGTTATTTAAGGGCTGCGATTTAGGTAATGCAATAGTTACTGGATCTTGGATTAGTATCTCTGACCTCATTGGTTCAAGCATTGCAGCTGGTGGACCAGCTGGACAACTTTCTCGCGAGCAAGATTTAGGAGAGTCATTGTGCAACATGAAATGATGTCCAGGTGCAGCAGAGCTTACAGGGCTCTTTTTGACTAGAAATCTACGATTTGCTAAGTCATCCAAAACAACGTCGGGCAGCCTTCTTTCATCTTCTGAATCAGAGCCACTGTCATACTCATAGATGATCTGGAGGGAAGCTGGATTTGTGAGCCCACACTCTGCTCTGCTATTTTGGCAGGAAGCTACAGGATTCGTTTCACGTCCACTGAGGTTGACCGAGACAGGAATAGAATGGAGACAGTGAAGGCACGAAGGCAATGGTGAAACTCAAGAACTGCCCACTAATCTCATCTGTATGCATCAAGAAGCCGGACAGCTGAAATTCATCACTATATTTTGGAAACTTTAACAAGCAGTCAAAACCATAGGTCTATCTCTCACAAACTTGCATTTAAGACCATTTAAATACATCTGGAGTCTGGCCAGCTTCAAAACATTACTCAAACATCAAGAAACAATGTGAAAAACCAAAACCAAAAACCAAACCACACAACCACACCAAAATGTCCCCCTTGATAAAACACGGAAAATCAAATACTTGACTTTTTATTGCAGCAAGAGCAGCTTTTCTTAAGCTAATAGAGAAGCAACTTATTTTAAAACTTCTACATCAAAGCCCACTTTACTGAGACCATACACCAGTACCTTGAAAATGCTCCATCTGACTCGGTGAAAACAGGACTTGCCCAGCTCCTCCTGTTGTCCTCATTCTTCTCTGTCCTCTTCTTCCTTAAAGGCGCTGGCACATATGCTGTCTGCTTGTTTTTGTTGGGTAAGAAACGGTTGAAGTCAGTGGTAGGTTTTGGTTCAATCATCGAAATCCTGCGGTAAGACCTGTCATCTTTATGGGAGTCATGCATTTTGGAAGGCAGTTCCGAGTCTATGTCACTGTCGCAACCTTAGAAGAAAGTGGAAATAAAAAGGAAAGATACAAACATCATTCTCTAGACATGTGCTTGTAGCTAAAACTTGGATCTAAGTCTTCTAAAATCAATTTATCTCTGTATTTTAGATGTTTCAGCTGAAAATTTGCTGATCTACTGACAGGACACTAGGAGAAGTATTTTTAGAAGTCTGTGGCAAAGCTGTGATAAGATCCATTAAACTCAATTTGGTTTGCATGATCCTCCTGCATTTGTTCCATTCTTTCATTATCACTGCTCCCTGCAGGAAACAAAGTGCTGGCCTCCATACTAAAGACAAAAAACAGCACAGAAATTTTTTAATTAAATAGTATCTGCAAGATAAATTTACTAACAAAGACAAATAAACAGCAAATAATATAGCATTGTGCTCATTTCACCAGATTAAAATCCAGTAGAAGCCCAGGGTACATCACGTATGTAATGTAGCTAAATGTTGCCTTGCACAGATCACCAATGCTCCATGGAGCCTCTGCTCAATGATTTTGTTACTCACGTGAAACAAAACCCAACACCTTACAATTTGTGTGACTTTGGGCTACAAGTTGGCATTGAACTTTAAAACCAGCAGAGAAACACAGGCTAGAGTGCTGCTTTAGGGATCCAGTGTCACTATCTTCTTGTTACCTTTATTTTCATGAAAAACTATTAAAAGCAACAAATACTTTAAGTATTTAACCTAGGTGGGAAAAACCTTATTGAATATTCACAAATGAAGTAAAGACATAGCAGTTTGACACAGTCACCCTAAGAACAAGGCAAGAAACTTGTGCAACTGGTGAATTTTAGGTAATCCCATCCAGATCTAATTTCTAGGAATTTCCCTTACAGAACTCTGAGGAAATACCCTGGACATACACACACCCCCTAACGTGTCAGTGAGAGCAAGAGTTTCAGCAACCCCTCCTAGGAAGAACTGTGCGAGCAATGCTTTTTTCCTACCAACTGTTAGAGGTGAATATTTGCTTAAGCAAAATGCAACTGCAGCAGTTACACAACTAGAACTGACTTTAAGTACTGGGCATCCGAGTACCAGGTCCATACATTGTCTTATCCCACACTCATAAGATACATGTCAACAAAATATTTTGGAGAGAAAAACATACCTTCACTGCCACCTTTCAAGGTTATATCTGATGAAAAGCTCGTGCAGGACCTTGAACCAAGAGAGTCCAAGCTATCAAAGGAATCGTCTCTTTTATGAGTAACTGAAGATGGGAAAGGCTCTCCCCGGTCAACGTACCAAATATCGCCGTACCCACTATCTCTGCCACTTCTGCTTGGCTGGCTGGACTCTTCGAGTGCCTACAAAAGTCACTTTTAAAAGGTCTTTTCCAATAATTTAGGGTGCAAATGCTACTCATGAGCATTTTGAATTCACAAACAAACTTCAGCAAAGGCTAATGCAAAACCCTAAAACACATACACAACAGCACATATAACAGCTTGAAGAGGAGACTTTGCAAAAGGTGTTAAATTTCTTTCATCTCAGTCAAAGAGGATTGAGATAGGGCTCTTCCCAATCTACCACATCAATTAGAGCAGATGTATTCTGAAATTCATTTGGGTTGCAGAAGAACTGAGCTAAAAATCATTCCTTTCCTATGGAACTTGATAGCAAGCAAAACAAATTACTGTGTTCTCCAAACTAAGAAAATGAAACCCTCAAGAGACTGTTTAGAATTGCTGCTGTATAACAAACTATAAACTTCAATCTATTCATTTAGTTTCCTTTTTTGGATTCCTTACCTTACTCAATGCTTGCCCTAATAACTTCTCAAATGCTTTGAGATTGAGGTATGGACCATTATAATCAGGGTCACTTTGAGCTTTCCTCCCAAGCCAGTATAATGTAATCAAAACCTAAAAACAAATAGAAAAAAAATCCCTGAATACAAACTTAGTTACTTTCCTCTCATGCCATGTGCCAGTGTAAAAGAATCTCAGCATGCTGTTAGAGATGTTTCTACAATGCACTGCAAAGTCTTGCACACAATAGTTGCCATGATTGCCACCAAAACCAATTAAAGAGTGTCATGATGCATCTCGTATATCTCAAGCAAGCAGATACAAGTACTGCTTTCTATTATTACAATGATTTGGGAAAGTAAGCTGCACACAGAGATCATTGTAAAGTGGCACTAATTTGCATCAGATAAATCAACAATTGAAAAGAACGGTAAATAGGATAGTACCATAAACAGAAGCATTTAAAAATAATTAATCACAATTAATGTGCAACTCTCTTACATTTTTCACTCTTCTGTTTGTCTCCTCTGGTCTGAAGCAGGGCAGAGAATGAGAAAAAGAGAAGAAAACAAACTGGTTTAAAATTGCTGGCTTAAAATTCAATTATTATTCAAGGCATAAAAAGTTTCAAGACCAATTATCAGTCAATATAAAATATGCAACTATGACTGTTCCAAAAGAAATAAGAAGCATTCCACTTTAAATACAGTCATAACTCTGTACTATTTCAATTGTTACATGTAAAATGAGAAGCTAGTCAATCTATTACAGTTTCTGTTCTGAGAGGTACACAGGAAGGTTCTAGGCATTTTTAATTAGCTCTCCTTTAGTTACCAACAAAACAGAAGTAGAAAACAAGCTGTTGACTTTGGGAAATATAGCTTCTGTTAGCCAGGGAGATCACAAATTCACAGAATGGTTGGGGTTGGAAGGGCCCTTAAAGATCACCCACTTCCAATCCCTCTGACATGGGCAGGGATACCTTTCACTGGACCACACTGCTGAAAGCTCCATCCAGCCTGGCTTTGGAACCCTTACAGGGATGGGGCATGCACCACTTGGTCTGGACAATCCATGCCAGTGCCTCCCCACCCTCAGAGTAGAGAATTTCTTCCCATTAGCCAATATAAACTGACCCTCTCAGTTCGGTCATTCTCCCTTGGTCCTATCACTACATATCCCTGTAAAAAGTCCCTCTCAAGGTTTCCTTAGGCTCACTTTAGCTGCTGGAAGGCTGCTACAAGGTCTCCCTTGAGCCTTCTCTTTTCCAACCCGAATGCGCTCAGATTGTCAATTGCATATGAAAGGAGATTCAATTGTAACTTTTCCCCCAATTGTATTGTTTTCTAAAGTATTTGCCTTAGACAACAGAAAGCACTTTAGTCAAGAGTAAACTTTTCAGACCAAAAAATGAGAAACTGAAACTGGGACATCTGGAGAGAGATTATGTAGGGCTGAAAAGATGGGTTTGGGTTCTTTTATACAAATACATGTTTTTCAAAAAATATTAAATACATATGCAATCACTAAGATTAGGGAACATTTATATACATATTCCCAGTCTGTAGCACACCTTGGAAGTATACCAACGGACACTCCTGTTCTCCTGTCACTCATTTTAAGAGCAAAAAGACGAAACTTCTCAAATGGAAGGCTCCAAAAGCCTCTTAGTCCCCAGGTGTAAATATTCAGGGCTGGACTGCAGACAGTGGTTGAACAACATTGCTGCATGCAGTGACAGCAGTTATGGAAGAGCAAATGGTTTAAATACATCCAAACAACTCTTCACCTACCCCAGATGTTGGTTTGGAGCTGGTTCAGCTACAAACTTCACACATAGCACAGCAAAGGGGTTCAAACAGAAAAGCAGAGTCTTCACATACAGTAGCAGAAAAACCTATTCAGAACTCCTTAACATGCCAGACCAATAATGTGTCAAGGTACTTATCCCACTTCTGTCTGTCTAGAAACACACTAGCCAAAGGTTACAGGAAAAAAAGGAGAATAAACCATTAAGGAAACTGTTAGGAGTTAGTGTAATGAGGACACGGCTTGGTCACTCTTCACGGAAATGGAATAGTCAATGAGACGTGACAACCATCAGGGACACAGACCATCCCTTCCCTCCTCCTCCTTCTTCCTATTTTGAGAGCACCCGCTCCCACTCAGTGGCTCTAATTGCCTTGCCCATCCCCAGATCATAAAGAAATCAGGCTATCAGGAACACAAAGTCCTGAGACGGGTCTGACCTCCACAGTCCTTGCCTGAAGCTTCCGTAGTATCTCATGCCAGAGATGCCTGTGGCTTTGTAGCCAGTGACCTCTTTCACACCGATAAGGAAGAACCCTCCTCCTTTAATGTGAAATATTTACACTTTTTTGTTTGTTCTTTAATCCCTTCCAAAATCCATTGCTATTCATTGTTCACTCAAGACTATTTTTGAAGAAAAAAAAATTCACTTTTTTTTTCCAGTAAGCTAAATTTTTTGCCAGTATCCATGTTGCAGGGCACATCATAGCTGTGACCTAATGTGCTACCAGAGACAGGTTGATTTCCCAAGCAGAGAATGGAAAACTTTTCTTACATCAACATTACACTTCTCATACTCAATAGAGAGCATACTTTAGGTTAGCATTCTTTACCCTCAGTGCCTTTTGTTACTAGAATTTCTGCTTTTGTTTGCAATTACAAAAGCATAGACCCTTGCTAAGGATGCCCCAAAGTTTGCTCCCAAACTTGAGCAGCCCAGTGAGGAGTGGAAAACTCTGCCCTTAGCTGGCAGGAGCATGTATCCAAAAGGCTGCCAGCCTTCAAGTAGGCCAAAGCTACAAGACTGAACACAATGATATCCACTTCTGCTTTCCTTGAGTTCTCTGGGATAATTTCAGTCAACCATTTTGCAACAGGAGCAATATTTAGTTGTCTTTATATTTCAATATAATTTTCTTACTGAAATAACTATAAATAGTTATTTATAGTTATTTCACTATAACACTAGGCCTGTGTATTTGGACTAAAACCAAAACAAAACTTAGGTCATTCAGGTAAACAAGACAGCCTGAGATCAAAAATGCAGGCAGGGAGATATTTCACAGACTTGAATGAGAGACCCTGCTTCATTCATGTTTACTCTGCTAACAACAGAAGCAAGCAAACAAGTTGTTTATTCTTCATTCATAAAGTTTCTTCATTTGCATTACTATTTTCCTTCTCTGAACTGCATCTATTGGTTTCGAAACCTTTTCAACAACCTGCCACAGTAGACACAGCCTGAGCAGAAGAGGAGAGGAAAAAATCCAAGAAAAACCCTGCTGATCTAGAACACTGTTCTTCATTTTTACATGTGTGTATTAATTATTTGATGGTGCTTAACCAAGGAAAAGGATGATTCTGAGTGATGAATGTACTGTCCTATAATCTGTGTTAAATGATAGGTATATATATTTTTATTTTTTTTTGTCAAAAAAATCCTGATTAAAGAAGCAAGGCTGTTACCTAACTGGAAAGTCTCAAAATTAATTTCTGACCTACAAATTTCACAGTTACATCTTCTCTGAGACACGCAACTTGCAGAAGACGTAGTTTGGATCTGCTTGCTAACATTCTCTGTGTGAAATAAGAGCCTTTAAAGCCTTTTATATGTACAATCTGTCCGAGCTCATCTGTGTTTAATTGCACATGCAATTGCCTATTTCCCTTCCAGGATACTCAATTTAAAATATATATTGTGTAAATACTTATTGGTTAGAAGTGTGCTACAAACTAAAGAGCTTTTAGGATGAATTAATTTTCCCTGTGAATATCAAAACCAAAAAACCAAGGCTTTTAACTCAATTGCAGTAAATGAAAACACAAAATGGAATAATTTCAGTACACGGAAATTCTCCATGAGGTGTTATAAAAATAAAATAACTACTGTGCAATCTATGCAAATAATTAATCTAGGGTCTTGTGTATAACTCTGAACAATTATGCTTCATAGGAGGGGACAAGATGGAGTTACCAGCCTCAAGCATAGCAAATTCTTTGCTGCTGTAAGAGTAGGCATGACCCTACAACTCTTCTGACAAACTGTTACCTAACAGCAAGCTCCTGCTCTCACATCCAACTCCCCTTTGCAATCCTGGCTCTAAATACACAGGGCTTCAACACCCAGTTTCTCACACTATATTTGAATAAACTATTTAGAAGATGGAGTACAAGAACTTCAGCAATGTAGTTTTTAAGCTTTTCAAACACTCTGGGACACTTATAGCCTTATTTAAAACACAAGCCTATAGCACTGAAGTGCACACACAACTGATTGCAGAGACATTTCTCACACAACAGCTAACTTAGGAACTGATGGGGTAACTCACTTGCTAAAGTTGCTCTGTCAATGCAAATAAATGCCAATACTACATTTGGTTACTGTGAAAGTCTGCTTTTTCCTGTTTTCATTCAAAGATGTCATAGAGCCCAGTGGAGGCTAATCATATTCTTTATGAATATTGGTGTAATCCAATTTCTGGTTTGAATAGGTGAATACCTTTGTACTGAAAGTTTTATGTACGCTGCAGCTTTGCCCGGGAGGGCACAGCCAAGGCTGGATCTTAAAACTAATCTGCTGAAATAATTCAGTTCCTCCTCACATGACAATGCAACACTATTTACTAAATCACTTTGTGTATTTTTAAACATTAACTTCTCTGTCTTCCCACAGGTTTTTTTTATCTCCTTTTGTTAACAATACAACTTTGCTAAAGACGCCTGAACTAAGCAAAGAAAGCTGCTAAGTATAGCAGTTAAGATCTTACTGGAAAAAATTATTGTAAATACTTTGTCTGCTCTTGCCACAATCTCAGCATTTAAGCATTGATTCTGAAGCCCAAAAAAAACCCCAACACCAATCTGCCTATCTTAACCTCAATATCAAATTCCAGCTAACAAAGAGGTCTCAAAATTGTAAAAGTAGAATCCTGATTCACAAAGCAGGAACCTTAAATGTTGGCAGCAGTATTAATAAAAGTTTACATACAACTTCAAGATTAGCCAGTCTGGAAAAGATCTCTAAAGTCTAAAGGCCACGAGACTACAACACGTGGGGGATATTATAACAGTAATTGTGAAGCACAACCGCATAAATCTGAGTTGAACACTGATGAAAAAAGATGTGGAACAACCACCTGTGGAGAAATAATGCCTTCTGTATAAATCATCTCATCTACGTCAATCCTTGGGCAAACAGAAGAATGACAAATGGGACAGGAATAGCTCTCACTTGTTGATGTGTGATATGCTTAGAGACAAAACATCTCTGTTACATTTGAACACAATACATATTGACAAACATCGCTTCCAGACTGACATGTTTCTCCAACAAAGACCACTCTACAAGAATAAAGCAAAGTGACATGGCAGATCAGCACAAGGCTGAGCCACAGCTCAAGGAATTCATTCTCAGCTCCACTGTTTGCTCAAGGTTAAACAGCAGAATTAGTCACCAAGGCCCTAGCCTGACAATACAAAGGCTTTGGCAGCAGCTCTAGCTTAAGGATTTCCTCGTCCCCTCTCTCTTCCAGCCACTCCTGTTTGCTGCCCCCGTGGTTATGCCAACACAACCTTGAATCACACTGCTGTTCCATGCTGCCAGAGGGCTACACCTGTTTCTGTGGGTTTTTCTTAATATACATTTTCAACCCCCAAATTAGCTTGCTGATCTGTTTTATATCATGCTCATACAAGCAATTGCACCAGCACCGTGGCAGAGGAGCAGGCTGGAGGCTTGGTGGAGGAGGACTCTGCTCCAGACACCAATACCGTGAGAACGCCCATGTGATGACCCTGAGACAGAGGTGCTCTGTGCTTCCCATTTTTAAGGAGTGAGGAAAGCCTGCTGAGATTATTTTAATGCATTTTGGGGCATTTAAAATATTTTTTTAAAACTGTAGACAATCATACACCCTTAGAGGAGCTAGCAGGCCATAGCACTTTTAAGAAATAATGAACTGGAGTTTAACCAATTATAAAACACATCCACTGACATCTACAGACACCACTCCAGTGCCTCAATACAAAAGAGCAGTGCATTTTAAGAAGCTAGATTTTTTTTTTACTTATTTCAATTTTTTTTAAACAATAAACTCAATAGTTTGGATTTTATTTTTCTGACACAGGATATGGTTTTGTTTGCCTAAATCCTTATATGTATTAAATTCCAGAAACTAGCAACTCGTGATGTCAAATCTACTTTAACACTTCACTTTATTATTTTCCAGGAAGAACAATGTGGAGCTCAGGACCACATCCAAGATACCAGAAGTCTGAGCAAAATTCTGGAGATAATTTTAAAGCATCCTGTTCAGAGAAGGGTCTGTTTCTCATATAGAAACATCTTTAAATATAGTTATCGATTGAAGACTTAAAATATAAAAAAACCAAAACCAACAAACAAAGAAGCAAGTTTGAAAGGAGATCTGTTCTCCCCAAAATGAGGGTTAGCTGCCAAGAATACATGTGGTCCTGTCCAAAATGATAAGACAAATCTGAACCCATTTACGGGGAGAAAGAAGGAACAGAGACACTCCCACTGATAGAAAGGAATGTGGCAGTGACAAATGCACCCTGCCCAGTGCCAAACCCATCCCTTGGTGATGAATACTTCAGAAACAGCTGCCAATCTGGTTTTCTGTCCTTTCCTCTGAACTACAGATCTCACAAACACAAGGCTTGAACACATTGCTGTTTAAAAAGCAGCACTGGTGTTCTTTGAGCTTCCATCCATCAAGGCAGCAGTCACACACCTCCACGATGCCCTCTGAAGGGATTGGAAGAGCCATACCCTGGCCTGGGAGCTGGAGCAGACCAGCTGGCTGCAGAAAAGCCCACTCCCCACTCCTTGCTGAGCTCCTGGCTCTCCAGCCCTACACTGACCAGCTGCACTTACGGTTCTGAGGAGGATGTCAGGGGATCTGAAGGACTCCCACACCCCCGCCGGGTGCTGCTGCGCAGGAGATGAACGCTGCCTGTCCAACTAGCAGCGGGCTCGTGCTAAATTTCAACCTCTTTGGCCACCTACTCAGCTGCTATTAATATTGCTGTTATCGGATTTCACTGAATTCCCACGTGCTGCTGAGAATAGAAAGGCTCCAGTGGAAGATGTGGTTGCTGCATGGGTACAGAAACATGAGGACATTCCTCCAGCACTTGGATTCTTAGCAAATTGATATTCAACCCCAAGAGCCACAGTTCACTGCTGAGAATGCTGGAAATAAACCAGCCAGGCTATGGCTGAAGAGTTAGAGAACAGCGTTTGGAAACACACCTTTCTATTTGACTATAAAAAGCACATGCATTTTCCATAGCAACACGTCCACCAGACCCAATGCCACTCACATCACAGCAGCACAGAGTCAGGTATAAAATGTCAGCAGAAAGCGTTTCTCCGTGCCCCTATGGAACCCCTGGCTGACAGCAAGGAGCTCCGTGGGCCCTGATGAATGAGCAGCCTGACTCCACCCTGTGCTCCCACCTCCTAAAGCTGAGGGGTGGAGGAGAAATGCTCAAGAAGGAAAAGGCAGAGAGGGAACGGAGCCAGCCAACACCCTCCGTGGGAACACATCACCATCCATGGCTTCAGAGCCTGTCTTCTCACACTGCCTCTGGAGCATGGTGCTTCCTTGCTGATCTCACCCATTATGCCTCCACACCATTCTGAAATCCCTTATCAAAACAAAAACAGGCACTTCTAGAAAAGTGCATCAACCCCGGCAAGTCACCAGATGATAACATTATCCATTTCCTCATGCTCTTTTCCGACCCCTCCCTGGGTGGTCCATCTCTGCCAGTTTCCTCATACTCCAGTCCAATCTAGAGGTCCTCCCAAAGAGAAAACTAGCATCCTGTAGGGAAGAAGGCACGCCTGTCAAACAAAAATAAAAATAAATCCCACAGAAAAACAAGCAGAAGAGCCTCAATGATAACCTGAGCACTCCTTGGCTCTTGTTTGAGTGGTGAGCAGGGCAAGTGGTGTGGAGCACACGCTGCAAGTTGTTGCAGTGGCAAAAAGGAGGCTGATAGGATCGTGCACCTTCCTGCTCAAATATTAAAGAAAATTAAAGTTGGACTGCATGATATCTGAGACAGTTTCCAAAACAAATTGTCCTAAAATTGATAATAATTGATGTAGATTTGTCGATTGGTCCCTCTTTGTGACTTTTTCTTACTCTATTCCTAACCTGCTCTAAAAATTCATCAGCTTCACTAACTAATTACAATTAAACTGTGTGTCTCTTGTACTGTTTTTTCAAGAAAAAACTAGAATGCTTTGCCAATCTTTATTGGATACTTCCAATTCCAGATCTAGACTGGCACTTACCAAAAAAAAAAACAAAACCAAAAACAAAAAAAACCAAAAACCCAGCAGGCATTTTATTTCTGAAATCTAGTGGTCACATGCCGTACACTTTGGCCAAGAAACATAAGAACATCCACTGACTTTTATAAGAAAAGATGGACTCTGCACAAAGTATTAGAAGTTGTGCAGTTGACTCTCAGCTCACACAGAGTGTTAGGAAATCAAATCTCAAATCACTTTGTTCACACTCAAGAAGACTTTTTAATTTCACAGGTGAAATTAATTCCTTCTCAAGGAAAAAAAAAAACCACTTTAATGCACACAGTATTTTAGATCAATTGACAGCTATAATGTCAGTACTTACATATACTATAGGTTTTTACTTCTTTCCAAGTTTTGGTATTTAGAATTTGGAGCATATGATTTTGCTGAATCTCTCCTTTTATCTCCCTGCTGCATTTTTTTTCTTTTTTAAAAGCCTGTACATATTTCAGTTGACCTTTGCACAAGGATTACATTAAATGTTTCCCCCCCGCTTTCTACCTTACTCCTTCCTTGTACCTCAAGAATCAACATACTTGAGCTCATCCTGTTGATCATCAGGATCATTATCTACATTAACTTCTCTTGCATTTAGTTTTAAAGATCCTTGACCTTCATCCCCCCACACAAATCTAGACCATGTTGTTTAAATTTTGTACATTAATTTCAAGAGAAGTCAAGATGAGGAATGTATAATTTGGCTAACAATCTTTCCAAAACAAATAGTTGGTATATCTGGGGAGTCGCTTGAAAAGTAAGTATCAAAATAGAAAATTAAAAGCAATCCTGTAAGTTTTTAGAAATATATTCAAAACCACCAAAACATGCAGCTGCTAGCTTGCTCAAAAAATAGTTCAAGAGCATTATAAAAAAAAATTATGTAAAAAGTCTATTATTTGCTTCAGCTAAGTGGCAGCAACCATGCCAACTCACAGCATTATTTTTCATGACATGACCAAAACCCATTTTCTCTACTACCTAATGCCTCTTTGCCATTATTAAGTATTTCCAAAGCAACTGTCCTTTTTATTCCCAACTCTCACACCTAACTGGAATATTTCAACATCCCCAGTTTCCACACACACACCAGAAGTAAACTTTTAGAGTAGCCCTCAATACTGACCACATTAATTCCCACCAAGCCTTGATGAGACTTGTCTGTACCAACTCCAGGTATGAATAAACAAATCACTGCAAGGTAAGTTAGGGTAAAAAATTTTCCATCTACCAAGTACTCCTAGCAACTGCCTATGTGCACTCTCTTACACTCAACCCCCAGGATTAACACAATTGTTCAATTTGGATAAAGCATTTAGAGGTGGTCTCTTGGGAAGAGCTAGGATTTGGCAGGTTATACAACATTGCTTGCTCAGAGAGAGATATTTTTATAGCCTCTGTACACAGGGAAGAGGAAAAATCCACCCCAACAATCTCCTTCATTCAATCTCCTCCCTTCATGCCCAGGGAAAGAGCCAGTAAATGTAATCCTTTGTTATTCTTGTGTCAAGCAAACAAGCAATGGTGCAGAAGTGCCTTGTGTATAAGCAAAACAGTTTACCACAGCTTATAACACTCAAAAGCAAGGTTTACTCAATTCCTCAGGGTATTAAAAAAAAAAAAAAAAAGAAAACCCAGAACTCAAGTCTATGCTGCATAATTTATATCAGATATTTGGCAATGAACATATCCTCTGATAAAAAAAAAAAAAAAAAAAAAAAAAAAAAGATGACTGACAGTAACTTGTACTGGATATTGCTGTGTTCACACTTGTGCTTACAGCCAGTTTCACCAGTCTAAATAGGCATCTGCTTGGCTGCTGTTGTTACGACACATACTCAGAAAACAATTCAGCACACAGGTGACTCAGAGTTACCAGAAGAAGCTACAGATGTCCTATTCTAGGCCCATAAAAGTAATCCAGGATTCAGTCCACTCCAGTCATCATCTCCTCAGGAAAGCCAAGACCCATAAATGCCACGTATATACCTGAGGGATAGTTATATCTTCTGGAGAAGAGGCAGACCCCCTGCATTTTAGGGATACAGGGAATTTACAGCACCTGGGAGTCATTTCAAAGATTTCCAATGGCTCATTTCTTCCTCTAGAGCAATTCCAGTGTAGTGCTGGCCAAACTGTTGCGCAGGAGAACAGAGAATAGGGGCAGTGTATATGCCAGACCTCTTTTCATTCTAAAGTTTTGTTACATTATTAAAAAACAAATGCTTTTTTGTTCTGCAGTTCAAAGGGGGACTACTAAAAGCAAAGCTTTTGGGAAGGAGTGATAAAAAAATTTAGATTTATTGATAGAGATGCAGAGCAAAGATGAAGAAATGGAGGTACAAGGTAAGAGCAGCTTAGTCCATGATAAAGATTTTGGAAACAAGATGAAGTGATGCTGCATTTGTCCTTAAGTAAATCACTACTGCATGACTGAATAATTTCATTTAGTCTGTACACTCGGACTAAAAGCTTTAAAAAACTACTGGGTTTTCTCAGTAATATTCTGGCAAAATATTTCATGAGCAAATAAGCAGCACTGAAAAAAAAAAAAAAGAAAATGCTTCCTTTTTGGAATTTTGCCGTATTTTCTCTATGTTTCTTTGTGTTACCCTAGCAACACAGAGCACAACATCATCACTCATCACACAGAGCACAAGAGTATGAAATACAGGCTGAACCTGACTTCTCTCTAATAAAGTCCATTCTCTATTAACTTAAGGTGATCAAATATGTCCAAAAGGAATGAGATATGCAGATACAACGGAACTTTATTATTTCCCATGTTTTCTTGATCTGTCTGCATTTGCAAAAATATACTTAGAGCCAGGAAAGAGCTCCTCAATTAATGCAAAGTCAAATATTTATGCAAGCTTAACAGAAAAAAACCACTGAAAAAGGATGTATTGCCTTGAACCAGCTCTCCCAGAAGATGTGGCGTGAAGTAGCAGCAAAATTTAAACAAAAAACAAGATACAAAAATGAAGAAAAATTTACCAAGTGTAGTTCACTTAAGGAAAAACGTGTCCCTTTTCTTTTAGAGAACAGACAAGATCTAAGACAAGTATATATTATTTTCCACATTTCCTGCAATTCTCACCTCCTATCCTCAGCTCTTGAAGCATCCACAATTAATGGAGTTCCTTAAGGATTCAGTTATTCTTATTCAGGTTCCTTATGGCTTCAGATTTATTTCTATGATATTTGAAATATATAAACTCAATTTGTTGCTATCAGTAATACTGGATAAATATTACCTCTTTTAATTAGCTTTTTTTGGGTGAAAAACAATTTTTCCATCCCAAAAGAAAACAGTGCTTTAAGGCTGCCTGGAGCAGCCAAGTCAGAGGGTAATTTTAAACATTTGCTCAAAACATTAACGTTTTGGGGCCAGGTTTTCTGGCCAAGTTTTTAATGTTGGAAAAATGAATGCTTCTTTACTGTAAAGTGAGAGAATGGGTAAAAGTCCAAATACTTGCTTTGCCAGAATGTTAGAAAACTTTTGTGGGAGGCAAAAAAAAAAGAGGGGTGGGGGGAGGAGAGAAGTTAAGCTAGTCTGACCATATATCTCTGAAGTTGGAGTTTACATTCATTCTGACCATCCCAACCAACTGAAACCAAATGTGCTATTAGTCACTTAAGAGTTTCTGTTGTAAAGTTAGAGGAGTCTGAGAATAAAAACTTGAAGAAAATTAATGATATGGGAAAACAATCCTAGCCAGGGAACTATAGATGATCTCACACCGCTCTTTCACCAGTACTCATGAAGTATGTAATTTGTATCACAAAACTGATGACTGAGGAAAAAAATAGGCTTAATACACCAATTAAGACATCACCAAAGTGCTCCAACAAGCTATTACAACTAAGTCTGCTGGTAGGGAAGGAGTGGAACAAAACTATCAGATTCCGCTCCAAGTGAGGCCATGGCAATATTCCCAACATCTTTAACGAGTGCATGAGTAAATTCTAAATTGGGAATCTTCCTTCTCACGAGAAAGAAGATACTACATGCATCAAGTCTTGGAAATTGCAGTTAGCCATCTGCAGAATTTCACCAGCTGCCCAGCTAGATGAAGCACTGGAGAAGTGGGTTCCTTAAAACACACATGGTGGTTGCAAGCTATCCTTCCCAGAAGTCAATCAAACCACAGAGCCAAAATAAAACACAAAAGCAACCCTCAGGCTCTTGATGGAGTTATTCTATGAATCCTTTGTCCAACAGTCCTCATAAATTCTACAGGAAAAACAGGCACTATTTATCACCAAGAGAAAATTAACAAAAAAATAAGGGTGTCTCAAAACCTCTGAGAAGCACAATCATTACTGCATTTAATCATTGGAAAGATTATCAAACTAATGGTTAAACTGAAAAATACGTCAATAGTGCCAGTTTACTACAAACTGCAGCTTCCCGTGGGACAGTACACATGCTGCATTAGCAACTGCTACATCAAGAGCTGTTACCTTGGAATTGTCTATGAACGTATCCCTTTTGGTCTCAAGTGTTTGGCCCTATTTTATTCAGAAATCCCAACAGCAGCAGTGCTGTCACTATATCCATAGTTTAACAATTCAGTGAAAAGCCAAGACTTTACCATCATCCTGCAATTAGGACTGATAGTCTAGACAGGATGAAAAATTAAAGGCAGCTCAATAAAATTAATGGGATGTTTCTCCTCTTGATTATACTTAATTCTACCTGAAACAAATTACAGTTGCAGAAGAATCACACAAAAAGTCATCTCAGCGGTCTCATGAGCAACACACACCTTACAACAGTGAGACTCAGAATAATTACCAAGATCTCCCCTTCTTTTCACCTGCAGGCTAAGTGAACTACAAGAAGAAATTAACTCAGTGTGGAGGAGGAATGCCCAGTAGTATCCTCCAATGAGGAGAGGACACATCAATCTCTGCTGATGGCTTAGGAATAGGTTGCTAAATCACAGCAAAGCCCAGCTATTCCTTGACAGGACGGTAACCCCTAGAAAGTACAGGAGAAAAGAGCAGGGTGAACATACCTTCACGCTTTGACCCACAGATAGTAAACATGGATGATAAGCTTGAGCATTATTATCAGGTTTGGTTGCCAGACAGCAAACTGTTGACCACATTGCCCACACAACATTGAAAGTGCTTTGCAATAGGCTACCACTTTCTTACTGCATGAAGTTAACGGATGGAAAATCCCATGAAAAAAATTGCTCCTAATGTATTATCTTCTCTCCATTTCAGTGTAGATGCAGTTAGTGGTCCACTTAACCTGCTATGATAATATATTTTAAAAATAAACTTAATAGAAGTCCCTTTTGTAGACTTTTTTTCTTAGCGACTGAAGGTATAAAGATATGCAACAGTCTTAACCATCAAGGAAATGCATTTATGGCAGAGTAGGACAGTACACCAGTTTCCTAAGATACTAAAAACCAGCTCATTCTGCCATATAAGTTATGCAAGCATCATCTTTAGTAACGGAAATCAGTACTATCAAAAGCAGTTCATGAAATAACAAATCAACCATCTGTTGGATGCTGATTTATTGAGAGAGACCGATTCAGAACTGCTCCAACAGTCAGATATTTACTGCTCAGAAAGAAGACAGATATGAAGCCTTCTGCCACACTGCATTTTAAGCTCTTCCCTTACAAAACAGCACATTGAATACATGTAAAAATATGTGCCCCAATTTTTTTTCAGGTAGGAAAGATTCTTTGGAAGCTTCTGCTAGGGAAAGAAATCCAGAACTGTTGCATGAACTCCAGACAGAATGTCAAACATGTAATTACTTGAAATATTATTAAAAGTAACATAGTTATTACTTAAGGCCCTGAAGGAAAAACCCTGACACAGGATAGGTACACAGGTGAGTATATTTGAACTGTTTTTGCATAATAAAGCTCCCAACAAAAACTGTGCAATCCTTCAAAAAGGAAAGCCAAAAGGAAAAGAAAAATAAATTAAAAACACTGAGATATCATTCTTGGCAAAAAGAAAAAAATGAACTCTCATCTCAAATTCACTCTCAAACTTCCTCTCCTTTTAATTAAAATTGATGAATGCTGATAGCACAGAAATCAACAGATTGCATGTGAAGTAAACAAGCCATTTAAAATATATAAATGCACATTTAAATTAAGTCTGTGCTGATTTTCAATTTGTAAAATCTCATATGCACTCATTTTGAGTGTCATACCAATTCCCCTCAAAAATAAGTTGACTAACACATTCACAATTACAGAGCAGCTTACAAAAATAAAAATTGCTTTTAAATTCCACTTCCTTTACAAAGATTTTTATTTTTGCTAATTTTAGCTTGCATAGAGGATCCTGTGTTTCAGGGGCACAACCAAGGCTTGCCAAAGTTCTTTCACAAGTTGAAGACTGGCCAGTGAGCACCACCAGCAGTAATGGAGCTTCCGTTGAAACAAAAAGCAATTGTCTCTGAAAAATTAAGCATATAATTATCCAATGAACACAATATCACAGTATTTACTCTCTCAGGTAATTATTAATTTTATTGCAGGCACCAAGATTAGAATGGATTGAAACTTGCCACATTTAACGAGACAACTTTTTCTGCCCTCTCTTTTCTAGGAGTGTTAAGTTGACCATCTATACCCAATTTGTCTTACACTCTTCTCTTTGTCCCTGTATCTTGCTGTATTGACCTTAATAAAAAAACAAAGTCACATGCTTTTGAAATTCAGGTCATAAACTAATCTCTGTTACCACTAGGGAAAGCACAAGGTTTTCTAAAAACTACCCACTAATTATTTTTTGTACATAAGGATTGGGGCATTACACACTTTAATAAGCAAATGCATGGAAACCTGTACAGCTACCTTTTGTAATACCATTAAAGACTAACCTTTCATAACTGTCATCTGCTCTCTACTTCAAAGCCTGCACTCTTTGAAGCTGACCTGGTGTTGCTGTTTGTTTTGTGAGTTGCCTGGCAGAGACATCTGAGCAATAGAGAATGAAAACAGCGGGAAAGCATCTTTACTGGGTATCCCAAATTAGCTGAAGAGTTACAGACGGCTATTCCAAATAACAGCAGCAGTGACACACAGACTACCTAAAAACTAGAAGAAACTAGAAATCAAGCAGATGCTACCTCCTCTTCATTAACAGTAAAAGCAGATTATGAAGTTTTTCACAGGTAAAGTTTTTCACAGGTAAAGTAAAAAAAATAAATTAGAGAAAAATCTCAATGCATTTGTTTTGAAACTGAAGGGAGTCTTCATAATTTAAAATCGCATAAACAAAGAAGTCATATTACCAAGAGTTGAAGTAACCTGAACTAATGAGCTGGAGTACCCTCTCACATGTGGAGGTAGGAAAAAAACTCCAAAGTTTAGTAGTTTTCTTCCACTGTGCTTACTGCTGCTTACTTTAGCTCTTAAGGAGGACAGTCTCTCCTGTGACTGCAGATGCACAAATAACAGTAACATGTTCCATTAAATGTTGAATGCCAAAACCTACATGCAATTAAGCCTGACCAAACAGTTTCTAGGAGCTTGAACATATTTGCTTTCCTGACAAAAATTGTGCAAACAAAAGCTCCTTCTATAAGTAATGTACACGTGCCTTTGGTACACGTCCATCAAAAAGATTCCTGCCCTGGGAGATGAAAGCAGGCTTCTCCACTCTCTCCCCGCGTGACTCTCAGGCAGTAATAAGTCACTTTTAAATTATGGGAACCACACAAACACATTCTTGGGCAACAGGTGACAAGAAGAAATTTTGAGTGTTCGCTGTTCTCCATCTCTCCTGAACCCTAATAGAATCATAGAATTGTTTAGGTTAGAAAAAACCTTTAAGATCATTGAGACTGACCATTAACGCAGCACTCTTAAGTTCACCACTAAACCATGTTCCCAAGTGCCACATTTGCAAGACTCATAAATACTTCCAAGGATGGTGACTCTACCACTGCCCGGAATAGCCTGTTGCAATGCTTCACAAGTGTTTTAATTGAAGAAAAGTTTACTAAACCCCAATTCTAAACCACACAATTGGTTAGCCATATGTCACAATTTGAAGACATTTCCTCCTGGCCTGTCACTTGTTACTTTGGAGAAGAGGCTGACCCCCATCTAGCAGTTGTGGAGAACAGTAAGGTCCCCCTGAGCCTCCTTTTCTCCAGACTAAACATCCCCAGTTCCCTTAGCTGCTCCTTCCCAGACCTGTGCTCCAGACCCTTTACCAGCTTCATTGCCCTTCTCTGGGCACACCCCAGCACCTCAATGTCTGTCTTGCAGTGAGGGGCCCAAAACTGAACACAGGATTTGAGGTGTGGCCTCACCAGTGCTGAGTGCAGGAGCACAGTCACTGCCTGGTCCTGCTGGCCACACCATTGCTGACACAGGCCAGGATGCCACCGGCCTTCTTGGCCACCTGAGCACACACACTGGCTCATGTTCAGCTGGCTGTCAACCAGCACCCCCAGGTTCTTTTCCGCTGGGCAGCTTTCCCACCACTCTTCCCCAAGCATTTGAATGTTGAGACCCAAGAGCAGGACCTGGCACTTCACCTTGTTGAACTTCATCCAACTGGCCTCAGCCCATCCATCCAGCCTGTCCAGATCCCTCCGCAGTGTCTTCTTACCCCCCATAGATCAACGTTTCTGCCCAGATTGGTGTCATCTGCAAGCAGACTGAGGGTGCAACTTTGCCCCATCCCCCTTGCCTGCCCTTTTACTGCCCCATTGTGTAAATACACTTTCTGAGAAAACCAAGTTCCAGTCCTTCGTTCCAGCTTTTCTCCTGATAAAACTCACACTGTTCACTAAAGGAAGGAATTTTAGCAAGCAGCTTTGGCCCACACCTGCCTTAGTCCTCCCATGCTGGCAGGCCTGTGCACACCGAGAGCAGCTGCTGAGCCACCCATTGCTCACATGGCACCCAAACAAGCAAAACTCAAGCACTCAGACTCATCCTACTCGGTGCCACAATTCCCTAGACTTGTAGATTTAAATCTTATCCTAGCAATGAAACAAACAACACTGACCAAAAAATGGAAGTTATTTACAAATGCAGTCACATCATTTAGGTCATGATCATGATGCCAGACTGAGTGCAATACCTGGATAACTAGGGATTTCTGTATAGGTTATTTATCAAACCAGCTTGTTGAATACATTCACAAATTATTCAAGCAGTTTTAGAGGAAACAGAATTGAACTAAGGACTTTGCTTGCAGCTCTACAAGGAACACGCTTCAGAAAGACAAAATGTTGTTTATAAAAAGAAAATTATCCTTTTGCAAGAGATTCTGTTCCTCTTGAGAGAATAAAAATATCACTATGAAATGGCAAATGATACTAAACCATCAGTACTAAGTGACTTCTGTATGATTTCCTAACAGCAGCCAACATTCAATACCAGAGGCAAGCTCAGATTTCAAAGAATAAAATGTTCTGCACATAGAGAGAGGGTTTTGCAGGACAAGTGGAGTATCATTACCAATGCATCTTATTCTGTGCTTATTCAACCTGTGTGGGTGTGCCTTCTACATAACCATATGATGTGTGATTTTACAGTTACACTTCCCATGCCAAAATCAGTAACAAAACCTCTTAAATTAACTGATCTTCTGCAAGCGAAAGTAGCTTTTAAGAAACTATGCTGAATATAGCAAAGGCAAACACATGTACCAGCTTATTTCGACAGACTTTCAGCCATTCTTATTCATTATTCTTCTGAAGTTTTTCATGAAGCTTCCAATGGCTTAATGAAGAACTGTCATATGTTAAATTGCTAATAATTAATGATAACATTTTTTTCCCTGTGATTGCACAACCCGGTCACATACAGAATGCTGGTCTGGATTAAGAGACCCACCATGATTTTATTCATCTTTTCAAATAGTTGTACATATAATGGTCCACATTTGCTAAAGCTTAAAAATGATTGCTTGATTGATTTATCAAATCAAATTAATTGCTTACATATGATTTGTGTTTGATATTTTCCTTAGTTTTGCTTCTTGGAGTTTTCCATACAGCTACAGAAGTTAAAAGCAGCTTTCACTGTATACAACCTTTCCAAAACCACACACAGCAACGTCCACATGGGGCCAGAACAAAAAACTGTATCAAGCTCAAGATCTCATCCTCCCATGTAATCCCAAGTGGCTGCCTAAGGAAGAGCAAAAATAGACAGGAGAGATGTTTCTCCTTTGTGGACTCTCTAAGCTAGATGTGATTTCCACATACTAAGTAACTCTTAAAAGATTTCCCTTACTTAAACTTCTCCACTATCCCTTGAATGCAAGTAAACTTTGATTATCCACATCATTTGTTGGCAAGGAAGCCTACTTCCCTTTCGCTGATTATTCATATAACATTGCATGAAGTGACCAGTTGAATCACTTGTCCACACCATCTGCTAGGGTTTTGTTGTGTTTGGGTTTTTTTTTTTGTTTATTTGTTTGTTATAAGCTTGCAACTTTGTCCAGCTCTCTCCTTCATCCATCACCTCTCATTGAGGACTCTCAGCATGCTTAACTAAGCCTGCAGGGGAAGCTATCCCTACTTTTAGTCAGAGAGATGCCATAAGGGTGAAGATATTCCAGTTCCATAGATCTGCTTTTGGGGGAATTTGGGCTAGTGAGAAAGTGAGAAAAGGGAAAATTATCCAAGCCCAAAGCCTCATATGGTATTACAACACTAGCAAATGTCAGATTAACCACAGCAATGCAGTACAGTTGGTTTTCCTATTCCTAGTACTTGTTTCTAGAATAAGGTTGGGTCCTTTTCTTTTTTTGTGTGTGGTTGGTTGTACTTTTGTTTGTTTGGGGTTTTTATGACTGGCACTGAACACTGCCTTCACAAAACCTCTGAGCCCTTTATCTCAGGCCTGAGCAGTATTAGGCATTCCAGAACTCATAATTTCATACACAAAACCAAAATTGTAGTAAATTTTCTTGTTCTCATTAAAGTTACCCAAATTTCCTTCTATTTTATACATAAAAAGAGCACAGTTACTGAAAAAAATAACCTGAAAATTACTACTAAAAGCTGTTTACAAGAGTAGTTAACACTGGCATACTTGGACACATTAGGATTCAGTTGTGGAATTGTACAGTAATTCTCTAACTGCACGGATCTGTGTTGAAAATCGATGACAGCTTCAAGTCAAGCTACACATAAATAAACTGCCTTCTGTTAGCTCAGGCATTTTTAGCTAGCGCTTTACCAAGTACATCCCTCACCCCTGAAAATTATCACAGTTGAGGGCATCTTACAACATCAGGTCATAGAGTTAAAAAGAATACATTACTGCATCATAAATCTGACAAGTGTATTTCAGTGGTTATTCACAGGGAACAAGTGGCTGTCTGTAATTTAATAGCCTTTGCAAGAGCAGAAGTATTTTGAACTTGGACTCCCTTTCCCCGCCCCAGTTAAATATTTTATCATATAACGCATTGGAATCCACGTCAGTTGATGCATATCTGTACATACTGGGTTCAAAGGTGTGTGCGTGTTTACATTTGCAGGACATTTTTTCTGGAAGGGAAAGGAAAGAGGAAATATCATCAGCATTAGTCAACCTTCTTACTCTAGTCCCAGAAACCAGCTGCAGCAGCTTCCAGAATTTTGCTTTCTGAGTCAGGTTCTGAGACTGCGCTCCCTCCCTGGGCAGACAGAATGGCAGGGAGGGGATACATATGCTGGAGGGCAGGGCTGTTGGGAGGACTGGCTCTGCAGGAACCTCATATGACATCCAATAGTCACAAAGTCCAAGTCCTGCCCCATGGATGGACCTAATTCCTGTAACTGCAGAGTGGAGAGGAGAGCTGGGCCCGGGGGTCCTGCTGGGCCGAACCTCAGCCAGCAGCCAGTCCTGGCACCACTGGCCACCAGCACCCAGGGCTGAATGAGATGGTGATTGGGTGTGCAAAATGGAGCATGTCAGAAGGCTGACAGAGCCCATCATTCCCCCTTGTCCTCAGCACTTACTATGCCACCTCTGTAACGCTGCTGTCTCTGGTTTGGTGTCTCACAGCACAGGAAAGACACGGATAAACTGGAGCAAATTGAGTGGAGGTCACCAGGATGTGCATGGCTGGAGATCCTGAGCTTGATCATCCAGCTTGTTCAGTCTGGAGAACAGTTCCCCTGTTGGGTTTTCTTTTGCTTTTGTTGTTGGGGTTTTTTTTCCTTTTGTTTCTTAAAGACAACAGATCTCTATCATTTAAAAGAAACATGCCTTTGTGTGGTTAAGCTTGGCTGCTATCTAGGGCTCTTTATTTCCAACCCTCCGCCTGTTCTTATCATCTAACCATGTGGTGAGACATTATTTTGTTTAATTGGTTTCAGTGACGGCATGAAAACAACCCTGTAACCCTCTGGAAATGCAGTTTGTAAGAATATTTGAAATTGTTATTTCACTGCCAATTGCATTCTGTAACATTCACAGCAAAAAAACCCCCAAAACATTAATGTCACTTCAAAGGATACAGTAAGTGCTCCAATTAAGCAGTAATAATAATTAGAACTGAAATGTCTGAAAGGAATAAAAATGGCCAGAAGTAGGATTTTGCATGAAGTATGATCAAAAACTGTCACTACACTGTTCAGCTTTACTTTTTCTATTTACAGAGTATGGTGAACTGGCAAACTCCTGTACCCATGGAAAACTTCAAGAAGTCAGCTTCCCCCACTATTTAAATATAGCAGCTCTTCCTGTTGAGTTGTCTACAGAAAAACTAACTGAACTTCAGCAATTTAGCAGTAAAATACAATTCAGAATAATACAATAGTGAACTTGCATACATGTTTCTGTGTAATTGATGTTAGAAAAAGAATAAGCTTATGTTAGTTAAGTCATTCAATTTCCAACATCAGACACAAACACTTCTTTTGTATGGAGGAAAAAAGAGCTACCACCAAAAAATGCAGGCTTTCTCTTTACCTCCTTTTGTAAGGTACTCACTGCTACTCATCAAAAATGCTGTTTTCCCTCTCATGCATTGTTTTATAAACTGCATTTAATCCTGGGAAGCTAGGGGATTAAAATGAATACAGGTATTTAAGATTTAGATGGATTCCCATGGGAATCATAAAATGCTAGAGACACTTCTGTTAATACAAACAAACACTGAAAAAGCATAAAGGCCTTCAGTAATAATGGGTTTGTAGCCCCTCCCACCCCAAAGTTATCCCAGAGATACTTTTGAAATGTGATAGGATCAAATATGATTACTTTGAACAAACCAGTGCAATTCTGTAGAAAGCTACTGAAATTTTCTGCAGGGAATCATTCACTTCTGTAGAAGAACTACCTGAATTCCAATATAAGCCTGTGGATCTGTGTCACTAGAGATACTTGAATTGCTTTTGATACAACTAATACATGCTACCTGTATTGTTACTCTGAATTGTTCAAACTCCTCCTGTACACATGCAGGTACAGGTACAGAACTCCAGAGTTCTTCATTCTTAGAGCAGAATCATCTTCACAAAACCCCAAATGCTATCAAAAGTATAATCTGATAAAGGAAGTGTAAATTATTAACTTTTAAATTACTCAACAGCAAAAGTGATCTATCTCCAATATTATTCATAGTGACCAGAAAATAAAGCAGACAGATTAAATGGCACCACACCTAACACTTTATAGACTTTACACCTAAGAATTGAAGGTAAATTTCTAGCAGGTATGGTCCAAAGTCTGGAACATATTTTATTGCCTACAACGTTCTTACTGGAATGATTTACAGTTTGTGCAGATTAGTGACATGAGCATGAATATTTTTCACTTAAGCACATCAGTTTCACAAGACTGAAAAAAACCAATTTTTTCTTTATCTCTATATAATTGTCCCAAATACTAAGAAAAGTAAAACATGTGCAATTACTGGTCTTGCAATCAGATCTATCATTAAAAAAATAAACACAGCAATTTCAATATTTAGATATAGCTATACTCAGGAAGCAAATACATTTCTTTGCCAATGCCCATAGCAAAAAGAGAATTTACAAATTTACAAAGTTGTAGAAACATTTCTAGAGTCAGTCTGAAGTGCTGCACTTTTTTTATTTCAAGGGAACTGTCACTAGGAAACTTAGTTACCACAATAAAGGCCTATTACAACCATATGTGTAAGAAATGTTATTTCCCTGAATATAAATATGGAGAAAGCCACATCCATTGTCCTAATTAAATTTTGGTTAAATGGTTTGCATTTCAATTTTCAAGACCCACAAAAAGCTGTCTCTTATTTGTTCCACCTCAGTTTGAATTCAAAGATAGTTTCTAAAATGCTGAAGCTTTTGGGATGATTGACTTTTCAGTCACATAGGTACAAGCAAGAGAATTTAAGGAGACACAAGTTTTGGTCCAATCATTTTCATACTTCATGCACTGAAGCATTTGGCTTTCATCCATCTCACCACTTTCTATTCTACGCAAAATAAAAAGGCAGGAAAGGGTGGTTCTATGTTGTGTGAGTGTTTTGAGTTGGTTAGGGTTTTTTTTATATGAGGCCAAATTAGAAAGTAAGTTTTTCAACTCATAAAAATGCATGTTTCTTAGAAAAATCAGCACAGCAAGTTCAGGTTCAGCTCTATCATACTCTCTTATTGCAAGCACTCAATTCTTGAGCAAAAAAAAGTTCAAGATAATATAGTAACAAATAGATATGAAAGAAGACCACAAATTCAGTATTATCAACAGAAAACACCAGCTCTGAACTATCTGTTCACTAATTGATCTGCATTCTCTCTCCTTTCATTGTTGTTTTGAGGTTGGTTTGGGGTTGTGTTTGATTGGTTTTTCAAGTATCCATTTTCAGGGTATTTGACTCGGTCTCCTTTGAGCAAAATACGACAGCTCTTCCTGAAGGGCAAAATAAGATACAAGTCCCAAAAGAGTGTCTCATCATCACACCTCAGGCTTTCAGGTATACCTCAGCTTCACCTGATTTGCCAAACAGTTTAAAGATCTGAATGATTCTGGCAAAGCAAACCTAAAAAATTCCTCCAAACACTGAGATGTGGTATTGCTTTTACAATTAAAGTTCTCAAAAAATTTCCAAAGAGCCTTGATAACCAATTCCCACTCAAAAGATCATATTTTCAGGAATTTTTATGTAGACTGCTTTTTTCAGTGGTCTGCCCAACAGTGCTAACATTCATCCCATAGAACAGAAATTTCACTTTGCCTTTGTTTACCCTGGAAAAAAAGCACCCTGAGCAGGAAACAGAAGTGGAATCAGGAAATGCAGCATATTCCCCAGGACTAGACAGGAAGAACATTCAAGTCATAAGAAACATCAACTACTATTAAAGAAGAATATTTTTTAATTCAGTATCTACTGTATCAGGAAATAGTGTACAGCTACTTCCTACCACAAAACCAGTAATTTGCGGTGGCAGTACTGTAATTTAAATTACAGGCTAAAGAAGACAGGTACTAGAGGGCACTGTGTTTAGCTCAACTCACTGCCAGGTGGCTTCCCTTCTGACAGCCCCCAAAAGGAGAGGGTTTCTTAATAAGAGACAAGAGTTGTGATATGCAAGGTAGTGATTCTGTACATATGCTTAAAATACTTAAGGTTGGTATAATAGCTCACTCTTATATAATCAGAAGAGCACCCCGTTAAATATATCCTGCTCCAAAAGGAACAACAGGTGCAGAATATGTCCTTACAGCAATACCACACAGCAACCATTTAATTTTCTCAGTTTTTATTTAGGAAGCATCTATTCTCTGAACCACTTTTTTGGGTGGTATTTTAAATTCAGAAAGTGTTATCTCTGAACTGAAATAGAGAGCCTGTCTCAAAAGCTTAGCTGAAATGCAGGAACACAAGGATGAACATTCATGTAACAGTTGTCACTTCTCTCCAGTTGGCTTTAGTTATAGAGAGCTTTATGTTACAGAAAGAATGGCATTTTAATTTTTCCAGGATTGCTTTTGGTTTAGGAATTCATAAAAAAAGATTATGCTAAAGAAACATTAAATGGATTAAGTTAAAAACTACCCAACATTTTGAAATGCCAGGGCCAAAGTCATAGCTCTGTTATTTCCTCTCATGTATGTACTTAGTCCCACTTCAGCAAAACTTCTCCAACAGGGTTTTCTGTTTGCTTTACATAACTAACATATTACAAGACTGATAATAAATATGTGGGAAAAGTGCAGGCCAGAAAAAAGATGAAGGCTTTTTCCAAATACCAGGTTCTGCAAGGTGATGAGATACTTCGATCTATCTTGAAAAAAAAAATCACAGAATGGTTTGGATTGCAAGAGACCTTAAAGATCATCTAGTTCCAACCCTTCTGCAATGGGCAGGGACACCTTCCACAGCAGACCAGACTGGTCAAAGTCCCATCCAATCTGGCCTCAAACACTTCCAGGGATGGGGCATCCACAGCTCCATCTATTCCAGGGCCACACCACCCTCATAGTAAAGAATTTCTTCCCAATATCCCAAACCAAACCCATCCTATCCTAGTTTAAACTATTACCACTTATCTTATGCATCTTTGTGACAAGTGCCTCTCCATCTTTCTTTTAGGCCCCTTTTAGGTGCTGGAAGGTCTCCTTGGAGCCTTCCTCCTTCAGGCTGGACAACCCCAGCTCTCTCAGCCTGCCTTCATGAGAGATGCGCTCCCTGCTCACCTTCCTGGCCCTCCTCCAGAGTCACCCAGCAGGCCCACACACTTCCTGCGGTGGGTGCCTGAGAGCTGGACACAGTGCTCCAGGCGGGGCCTCCCTTTTTAGTTTCATTCAAGATACACTCTAAATATAACAATGTAGTAACAATATTAGTGGCAGCTAAGTATTTTAATTTGCCCTATTATTGAAAAATGAAATTAGTATGGTAAAACTTCAACATCAGAAGTCAGGGCTGTGGTAGCTTTAGAAAAGTTTGCTATTTAGGATTTTGCAGTAAATTTTCTTTTTTTTCTTAGTTTAATATTTTACTCTATTAACCCACCCTTTTTTTTAATATTAGAATTTAATTATATTCTTCAACCAGAGATCTCATTTTACAGCATTATAAATTTTTTCATGTAGAAGAATTAATTTTCTTCAAAGACAAACTTGAATTTACACTCTCATTCTGAGCATTCAGGCTGCCTCCTTTAAAACTGATAATTGAGATAAACTCCACTGAATTGATGCTTGGTATCTGCCTTTGTGAACTCTCCTTTATAATTCCTTGGTATGATTTTATTAAGAACCCTTCCACAGCTGGGAACAACTGGGTGTGTCACCCCTAAAGAGCTGGGTGAGGAAGTGCTTAACATTTTTAAATAGTAACCAGGCTGACAACTGAGAGTCACTAAGCTTGTATTACATTCTTACTTTAACAGAACCAAAAAAGAATCAAATGAAGTATTAAGACAATCTTGCATTAGTATAAATAAATTTTAAAATCCTTCACTAACTGCTGTGTTGTAAAACAACATCACCAACTAGAAATTATAAAACACTACACTGAGAAACAAAAATCAAATATACCAAAAGAACTGAAGAGGGACACATATGCATTTACACAAATAACTGGCCACTGAACAAGATGATATGCACATGACTGCCAGACAGGGTATGTGAGGAGTAAGTCCATCTGGATGATCCTTCTTGGAACACATGACATATTGCTCTACTGTACCACTGAGCAATAACTTCTGCAGATTTACAGAAAGACTGAACTATAAATCTCAGACATTAATCCACACTCCCATTTTCACTGGCAGAAAAGAAATCATCCATGCCAGGACCATTTTTCCACACCACCCAACTACTAATCTTGCTGATCTGGCAAAGCATAAAGTTTGCAAGGGTTGGAGCAGCAACCAGTAATTTTAGCCAGTCTTTTTCATACAAACTTCTAAACAATAAAATTTTAAGGAGCTTTTTCTTTACAAAAAGGATAATCACATAATCACTTGGAACTGAAAGTCTGGGTATGTAAGAGGATTCTTGCTCCTCTTGTCCCAGATTACTTCTAGTAATTATAGAGGAGGGTTTCACATCATGCCTGTGCATCATCTCAGTTAGAAGAGAAAACAAAACACAAGTGAAAGTTGTAGCCTCCTCACCAGATAGAAAGATTATTTTCTCAGAACAGATTCCGTTCATGAGGTACTGAGGGTCTTGACCTTACCTCAGGTGACACAAGAACACCGTACCACATAACAGAGTTTGCAAACTCTGAAGGGCTTTGTGGCGCTGTTCATCAGACAGCTGTCAGCAAAGGTACGGCAAAAGGCAGCAAGCACACTCAGAAATAAAGTACAAGGAGAAAATAACTCTTCCTGCTGGGAAGGGAGCCTGCCCAGGTGGGACAGGATGGCAGCCTGAGATGGCAACAGCCTGAGGGAATATGACTTCCCACAAGGTAAAAAGGAGATACCACAGGTAACTGCCAGGCAGCAGAGACAGGAGAAGCACATGGAGCACCACTGCACAGAGCTCATCCATCTCAAAAGGGAGGTGTTCCTCCTGAGGACTTGCCCAGCTCCTGAGGTGACAGATCAATCGAACAAGTGTAACAGGGACAGAGATGCAACCTCGCAGACAATGGGAAAGACTGGTTTTGCTCTTACACAAGATGCCAACTCTCGTGTCCTCCTTAGCAGCAGAAGCAGACCCACCCTTTTAATGGTACCTTCCTCTGACCAGTTTTCAACATCCAAGGCAAATCAAACACCTTGTCATACCTGACAGTAGATGCATGTCCTACCAGCACTCTGTTCTCTGCCTGTTAAGCTGACTTTTCTAAGCAACAGTTTATTTAATCTGTTTTGGGTAGATAAAAAAACCTGTCCTAACAGTGGTGCAACAGCAGAACACAGCAGTCCTCTTGTGGTGTCAAAACACACACTGCTTCAGGCACACATTAATGTTATCCCACACAGCGTATCACCACTGCTTTAAGATGCAGGCAAATAGCCTCAGGTGATAGCAGCAAAATGAATTTGCTTTGGAATGTTAGAAATCCAAAAGTTAAATGCAATCTTTTGAATAAGTCAGCAAATGAAAAGTTTTACTTCTTGGTGACAAGAAATTATTTACTTCTAATTATGAAACTAGATTAACAGAGGATAAGACAAAAGCAAGACATGAAATAGTACCCCTTTTCTGAGGCCTGGCATCCTACAGGTTTTGAAGACATTTGTAATTCCTCTTGAATGTATGAAACTGCTTATTTCTATTAAATAATAAAAGGACACATCAGATAAAATTCCTGATCAGACAGCATTTCTCTCCTGACACAAATATAAATCTCTCTGAAAATTCCCTGAAGAATAGCTTGCCCTCTGGGTAATAAAATTATTTCTGTAATTAACTTTTCAATGGAGAGAGTTATCTTCATCCTTTATTTCTTGGAATAAAACTTTCCTCCCATTCCTTTCCAACCTCCTAAATACATCAAAAGTGCTAGTATATTTAGGACACCACTTTACAGCATGCTCACATACAGAAGTTTTGAATTACTCTGGAAGCATTTAATACACACTGTGGGACTGTCACATGATATATAATGTGTGGAGAAGCAAACTCATACTGAAACAAATTACAAGAGCATGGCTGTATGGCTGGCAGCTCTTTTGACTCTAACCCAGACCCCCCACACTGCTGTCCATAAGAAGTACTCAATAGTTAAATCTGCTTTTTTGAAAAACACTAATTAAAGCATTGCTGAGAAGGTATGATGTAAAACCACTGTTGTCTCGTGACAACTTCAAATTCCAGCCTTACTCTCTGCTCACGGAGCCGGGAAGGGAACTGGCGGTGCTGCAAGGACCCAAAAAAGCCTGGCTTACAGACCCACTGGATGGATTTCACGGCTGACCTCTCCCGGGCGCCGCGGTTCCACGTTGGGACAAGTTGGACAACATACCTTGCACAAGAGTTCGCTATCTCGGCCTCCCCGCGCTTCCAGCCTGTCGCTACTGACGCTGCTGAACGCCAGCTCCCGACCGCCTCCAACCCTTCCCAGCCATTCCCTGGGAGCAAACCTCCACCAAAACAACTTTTGCTAGGGCTTTGTGAGTAATTTAAGCACGGCAGAGGTTACCAACCCTCCGGCTTTTGGCGTGACGTAGGGACCGGCAGGGAGAATGCCAATGTCCTGGAAGTGTGCCAAGTCCCTAAACAGCAGATTAGTGAGAAATTACATTTTGGGTATGAGTCAAAGACTGAAAACACATTGCCATCTCACATATCAGACCTCAAAACAGCATGAACTTTCGTTCTGAAACCAGGCAGAGAGAATGTCAACAGGCTACCACTCAACCCACCTACGAGAGATTTCTTTCTAATTAAAGCAGCTACATATCATTTCACAGTATTTTTTTCCTTGTATTTGCAGAAGGTTTACTGCCTGTTCCTCTTTGATAAAACTGGCAATTTAAGACAGGAATCAATCCTTCACATTTAACTTGACAGGTTTCCAGCAAAACCCACTAAAGATTTCATTTTTTTTGGAGACAATAAATTCACCCTTTTGTCCCAATATAATATAAACAGTTAACACTGTAACAAATCAATGTGCCCTAGGATGATTTTTGCCTCGACTCATTTATCTTAAAACACCTGTCTTAACAGTAAAGTTTCACCTTAGTCTCTCAGAAACTAGTAATAAAATTCTTATTAGGAGACAGAGCAGTCTTGAAATATGAAAATCCACGAAATATATTTTACAACCAAGCCACTGCTATTTCACAGGAAAACTCTCATCTCCATAAACATGCCATTCAGTACTTGATTTCTACTCATACATACACATACATCTCTTGACAGGGGATGTAACACTCAGAGACAAACATGTGATTAATACTTGAGTGGCAAGACCAGCAGTCCTTCAGGAACACTATACCTAAGCCTCAAAACCATTTGGATAAGTATCAGAAGTACCACCTCAGCCTTTCAGATTTACATCAGTGATCACAAATCATAAAGAAAAGTGATGCTTTTGATATCATTTAACAATTTTGCTCCAAGTCTAAAATAAGCCAAACAGTTTCCATCTCAGATTAAATGCTGTAAATATTCATTAACAATTAGTTTGCTTGTAAGGTTACTATTATAATAATACTTCATCTTTTAAATTACATTTCTGCAAGTCTTATCCTCTAGCTTTAACAAGGCTTAAACCCTCACCACAGTATTCAGAACTGCTCATACCAGATTAAAAGAATTTTCCATAGGCAAACATTAAAAAAAAAATAGACTGTGAAAGCGCTTAGAGGAAGAAGGGAAAGGAGAAAACAAAACCACAAAACTCACTTGACTGTAACTCGATTGGACAAATCCTGAAGATCTCCTGGGTGAAAAAGCTGAGCTTCTTTCAGTCCAATGTTTCCGCAAGCTTTCAGAAAAACATTTATATTATCCTGCAAAGAGAAGTAGAAAGCAGTTGCTCAGTTAAGAGCACTAAGCAGGTTTTGCAAGATGATTAGTACTAGCCTTTAAATGTCAAAGTCCAGCTCACATAAATGAAACTGGAAAAGCAATCTTCTGGATCATAAACGCTGCTCGTTTCTCATGCACACAGCAGGCTGGGCTGCGATGGCAGGGACTGAGGGGTATGTTAAAGATTACCTGGCATAAGGCAGCAGTGAGCCAGTAGGCAGCAATCTCCACTTTGATGTCAGCTCTGCTCAGCAAACAAACGCCCTCTTCCTAGCTTTGCACGACAAGCCTCACCTCAATGCCTTTAAAAATAACTCCAGCTACTGACATTCACCACCCAGAAACTCTTGGCAGGGGAGGAAGAAGAGGAGGGACTCTTCGTTTCTATGCTCACAGACTGATGAGGGAATACTGCACCTGGAGTCTGGGTTTGGTTGCTGAGCAAAGCTCCGGAGAGACAGAAACCAAACTGTATTCAGAGCTGCTGCTGCTGCCTCACATGGGGGGGGTTTCTTCCCGAGTCCCTCCCCTTCCACTTCCCACGCCCCCTCCTCAACTTCACACCGATCTGTCACAAAATAGAGGAGCAGCACCCACTCTCTGCACCTGCTGCAGGATGGACTGACCCATGAGAGAAATGTTAAAAAAAGAATAAATCTAATGATATATACAGAGATTATACAACTTGTGATCTCTTTCCACTTCATGAACAGTGGGCAATAGGCAAGAAATTCCTTCTCGTTAAAGCGGAATGCTATCAACAACAAAAGAATGTGCCCTCTTGCGCACTTGCTTCCTTCAGCTGCAAGCCAAAGGAAAAGGTACATGAAGTTACTTAATTCATAAGCTACTCACAGCCTGTCATTAAGAGTTTGTAAGTCAAGGTGCTGATATCAGAATTTCACAGTATAGACAAGCTCTGCTTTAGCAATTTAATATGCTTTAAAATTATTTTTTGACACATAATCACTGGATGTAACAGTTGTTCCTTCATTTAAAAAACACTTAAAAAAACAAACTACAAAGAAAATGACAGCTGCTTCTAATAAAGAAAGCAAAACAAACCCAAGAATCCCCACAACCTTCTGTTTTGAAGGTCCCTGGGATTCTAGTATTTCTTATCAGTCTGTAAACATGGCTTAATTCAAGGAAAATATTTGAGCAAGGTATTCCCCATGCAGGCTGCGGGCTCTGCGTTACCACATCTGAAAGATCCCAGGTGTCTCATACCATGAAGGTTGTGCCCCAAGGCCTGAAGTGCTGTGCCATGATGGGGGCTGCTCTGCTGCAGGGGGGTGCAACATGATGGCAAACATGGGGGACACCATGTGGTGGCAGATGAGAGGAGGAAGCTGGGAAGGATGGAGGACAGGCAGCCTCGCCCATGCCCAGGTCCCTGCAGTGCCCAGGGGGCTGCTGCACATTTGCCCAGGGAAGAGCTTCATGCTGTGAGATGCAGCCTCAGAAGGGGCATTTGCTTTTCCTTTCATGCAATGCCCCTTTTTTCTTTCCATACAATATAGGGAAAGTGGTCTAGATGTGCCAACTTTATTCAATTTATATCTGAGTGTCCCCTTAGTACTAAACCAGCAAGAACCTGAAAAGGCATTGTTTCCTCTGCATGGAAGAAGCCACAGGCTACAGTCCCATTGCAAGAAGAGGAACTACTTGCTAAACAACCACCAGGTCAGTGTTCAGGGGACTAGGGAGTCTATGAAACTGGCAAGTAAGGCACAAGAAGAAAGCAGCAGAGCAGAAAGAATGAGTAACTCCAAGATAATGAACTGACACCAACACCAGTGAAGGCAATATGGTTTGATTGTTCTGCCCAGTCACCACAGCAACTCAGAGCAAACTCCCAAACCAATGAGTTACATCAACCACAGGGCTGAAAATGAGCACATTGTGCAGGTAAACAAGGAAGAAGAGTCAGATTTAGAAAAACAGATGTCGTCTACACCCTGATAGCAACAAAAACAAAGCAGAGGAGTTGCTCACCAGTTGCTGCTTGGCTGCACAACCACCAAACTTCTGGCACATGACATAATTAATTTTGAAGGTGTTTCAGCAATTAAACCTATCAACCTCCTGATAAATAGCACTTACAGCCCCTGAGAACATCCCTGCTGACAGGAGTCAAGACCACCAGGAATGGGGTCGGAAGCAGGAGGAGATAACATGGAAGGCAGAACCCCGTTAGTTACAGTGCTCACGTGCAGGATAAAACAGGGTTCCAAATCTTCCTTCCCTCAGCTCCCAAGCCAGAAGTTTGATCATGCCTGCCATCTCACAGGTTACTGCCCCAACACCAGCTGTTCTGCAGCCAGGGCCTGGAAATGACCCTCACAGCATCAAGAGATGACACACCCAATAGACTTTTTATCGGGTTTGGAGATTGACACAAAAAGGTATCATTTAAACAAATCAGCACTCCTAAATACTGTCTTTGCCAGATTATTCTTGACCATCCCTAATCAGCATAGTTAATCAGCAAAGCCACAGGTCTTAAAATAGCTAGCAGCCATTTTAAACTCTACCAGAATAATGAATAGGAAGATGAATTTTAAATAGCACTACAGAAATAAGTAGGGAAAAAAAGACAAGTTATCAACCTTGCAATTAAATTTATCATTAGAAATGTGAACAGGAACATTTTTCAGAGATTAATGCACTCAGATATAGAAACCATTACACCATTCTTTTCACCAATGTAACTGTACTTTAACAAGACTAATGGTCATTGCCACTGCAGCTTCAAAGGACATACTGTAATCTGAATCTCATCGCACTTCACAAAAATAGTTCTATTTAAACAACCAGACCTCAAAATCCTGGAAAAGCACAGCACACCAAACCTATCTTCAGGTGACAAAATTCACTGACAAGATGTCCTCAAGAGAAAAAGGTTCATACTTGCATCCACTACCCTCTTCTTCCACCATGTTCTCAATCTCTGTAAACACGAGGAGGCCACTTAAATTTAATAAAGAAACAAATTAGCAGAGAAAAAGAATTATGATGCCAAGGGAAGATAAGGGACTTAAGACAAACTGGAGAATTTGATACCAATAAAGTGGATCATGAGAGGCAATACTGGTGCTACCTATCAGCACAAGAGAAGCAAAACCAGAAGGGGAGAGAGGGGCCGCCCATTTCAAAAGCAAGGATTAATCAGTGGACAGATCAAATACATTTTTGCAGAAAACATAAGGTTCTGACCATTATTAGAGAAAGCTCTTGAACTAACAGGGATGAAATCATCAGTTAATTTTTGTTCATGTTATTAAGAGAACTCAATCATTGCATTTCCCTGAGCATCTGAAGTTGGAATACACATCACAGAATTACAGGTTTTAAATCACAACAAAAACAAAGCCTGAAGTCTAAACCACAAAATTCAAGTGTAATTAATTTCTGGTATGCTATTTCTACTTCTAAGTGTCTTAGTGAGAAGGGGTGTGGAGGTTTGACTGAGACTGTGGGAAGGGCTAGTTTTTTCCCCCAATGGTGGGCATGATGGAACAGCAGAGCATTTCAAATGTTCCTAGCATGGCTTGAGTTTTCCACATGCTGTACACACTTAGATTAAATGCACAACATAGAACACTCACTAGATAAAGCTATTACCCTTCAGTATTCCGTTTTTGCCTCAAACTTCAAAGTGAACCGCACCCAAAAGTGCTGCAAAGTCATAATATGGGAGAGACGGAGTTGCCAGTGGGAAACAGGTCATCTACAAGCAGGCTTTTAAATACTGCTGTTCAGGGAAAAGGCAAACAATACTGCACACTTGCAGCTCTGTACCTGACTTTCTGGTCCCCATGGGGCACCACTGGACACAAACCCTTCCCTCTCCTGTTGTTAAAGCATTTCCCTCCAACCAATGCTTTGAAGGAGCCAAGATGCCATCTCTACACTGAAAATGAGACTGTGGTCCACACCCTCCCTCCAGCAGCTGAGCAGAGCAGAACTGCCTCTCACTCCTGCAACTCCATGGACTTGAGGAGAGGAAAGAGCTGAATCTTTCCTCACTGGTCCTCAGTGCTGCTCCTATGCCAGGAGCAGGGAGGCTGTTCCAGAGCAGGTGAATGTGAGGGAAAGAGCAGGGCCATTGCTGCAGGGCTCCTCATTGCTATCACCAGCCTCCAGACCACAAAGAAGAAAGAAGCTGGTAACTCCATGGGGAAACACAAGAATTTGGACACCTTCCTTTAAAAATAACAATTTTAAAGAGCAACTAAAAAAAAAATAAAATTGAGGCATTGGACCACTGGACCATGGTTCTGTGCTGCACCTGTGATCAGCTCCTAATGTATGTCACCTTGGCAAGAATTTGAAAAGAACGACAGAGCGCTGGTGAGGTGTTGGTGGTGGGGAAGTACAGAGGTTCCTCAACACCTAATAAACCAAAGAAAAAGAGTACTTCTAAACCAGAAAAAAAAAAATCAGCATGAGCAACAGGAAAGAAAGAGAAAAGACAAAAGATGCAAAAAAGATCAAGAAGAGGTTGACCTTAAGTAGGAAAAAAACCCCAAAGTCACCTACCTGAGAAGGGGCATAGAGTGTGGAGTGTGTAAAACAGAAAAAAAAAATTAAACATCTAAAGTAAAAGCTAATTAAAAGAGGTCTCCCCATAGCAGCATGTAAATACTATCTTATTTTGACTACTTACATGCAACACAACATCACTAAATTCAGCTTGTGTAATAGAGCTGCAATTTTATTTTTAAAAAATCCCACATTACCATGATTATCTGGGTGGGACAGGAATATTAATTTAAACAAGTGCTTAAATACATTTGCTTTCTTTAGGGTGCAGTCATGCTGTGTGGTAAGCCTGATCTCTCTAGTTAACTGTTTCTCTGAATCCCTGTGTATGCGCCAAAACACAGTGAAATCTCGTAGGCATACAAGTTACGGCACATCTTTCAAATCACTTGGCAACAGGGAGAAAAACAATTTAATTAACATGTTGTTTTTTGTTTTTTCCTGGATGTATCAACCTGGAGCACTGTCTTTTATTGGCTGTCTCCTATTCTGATATAAATACCCACTCTTTCAGTCAAATCCCTTATTTCTACTGCTATTCAAGCTCTAGTTTGGAGGGGAGAGTTGGGTAGGAGAAGGGTGTATTTTTGGTGGGTTTTGGGGAGGATTTTAAGCAGTTATTTTCAGTGTATGAAGGAGATGGTACCCTATGCTTGCAAGGCCATGAAGCGTATTTGCACTGTGTTACATCATCATCCAGACCATGATTTGGCGCCAGAAGTGGTTTTCAGTTTCCAGGCTTTAAAAAAAAAAAGACAAAAGACAAAAACCACCAAGTACCTATAGTGCCTAGCAACAAAAGCTCTTGACATTTTAAGAGTGACTGATGCATTTTTTTGGCTACAGAATTCTGAAAGTCATTTGAGTCGACCACATTTAACAGGCATTTTTCCTTAGTACTGCATTTATCAAGATATTTAGTCATCTTGAAGGAGACACAGCTTTCAACTCTGCATTCATGACAAACCCTCTTTATTAGCACCCTCATTCCCTTAAGTAAGGCCAATTTCTATCACAAAAAACTGTTATTTTTCAAATCAGAAAATATTTTTTATAGACACAGCATTATACAGTCCACTCAAGTCAGCTCAAATCAGTTTAAGGCAGAATTGAGAGCTGCATTTGGCAGCAGCATCACCACACAGCTCCACGTTGTTTATATTCAGAGGTGGGGTAAAGGAAGGAGCCTGCAGCAGGAGCTCACTGAACGGGTTGGGTGACTCGCTCTTCCTTGGAGGTGCGTTTCGGTTGTTAGCTCCGGCTGCGGGCACAGGCTGGGGCAGAAGGGGTGAGAGCACAGGAGGGAACAGGGCTGAACGCAAACCCCGTGGTCTGACCACAGGCCTGGGAGCCAGGAACTCCCCATTACCACCTTGGTAATGTCAGTGTGTTCAGTGCCCATTACCCACCCATCCCATCTGTAGTGTGTGATCCCAGCTCCTACTGCTCTCTGTGTTTCTCTGAAGGCCAACAGTTTCAACCTTGAACCAAATGCAGGAGGAGTGGATAGGATACCTAAGCTGCTCTTTTCCTCCCTTTTTGGGCCCAAAACTAAAAATAGCAGTTAAAACAATCATCCTGCAGACATAATTTGACTTAGAGTGACCTCAGGGCTCCTGTTCAGTAAATTATCCCACCTATAACAGAGTGCACAGAGCATTGTGTCGGCCAAAGATCAGAAATTGCGTTAATTGCTTTGCCACTCCCCTCTGCCCACCCTTCATTGCTTTTCCATACTGGGTAAAACAATAAATTACTGTGATCCTTGACACAGGGATTCCCTGCTCCAGCTCTAGGCATGATTACAGATACTAAATCTTTAATGATTCACTGCCAGCTTTCCTCTCAGAAAGCAGGTGCTCCTGCTGTGAGAATGCAGGAATGAAACTTTGCGCACAAACTTTGCGGTTACCTTGGTGCTGCCACTATCAATTACTGTAGGAAGAGGATGAACATTCCCCTTTGCCATTGCAACCATTATGGAAACCACATTTTGAAGCACCCTTAGGGAAAGAATCATTCTGGTTTCGGACAAAAAGGTCAATCTGTCTCCCAAACCCCAATTCCATCTCCAGTGACTGCAGCTGGTTATGGATCTCTAAGACCAAGGTATGTATTGGAAGAATCTTCCCCAAAACTTGTTATTCAGGTCCTGACACTGCCCACCACCATGGGAAATGGCCAGCAGAAGGCACCTCTGCTCAGTCCACCCCATTGCCTGCCACCTCTTGCAGCACTGAGCTCCACATTTTCTTCACAACAGGAGCAACTGGATTAAGGAAAACACACAGGAGAAATTAGTGTGGGTTGATGGGTTTTTTAAATAGGACTTCAGAGCTGACAACCTTTAAGGTGTTTAACATAGGAAAGGACCAACTGTCTTCAATGACTCAAAATGCCTCCCAGGCTCATATCTCTAACTGTGCTACAGCATAACCTTCACTATGACATTACAAACATATATCACAGCAACAATGTGTACCAAATGAGCCTTTTATTGATAAGAGAGTGAATGTCAGGTTGTAAACTGCAGGTGTGTTTCTGGGATGTCACTGCTACCAAATAAGGCAACCTGGAATGGAGAAGGGCTAAAGTACAGCATGTTGGCAGACAAGCCTTGCTACTAGAGCTAATCCACTCAGAGGCATTCATACTGAAATGAAAGTATAGGTTTGGAAAGCCACTATGGAAGAACTAGCCAGGGCTATTTCCTTGTTTAGACAAGCCTTAACTTTCCCACCAGTTAGTTGCATTCCAATCAAAGTCAAAGGAAAAAAATAAAAATTCAAGTGATACGCTTTACACCCCAAACAGTTTATACAAAACAGACTCTGCAAGCAAAGTATGCTAAATACTCCAATGCCAAGTCACCACACTACACAGAACTGGAATGACAGTAATCCACTTAAAGGTGAAACTCCCTTGAAGCCTAATGAGTAATAAAAGAAGTAAAGACATCTTGTTCTTGAAACACAAAGTTTTGGCAGAGCTTGCTTTCCTCCTCCCCCCCCCCCTTTTTTTTTATTTGTATACATAAGGTTTTTTTGTTTTGCTCACACAAGTTAACAACTTGATATAGGTGAAATTCAGCTTCTTCATACACAGGACTTGAAACAGAGCTGCAGACCCTCAATTCATGTAGCCCCTGATTTTCGGACAGTTATTTAGTGCTTCATTCTTTGTAAGAGAGCATTTGGAAGTTTGCTTCCTTCAAGAGCCAGGCATCTTTTATTTCTTAACAGGAGTAGCATCCTAGTACCAGATCCAATCCTTCCTGCCCTACATGGGCTTATCCCATGCTGTCAAGCTTTCCCAGCACCATGGACTGATGAGCTGGTTTGGAGATGACTGCCTTGGAGTCCACCTGAACCCCTGCATCAGTGCCAAGCTTCCTCATGGCCCTCCCCATCCTCCTGCCACGCAGACAGCAAGCTGGTCAGTGCAGCTGAAACAGCTCCCAGCACTGCACTTGGCAGCGCTCGTTGCTGGTGTTGTTGTTAATAGTTCTTTCACACACCTCACTGGAGGAGGGTGATTCAGCACACACTCGGGCGCGGAGGTGTTCGGGCAGGCGTTCGGAGACGTGGAATGAGGATTTTGTACTAAACACAAGGGTGGATAGCAGAGCTGCACAGCCCCACCATGGATGCCACAGAGAAAGTTATCACTGCTGCAGTTAACATCTGCTTTCTTTGAAAACTGAATTTTAAGCACCTGGCACTGATAAATATCTGACAAGCCAGAGGTGGTGGGGGGGAAAGGTACTCCAGTGTCCACCTTATGAAGATTTAACACAAATAAACACTAAGTGCTGAAAAGAATCTCAAATCTGCACTTCCTTCACGAAGGAAGGAGAAATCAGATTACAAATGTCACAAGTATGAATTAAGGTGTGTACTTCTTCTACATGGTTGACATTTTTTTTCCAGTTAGGAAGGAATGTTTCTTGACAAACAGACACAGTCATCAGTTACTTTAGAAATAAAACCAGCATATAAATGACAGAGTATACCACAGAGTACAGCTGATTGAATTGATAAATGGAAATTTCTTGGAGCGCATTTGGCAACCATATTTATCTTTTTTTTTAAGTGACAGCAAGCTGATGCAAAAAGGGTAATGCTTTTTCAGAGCTTTGGCATCAAGCAGGAAAAAGAGTAACAATTTTCCATATTAGAAAGTTCTTGCTGCCCATCATATTACTTTATAGTCAGTTGACAAAATTTTTAAGCAATAATTAATTAGTTAGCATTTTGACATCTCATCCCAGTAACATGCTAAAAGCATTGGTTTGGAAGACCTGATCTCATTTAAAGCATCCCAAAATACTGATTCTGATTCAGAGATCAACCAGCAGGCACAGCACTTACAGCACCCCTGACAAGAGGCCAGGGAAAGTAGCTGAACCACCATTCCTTGGGGTCTGCATCCATACACTTTTTCCCCACTTATGTCTCCTAGACATATTTCGCTCCACCATGACTCACCTAAAAACCTGTCAAGTTCAACCCCATGTCTGGGTTTCACTCTGCCTGATTGATGTCTCGAGCAGCTACTAAAAATTTCACAAAGAGTTTGCATCAACCTCCTCTTTCTCCACACCCTACATTTCAAAGTGTTTAGGCAGCAACAGAAAACAATTAAAGGAAATTCAGAGCTAAGGCTGAAATGTACCATATGTTTTCAAGCAGAGGGGCACAAAACATCAGTAAACCACTGCTGAGATTACATACTCCCACTATCAGGCATTGAAAGACTACAGAACAATGTCATCTCTAACTATTAATAACCATACTTCCTTTCTAGCACACAATCCTTTTCTCTTAATTGTCTGCTAGAGGCATTTCCATACAGGCCACATTCCTCTTTCCCATCACACAGCAGAAAGAGTAGCAAAAGTGATTTATAGTTCCATATGCATTCCTATCAGGTCTTGCATTACTCTTGACATTTGCTAATTTACCCTTTTTTTTTGTTTACAGAGTGGTCAGTGAGAGAACTGGACTGAAAGTCAAGATTTCATCCCCACCCTACTATGACTTGCTTGTGACTTACTATGTGACTCAGCACTAAAGCCACTAAAACTCTCACTAACCACACACTACTATCTTTAGGTATAGAACTGAAGCAATGGTAAAGAACTTAGAGTACTCCAAGATATGACACATTAAAAATTTCTTATATAAGAAAAAGAAAGACTTTTCTCAAACATTACTATTGAAAAATCAGATTTCTACACTGCTTCATAAATTTACAAAAACATTTTAAAAGACCAAAACTTTTTTTGGTTTCTATTTAAACAGAAATTTCATCCCAGTTACTGTGGCCATCATGTTCCCAAACTTGAAGAAACATCTGCTTAGGAGTTTGAAGTAATGTAAAATTCAGAAGTTTCAGTTGCCAATGGAAACACAGTTACTGATTTCCAACTGCAATTTTTTGAACAATGACAAAATCGCACTAAAATACAATAAGCAAGAAATTTAACACTTTATTTGATGGCTACATTTGAAATATAGTGCTGTGTCAATTCCCAGGTGAAAAGATTTTTTTTCTCATAACAACAACATGGGATCATAGAACAGTTTGGGTTGAAAGGGACCTTAAATATAATCTTAGTCCAACCTCCCAGCAGCGAACAGTGACATATCCATCTAGATCAGGTTGCTCAGCGCCCCATCCAACCTGACCTTGAATGTTCACAGGGATGAAGCATCCATCATCTCTCTGGAAAAGCTGTCCTAATGCCTCACCATCCTCACAGCAAAGAATTTCTTCCTTCCATCTAATCTAAATCTAGCTGAGGTAATGGTTTTTATTTAAAACTATTACCTCTTTTCCTATCACAACAGACTGCCTTCTAAAAAGTTTGTCCTTATCTTTCTTATAACCTTCCTTTAAATATTGAAACCTAGAGCCTTCTCTTCCCAGGCTGAATAACCTCAACTCTCTAAGCCTGTCTTCATAGGAGAGGTGTTCCAGCCACTCATCATTTTTGTGTTCCTTCTCTGAACCTGCTCCAGTTCCATGTCCTTGCTGTGCTGGTACCCCAGAGCTGATGCAGCCCTGCAGGTGGGGTCAGAGCAGAGCAGAGGGGCAGAATCCCCTCCCTGTCCCTGCTGCCCACGCTGCTCTGGATGCAGCCCAGGACACGTTTGGCTCTCTGGGCTGTGAGTGCCCATGGCTGGGTCATGCCCAGCCCCTCACCCACCAGCACCCCCAAGCCCTTCTCTGCAGGGCTGATTTCATATCTTATATTAATAGTGGGGAGTTGCCCCAACCCAAGGTGCAGCACCTTGTATTTGTCCTTGTTAAACCTCCTGAGATTCCCATGGGCCCACTTCTCAAGCTTGTCCAGGTCCCCCTGGAAGGCATCCCATGCTTTAGGTGTGTTAACTGCACCACTCAGCTCGGTGTCATCTCCAGATTTGCTGAGGGTGCTCTCAATCCCTTTGTGTCACTGACAAAGACATTAAACAGAACTTGTCCAAGCAAGAATTCCTAAGGGATATCACTTGTCCCTAATCTCCCTCTGGACATCAACTGTGAGCACTACCCTCTCCATGCAACTGTCTAACCAATTCCCTATCCACCAAACATCCACCCATCAAATCTCTCTCTCTTCAGTTTAGACAGAAGGATCTTGTGGAGGACTGTATTAAGGGCTTTACAGAAGCCCAGATAAGTGACATTCCTTCCCCTGTCCACTGATGCAGTCGCTCTGTAACAGAAAGCCAATAGGTTGGGTCAGGTAGGACTTATCCTTGGCAGTTCCAAATCATGTCCTTGTTCACTATGTTCCTTAGCAGAGCTTTTTGGAGGAGCTGTTCCATGCTCTAAACAGGCACAGGGGTGAGGCTGATGGGTCAGTGGTCCCCAGGGTCCTCCTTCAACCTTTTTCAAAGCTGGGTATAGTGTTTCTCTTTCCCCACAGATTTCTTGCTTCCCACAAGAAAAAGGAAAGTTTTGGTAAGTATTTTTACCTGCAGCATAAGACTACTGAACTATAAAGAGGAACCTGTCCTCATTCCTACCATCCAAAGTGCTCCTGAGCCTGTATTAAACATATAAACTGCATTATAAAGAAGAGCACATTGGATGCAGGGCATGAGTTTGGGTAGGTCATACCCACTTTCACTTTCTTCCTCTTTGGTTTTAGATTTATTGAAGTAAATTTTACAAAGCTATTGTAAAACAGAAGTTTTCCCTCATGTAAGGATTATGCCAAGCAATAAGTCTCTTAAAATACTTGTCTTTCTGAATTTCCAAAAAATTTGTTGAGCATAGCCATCCAGAAAACAGGTAAGGATGCCTCTTTATTTTTGTTTACATGTTTAAATTAACAACTTTCAAAAAAACAAAAAAATAATACAGGTATCACCTTGTGCCTTGCCTTATGAAAAACATGACCAGACTAATCAGCTTCCCAGAGAATGACATCAAACAGGACTTGCTCAGCTTCACTCTTAGCAGAGCTGCATGTGCACTCACCTGTACCTCTGAATGTACATGCCACTGACAAATCAAAATCCCATGACCCTGATCAGCCACAAGACAGGGCCATGGAAGCAGGGCTGGAAGCAGAGCCCACAGCTCCCACACTGGCTGTGATGTGTTCTGTTAGTCTGCAAAAAGGCGACTTAAACCTTCAGAAGAAATAGCAGCACTCCACATCACTCAGTATTACTCCCTCATCAGTGAAAAAAAAAAACCAAGAAAAAAACAAGAAAAAGGTCAGAAAAAGCAAACAGAGCACATCAAATGCTTATCAGCTCATTAGTCAGATCTTGACCAAAATTTATGAGGCTATTTCTTACAAGCAGTTTTGCTGTACAACCAGGAAACTTAAGTCTATATTTTCTGGTGTTTTGTAGTGAAGCAAAGCAAGCAACAGCAGCTTTTCTATAACTTACCTCATGTATTTGTGTACTTGCCCTTCCTCATTTTTCATGAGGAATGGAAATGAGAAGTTTTTTTATAATCAATTGCTCATAGCAGACAAGATACCTTTTCCTTGTTGGAAAATATGTTGTCAAACCACAAAATCCTCCCCCTCATGATTATATTCAAACCATCTCCACATGCTGGGATTCAAGCTGAAAACTCTGTATTTTTTGAGAAAAAAAGTTTCCCTCTGTGTTTGCTTTTGTTAAACATGCATTTTATCTTTTATTACTATTTTTCTTATTTTTATTACTATTTATTATAAATATTTATTTTATTATTACTATTGTAGTGCATACTAGTCAAATTCACAGAACAGGAGTTTAGGATGAAAAAATAATTATTTAAAAAATATATAATGCAGAAAGACAGAAAGAATGTACCAACATAAAGGCTATACTAAAGACTAGAATGTGAACAGCAAGAGAAAATAATCAGCATGAAGGAATGAACTTTGAAAGTAGTGGTGCTTTGAAAAAAAAAATTAATTTAGACCAAATTAAGCCTTTCATATATCATTAGATTTCTTAAATTTAAGTGGAGAAAACAACTAATTTGATTCTAAGTAATCTAGAAAAGGAAGTTTGTAGCAAAGTCTTAAGTAAAGCATACAACTGAACTAATATGTACAAGTATGAACTTTGCCTGAAAATTCGTTTTGAAATTGTCCAGTAATAAAGTAAAAACGTCATCTGCATACCATTCCCCTGCTACAGAAGGGAAAAAAAAAAAAACCCACACCACCAAAAAACCCCATTACCCTGGTGAGAAAATTTTCCCACAGAAAAGGAAATTTTGGCCAGCTCTCCTTGATGACAAAAGATAAGGAAATACCAGGGCGGTTCCACGGTTAGCAAAATGTTAGGCACAGAAAAATATTTTTATTTTTCATGTTCTCCACCCCTTTATCTCCCCTTTCATTTTAGTTTAGCTTTCTATTTGATTTCTCTCTTTTTACCTTTATTACTCCCCATTTTCCTGGCTTAGAAGGTATATGCCAATGGCCTCAGTAACATGGTTTCAGGTGGTTGCCTTGGTGCAAGTGGTATTAATACCTCCTGATACATTCAATAAGCACATTTTAGAGTGACATTATATTACATTGCATTAAAGAGAAGCAATGATGCTGGAGTAGCAGCTGTCAGAAGGATACGTTTCCTGTTGAATCAGGACAACAAACATTTGAAAAAATCTGCATGGAAAAGCATCAAGATGTTCTCCACCCTGAAGGAACCCTAATTCCCCACTAGAAAAAAAAAATCCCACTCTACAGTACTTCAGATAAACATTTTCAAACCTGCCGCTGCCTAGAGATGCGCAACTTTTTTTTTTGTGTCTGAACAGGAAACATAAATTCACAAAAAATCTCTTTTCCAAAGCTGAAGAACTTTATGAAGATGATATTTTGTGCTTGTGTTCATCCAGCACACACAGAGAAAACTGTCTGAGTTAGCAACATCTCACCTTGTTTGAAATCACAGACCAACTTGAAACCAAGGTGCTAATGTCATTTCATTTACAGCTCTGAAAAACCCAATAGCTTCCTATTCTGCCCTGCTGTATAATCACGGCCCTCATGTCTGGGATGTGAGAAAAAGCTTCCCAAACACAGTGCAAAGTATTGCACTTCCATCTTATTCACAGGAGCTGCAAGCAAAAATAGATGGTCTAAGAAGACCAAATTGGGATCTTGCAAGGCAAAAATTGGTATAAGCAAGATTTCCATTTGCTCCCCCTCTCCAAGGGAGACACTGGCGTCTACCTCAGAATTTGCTTCACCACCTGGTCTCAGCTGGAAATATACCTTCACTGAAATTCTGCCTTGCTGAAGAGTGTACATTTGTTCCTCCTGAGCAACAAGCAATGTATTATTCTGAGAGATATGTTCAGCTTGCATAAACTGTATATAACTCATTCATCTTCCAGCTGTCTCATGGCATCTGGTGACTTTCACTCCTGGTTATGATTCTCTGTGTTCAGCCAACTGAGGTGAAAACAGGAGGCTTTTGTGGAACAATGGTGCTGCAGACAAAGATGCACCTCTGAAACTGTTCAGCAAAGCCTTGTTGGAAAATATGTTGTCAAACCACAAAATCTTCCCCCTTGTGATTATATTCAAACCATCTTTACATGCTGGGATTCCAGCTGAAAATGCTATATTTTTTGAGAAAAAAAATTCCTCTGAGTTTGCTTTTGCTAAACATTTATTTTACCACCCCACTACCCAAGAACTGTAATCAAAATAATTTTGCAGGGTCTGAACCCAACAAGATTTATCAATTTGAGTAATTTTCTTTAAACACCATCTCTGTTTCACACAAATAAAGACCAAAAAAAGTGGATCTTTATAGTAACAAAGTGCAGTCTGCACTTTTTCTACTGTTCATAATGAAATCTCAGCTTCCACAATGCTCTAACCTTTCTATTACCCTTCCAATACCCCCCAGAAACACCTGAGGGCTTCAGGACCTACTCTCCACCAGTTTGCTTGCCCCTCTGCTGTACTGGGAAAAAATATCTGCACTGCTCTTTATACAAACCATATTTTAGACAGTCTGAAATATAATTGTTGTCATCTTATTGCAGGGGTTCCACACTGTTGTCTCCTTATCACAAAAGTTTCATACCTTCGTGGTGTTTTCTTGTGGGCAACTCCTCAGAGCACTAACTCTTTCTTCTTCTCACAGCAGCCAGCCAACCCCAGTTCCCTTCTCAACCGGCCGCCCCACTCTTTTATAGCACTCTGCTTCTCATTGGTTACAGCTGTGGCCTGTTAAAGTCAGGCCTGCTCCTAATCTTTGATTATTGGCCCAGCTGCAACTCCTTAGGGGTCAGATTACTTTCTATACTATCTTTATTTTCTTATATTCTATCCCTGTACATATTATCAGAAATTAAATTTTAATTTTCTAGAAACTATTTTAGTGCAAAAGTCCTAAACGGCATTTTAAAAAAATCATCAAAATTAAAGCAAAAACCCCAACAGCTACCTCCCAGTTAACTCCCTTCAGGAAATATATGGGAACATCACGGGCTCTAAAATCTGCCACATGCTGTTAAAATCAACCTGCTGCAAGAGGCAACTTTCTGCAACTACTGCTGGAGTTAGAAGTTGGCACCTTGCAGCTGGCATACCTCACTGTCCGGGAAACCACCATAAAATCTGCATGGACATTTCTTCAGTCACCTGCTCCTGACCACAGCGTCCCTACGGCCACTCTGGTACTTGCCTTACCCCCAGAAGTTCCATTTTCCAAACTGGAACAGAAGTGAACAGGCAGCTAAGACAATGGCTACATCTCACACACGTGCCTCAGGAGAGAACTGGAACAGTGAGGCTAAAGCAAAAAGTTGTTTTATGGATACCAAGTTATAGCTAGATCCAACTCTTCTTGCCAAAGACTTCTTACAAATCCTCCCACACAAGCTGCAGCCCAGATTTCCCATGCCATGCCATACTGGGGGAAAAGTTTAATCAATTTTCTGAACTTTCCGGGTAGCAATTAAGCATTTTTAATTAACTGAATACCAACTTTCATTTTAGTATTTAATCCTCAAAATACATCTATTTATTTTTCCATTCTGTCATGATTAGAATGAACCTGAACCACTGCAATCCACACCTAAAAATCACTAGGCAGTATTACAATCAAACTAAAGGTAAAAGGTAAGGCTTTATCTAAGTTCTGTAAAATGTTCCTACTAACATAAAGTCCCTATCAGATCTTATGAGAAGTAATGTGTCATAAAAGAAAACAAGACCCAACAAATCAGTAATGCACTGATCTCATTAAAAGCAGCACCTCACATTAACTCAATGCAAAAGAACTCTAGCACACAATATTCCATACAGAACAGAATGCTTAATTATTCCTATAGGCCTTCACTTGCTAATTTACTGAAACAGTTTGTTTTCAAAATAACCAAAGAAGTGACATAACAAAACCTTTCTAGAGATTCAACCAAAGGCATCTATTCAACACCACATTTCTGTACAGCTGAAAAAGCCTGTCAAATAGTTGAAGTGAACACAATGCTTAAACAACATACTTAATGGAAATGAAATATATTAACTCCCTAGGGAACAAAACCAAAATTCAAGGAATTTCTGGAGGGGAAGAAAAACAAAGGGGAGGGAAAGCTGGGGGGGGAAGGGGGAAGAGAAACAAGATGTCTTTCAAAGCATTTGTTTCCTTCTGATAATCAGACAGCCATAAAACTCTCAAAACCACGGGGGGTTTGTTTCCTTTGAATCAGAAAACTCAGGAGAGAAATGGATGCTAATTAGGCAATAAAGGCATAAAATGTTTTGGAAATGGACTTCAGGATATGAGTCTAGATGAGCAAGAAGAAGCTGTAGAAAGAACATGATCCAATCCCTTTTTGTTTTAGAAAAAAACCCTGTCATCTCTCAAAATTAAAATTTTCATCTGGATTAAAAAAAAAAAAGACAAAAAATGGCAACCAAATTCAGCCCTTCCAACAGTGATTTCTAGATCTCATGAAAGCTTGCTAGGGAACAATTAGTATGAGACTCAAAGGCACTGAAGACAGCACAAGCGAGAGCCACAGAAGTATATGTAACATTTATGAAGCCACAGAAAATACTAGAAGCAAATTTGTGGCAGAAGCAACCTACAAACAATGAAAATGTCTCCAGAACATGTCAAGCAAGCCTACCACTGAATTTCCTAGTAAGTTTTATTCTATCTTTAAAACCTATCTTTCAACCATAGTATCCTGAGCCTGTCAGGTATCAATGCCTGCTTTCTTATAAATGCAAATCCCCATAATTTTTAGTTTGAGTTCTACATGCTGGGATGAAACCTGGGCTCTTCAAAGCTGGTATAACTGAGAAGGCTTCTCTCAAGTGTGTAAAAACCAGTCTTCCACTATCATCACCATAAGCACCATCTTCTGAAACCATCCCAATATGGTCTTCATAATTGTTGTCTTCAGAAACTGAAGTGTTTATGTAAAACGTTTTCCACAGGTTAACAGAAAACATCAGCTCTCTCAATTACTACCTTTAAGTTGTGTTTTAACAATAACACCGGGTGAGCTCTATTTACAAGAAACATTTGCCTTTCCTCCTCTTTCCTTTATTTTTGAAGACTTGTAGGAAGTAGAAGCAACTTCAAAAAACAGAAATACACTACCAGGAAAATATAAATTACACACCAAGTGAATACTCTGCATTTTTACATCTGGAAATAAAAAATGCATATAAAAACAAAAGTGCCTGCAGTTATGATTCAAGACAGCACTTAACCACAAAAATGAAATCTAGCTTATGGTTTTCTGTCTTGAATCTAATGGCTACTTCAGAGGCCACATAGAGAATCAAACCACTGATCAAATAACTGTGCTGTCCTCCCCAGAATTATTTTGGTTTCATTTGAATTCTTTTTTGTATGCCTCACAGGAAAAGAATGTGCAGCAGTCATATTCACAAGCCTAAATACCTGAGCTTGTCTGGGACAAAGGCAATTAACACTTTCTACATTCATTTGATGTGGAAATGCACATTCTCAGCTTATGCAATAACTTATGGCAATTTAACCTAATCTTATGACCTCCAGCCAAGTTAACTACACTTATTCTCTAATGAGCTGCATGGGTGACCAGCAAAAGCCAATGTTCTGTTGGCTCATCCCATTAAAAACATATAAATAAAAGTATCTAGGGAACTTTTGCATTCTACTCCTACTAAGAAACCAGGTAATTTTCCCTAATGTTAAGGTTGCATGTTTGTCATAAGGTGGGATCTTCATTTGTCAGAGGAATCACGCATATGTCCCTGTTCATCCTGGATCTTTTAATATGAGACCAATGGCATTTGTGACAGGGCTAAATAGCCTTGACACCCTAAGTGACATGAACAGGCAACAAGGTTGTTGTAATGAAAAAGTGATGAAGAAGGAATTCTTTGAACTCCTTTGCCCACAGAAGGGTTTCTGATGCTAAATGGCTAGAAAACTTAATCTAGGCTCTGGGCAGCAAATTTTCCAAACAGCACACAGGAAATCTTTTACATTTCCTGTAAAAATTATGACATGCATCTCCCACCTCTACCCCCAGCAATGTGATTTACAGCCAAAACATTGGCAAATCCCTCAGCTGAAGCCTGCAGAGAGATCTTTGCATCATCAGAGTTATTTTAATGCAACTGAAGCTTTGTTGTGGGTGGAGTGAAACAGGTTCTAAAAATACTTTAACTACACAGAACATTTCTTACTTTGCCCATTCCCTAAGAAAGGGATATCGGAAGTGGCTTCTAAATGTTAAGATAGGATGGTGGCCTTTAAATAGAGACAAGTAATGGCACAGAGGTTTGTGCACAGGAGCCAGTGCTTGATAAATCTGGGGATGATGAAGCTTGATGCAGTGACAGGATGACTGAAGTTACAGATGCAAATGACAGATTAGGTATCCTTTGCGGTTTAAGATAACATAGAAATGGTACAATTTTGAACAAAAAAAGAAAATTGAGATAAAATTTTGAAAATTCTTTAAAAACAGAGATCACTTGGTTCATACGCCAGATACTAGATTCAATGCCATTACTTACCAAGCCAGCTATTGGAGTTGGCAGACGATTGATCTTCTTAATGATGCCAGGTTTGATCTTGTTAATCAAACTAAAAAAAAGTTATATGATTTTCTGTTAAATATTTCACTGAACTTAGGCATGAGCATCAATGCTTATTAAGAAATACTTTGCATGTGGTCCTAACGTAACATCATTTGAATGAATTTGAGCTGAATGTATTAACACTCCCAAGAAGTGACAAGCAAGAACAGATTGTAGAAGCAAAAATGAAACAAGTCACACACAAAGAGGTTTCTGGGAACAGCAAAGCGAGAAAGAAAAGAAAATGCCTGAGGAGGCGTGGGCAGAAAAGGATCTGTGTTTCTACTACAAGGGTGGTGATGTTAATTGGATTCAGATTTCCTATTTATAGCTTTTCTTCTCATAAAGGTTCTGAGCAGATGTCCAAAATGTACCAGAATATTGATTTTCAGAGTTCAGTGTGATAGCACTAATATTCCTGAAAGGGTGAGAAATAATCTCAGTTTTCACAATGCTACCAAATCCAGTATGCTGTGTGCAGCAATCATTTTTGGCACACACAATTTACCTGCACAAGTCATTTTCCATCTCAGTCAGAAGAGACTGTACATGATATCATTCTTCACATAAAATTCACAATTAAGCTGAGAAGATAGGACAGACTAACACATCACTATTGAATACATATGCCCAAATGCATATCTTATCCTGTAGTAAAGATGAGGCACAGGATTCCTTGCAAGTCTATACCCAAGTTTTCAATAATGAAGCTACTGAAATATTGTGGATCACCAAATTACACACTGGACCAGAGGGTCAGTGGAGAACAGGGACCTCAGGACACCCTGCAGACTTCATCTGCCTCTATACCTTTGAGGATTTTTTTTACTTGCTCTCATTTCTTGTTGCTGCTTCTCTGGCCAGACTCCTTACCCTACACAAAACATCAGCAAGGCTTTGTGATCTGCCCACACCGGTGCAGAGATAAGACCTGGAGTTTACAACTCTCTGTGGGGGAAAAGCGTCTTTTGCTCAAGCAGAAAATGTACTTCGGAATAAACACAAAGAACAGTTGACCCCTATACACTGGAATGAAGGATACATTTCTAAATACCTGCAGGAACAAAAAAAAAAAAAAAAAGAACTGCAGGTCCTGAGATTTTTCAATAACACTGAGTTATTTAGCAAACAAGACACATTTGATCACTTTTCTTACCCAAAAAAGTGATCTGTTGAGGTGGAATAAAAAAAAAAGGTTTGAATTCCTCCCCTTTTATTTTTAAATCTTCCATATGCATAATTTTAAAATTTATTTTACTGAAGAACACGACATAGCATGTGACCAGAAAAATTTCAGTAAATTTCTTTCTCTAGTGTGTGCACACTAGAATTGGCAAAATGTAAAAGGCTTTATTTTGTCAACTACTGATCACTCAGCCAACGTGTGCACTTACTCATTGAGTAGGACAAACAAACTGACTGAATGCTATAGGAATATGTGGTGCAAGTACAGGTCTTATCTGCTGTGGTTTAAGTCAGATCTACAATCCACAGAGATAATACATCCACCTAAATTAGCCATGCTACAGGTGAACCAAGGAAATGGACGATCTAATTTCTAGTTTGTCTCAATTATTTGCACTATATTGTCGTTGGTGAAAACTGGGCATGTGAAAATTTTTGGCATCTGCTCTTTCCTTTTTCCACAGAAATTCTATGAAAATTATGACACAAGAGAACAGCTATTTTAGTACAACATAATAAGGCATCTTTTGCTTTAAAGAAAGTTGCATGCCTCCTAAGGCAAGCTGGTCACTAGAATGTCTTGGGTTGCAATGCAAGATGTGACTGCCACTTGTTAAAAGCAGGTGGGGCAGTTTTCTTTATCTCTTCCACAACCCATCCTCCCTCTGGGAAATATCTTCTCTTAATGGGCCATTGAGTCTCACTGATAAAATTACATCACCCCATTGTGACATGCTCCACCCAGGGGGAGGAGCCAAGCATTCCCACCTGGATATCATCTGAGATTTGGAAGAACAGAGACAGCTTTTTCCCACTGGATTCCCAGAGGAAGACCAGGACCATCAACACCACCACTGGACCTTCAGAGGAAAACTACACCCTTCTACAGGATCACTGCTTCAGCAGAAGCACATCTGTCACTGCAGGAGGACTGCAGCCACCATTGAATGGGACTGCTACCGACACCCTGAGCCTCAGGGTGTCAGGTCATATTCTGACTTTGTCAGTGTTGTTTTGTATAAATTAATTATTTTTTTCCTAATAAAGAACAGTTATTCCTGCTCCCATATCTTTGCCTGAGAGCCCCTAATTTCAAAATTATAATAATCCAGAGGGAGGGGGTTTACATTTTCCATTTCAAGAGAGACTCCTGCCTTCCTTAGCAGACACCTGTCTTTTCAAACCAAGACACTGAAGAAATTGCAGGATGCTTTTTCTTGCATTATTATTAATTACAGATAAATTTAACTGACTTGCATTTTGCAGAGGGATCCTCATTCTATTGTCAAGTAAGTATCAACAATGAAGATATCAGAAGATTAGTATGTATCAGTTAATAGCCAATTCTTAAAATAAAAAATCTGAATACAATATATACATCTCACTAATCATATACTTCCTTATTAAAAGTACAAACTATTTTTATTACCACATTCACACTCATTAAAATTTAATTACATAAGTAATGAAAATAGAGCATCCAGCTCTACAATATTAGTGAAAATTAATTAATGCCTCATATCACAGATATCTTGCTAGATGCTTCTAAAGTTAAGACTGGAAGGCAAAGAGTCCAAAGCGAAATAAAGGTAAGGACAGAAAACATGGCGATATACACAGAAGGAAAAAATTATGTATAGGAAAAGAAGCTCAGACAACTGAACTTGCACAAATATTTTCTAAAAGTTCAGCTTTGCTGGACTGATTTTAGAGTGGTCCTGAGATTTGTGGGTTTGGGTTTCTTTAAGGTTTGTTTGGTTGGTTTTGTTGTTGTTTTTCCCAGGTAGTTCTCTAACGATATTGCTCTTGCACTGGTGTTCTAATGACATTTACAACTGCTGTTTGTTAAAATACTAAGGGATTAGCACCACTTCCAGTCCTGGAAACCTGTTCCGGTAGGTATCAAGCCAATTACAGATATGTGGATGAGACCTGTTGAGTGGACATTTTACACCTCTGACTCAGTCTAACAACGAAACCAGGCAAGTCCCATCATTGCCAAACCTACAATATATAAGCATGAGGAAGCTTCTTACAGAAAGTGCTCCAAAACAAGCTGAGTGTAAAGTTCTGTGACAGGAATAGGTAGTTTCAGGATTTATGAAATCAACACTAAAGGGCAGGGGATGGAGGACAGAAATCCAAACCCAAACAACAGCAGTGGGTAGAGGGGTAACTGTGTGCTTTGATCCCAGCTACAGCCACACCACCTTGCAGAAGCTGAAGAGAAAGCCCAGAGATATCCTGGGCATTATAACCAAAACCAATATAACCAATCAACAACAGCATGGTCCTCTCAGTATCAGACAAAGAAGTGTGTGGGACAACACAGTGAACATTTGGATCTGGAAAGAGTATGTCCAAAACCTGCTTTTACTTCCCATGACAAACAACAGGTATTATAAATTTAAGTTATTTACTACAAAATACTTTTGGTACTTAAAAAAAAAAAAAAAATCAGAGGCCAGGAAGGAGAGAGGCCAGCTGCTGTTAACCTGAAGGGTTGTTATATAGGTAAGTAAGCCAATACTCACTCGCACAACAGGACTCCATTTTCTAGAGCTGCTCGAAAGTCTTTAGTTCCAAAGCTTTGCCTGGTAACTGCCTATAAGAATCAGAGTTGAGAGTTAATTGGACACACAGACAAAATCAGCACTAGAAAGAAAATCTTAGTAGTAGTAGTTAAAAACAAACAAACCCTGATTTAACACTTAGTTCATACTACTATTTTCTTACATTAATTTCAAAGAAGCAAGTATTTAAAAGGCGGTTCTTTATGCCTCAAAAGAAGTCAGATCCAACACTTAAAATAGTTTCCTCTAGTGTAAGTCAATCTTCAGCTAAATTCTGTGGGAATACCTATTTTCTGAAGCAATACCAGTCACATTGAAAAGCATAAAAGAAATTTCAAACAGAAATGCAAAGGAGAGAGAAAGTCTTTTATCTCCTACTTCATGTTACAGCGTGTATACCCATGATATCTAGCACAAAGTATTTTAATAGTGGGGGTTTTTGTGCCACTTGCACCTAAGGCAGTGTGACTAAAGAACCATTCCAAGTCTGCATTACCACGTGCACATCAATTCCCATTCCTTGGCAAGTGGCAGGACTATACTAATGGGACTTGTTTGTATACTCAGAGGAGAAAAACAGTGAGCAAGAACAACGTCTTATAAAGGACTTAAGATACCCAAACCCAAAAGAATTGACTACAAGTTTTCAGCAAAGTAGTTTTCAAAAAATACCCCAAAACCCCAAAAAATAAAGCATTTGCTCAAACCTGTACTCATTTGGAGCCACTACTAGATCCCCCCCTGTGCCTACATTCCCTGCAGGGACGAAATCTGGCAGATTTCTTCCAAACACCCAGATTAATAACCCACATGCAAGTCAAAAAAGGAATTTTATACAATTCTACCATCAGTCCAAAAGAGAGGTTTTAGGCCAGCTGGGAACAGAAATCAAATACTAGGAATTGTATTTATTTGAGCTTAGATGTCACCATGTTCAGCCACCAGCTAATTATAAGCCAGCCTCTGGGGATCCTGACCATCCTCAATCTTGTGCAGGAGTTCAGGCACACAGTTCAAAGTGCTGTGGAACCTGCATGCATCCAGAGCAAAGCCACTGGTTATCACAGTAAGTAAGGAAATTGCTTGGTAAAAAGAGCAAAGGACAGGATGAAGCTGTTTCAGGATCTGTAAAATTATTACATTACCACCCTATCGGTTTTTTTAATTCCAAGAGGGATGCACATTAACACCAGAAATCCTAAAAATTAAGTAATTAGCTTAAACATAGGTTTTCTTTTCATTCAAATGCTAAAAGGTCAATCTTCCTATTGAGAAGAAAATTAGATATTACAAAAATCTTCTTTTGTGTTTAAGGTTTTTTCCTAAAATGTAACAGATAGTGACAGAAAATGAATGATGGCATGGCAACTCAAGATAAGAAAAAATTCAAAATTCAGGGAAAGAAAGGATGATAATGATTCCCCTAGGAGAATTGCACTTTATACAATATTCATATAACAACAGTCTGTTCCTACAGAAAACTAGAAGTTGCATCTTAGAAATATAATTGTCAATAATCACTTAAAAACACAGAATCTGAGAACTACCCTTATCTCATATGTGGCATATTTTGTTTCCAAACCTGTATATTTTGTGATAATTATTTTGATGAAGCTAGCCAACGTAACATAACAACAGCACAGAAACTTTAAGAATAAATATTTATGTTCCCTAGGTTATAGGGAATATGAGGAATAGGAATACCTAGTTTAAAATTATGCCCTTCATTCTGCAAGTTAGAAATTTGACATTTGCATGCCATACATTAGAACTGTACTGTAATAAGGGTCGTAGCTCTGGAATCTAGCTTTACAGCTATGCTTCAATCTCCAATAAATTCTTAAGAATCCTTAAGTTGTTCTTATTGTGGAGTTGTCACTGACATCTACAGGACTACACAGTCAAAATGTTTGTGTTTATAGAGAGTTTACTGTAAAGTCATGCACGCAATAGATGACAAGGTGCTCCCTTCAACAAGAGTTGAACCCATCCCAAGCCTGCAATGTCTTCTAAACCCACAATCAACCTCCACAGTGAAATCCCTCCTTTTTTTAAAAAAAAGTGTCCTAGAATTGAGTATGTAGCTAAGGCCCAATCTCCTCAAAAATCATTCAGAGGAAGACAAGAAACATGTGCCACTGAGGACAAAATACACTTCAGAGTAGCCCCTCCAGAACACAAGAATGCCACACTGCAATGCATAATCCTGTTTCCTTGAACAGCAAGAGTCCAATTTGAGTACAAGGCTGTGAATGCCTCTATTAGACTTGCAGACCTCTTAAAACTACATTAGAAGACATTACACTGGAAGCATTTTGACTAAGCTATTTGTGCAGCTGCTGCAGCAATCAACACTGATTTGCTACACAGGATGGAACTGTCAGACTGATCTTGTGACCCACTGATTTTGACAACTACATGGCTTGTTGATATTAATATAAAAGCATTGGTTCTGCCAAGTTAGGTTTCATTAATATTGACTTTCAAAGGATAACTAATAATTAAGTAATTAGGAAGTATTCTCAAAGAACAATTTAACACTGGTGCATGAAACCAAAACATTTTCCAAGTTGCACAACAACTTGAATTTGTTGATGTCACAAAAGTAAGTGCTCCATTTTAAAATCTGTTTTTGTACAGAGACAGAGGATTATCTCATTATGGATTTTCATCTGGCTTATACCCAATGCAGAGCTTCAAGCTCAGAAAATGCAAAGACACAGACTGCCTCAGAGTTCCCTGGGTGAACCTAAGTAAGACAAAGTGAATTCCACCCTAAGATATTACATCTTCAAACTATGTCTATGGTTTCTGAGTCATTGTTTGTTCATGAAAACTGCTTATACTGGGTGTGGTACTCTTATGTAATAGGCATAATTGATTTTGAACAATTTTTCAACCATTTAGCCATGTGAGCCACTAAATAATAAAGAAAATACCTTACAAGAGTGATTTCTATCCATCTTTGAACAACATCCTTCTCCAAATTATAGGTCTCTTTTCTCTCCTCCATTCAGTTGAATATATTCTGCTTCGATCACTGCTTTTTTTTTTGATAGAATGAGAGCAATGACATAATTAAAGGCTATATAATAAAATCAAATTTATTTGCTGCTATAAAACAGTTTAATGTTGTTTTTCAAAGATAGCGTCCCCTAATACTTAGGTAATTTGCAATTGCCAGGTCCAACCAATTTTCTTCAAAGAGTATGCATATCAAGTCTTTATTTAAATTTAGACATTTTAAAAATGCTTACACACAGAGGGCTAGTTTATTTTCAGGTTTGCTGTGATTCCTGTAACGGGAGACAAATCAAGAATAACCAAAGATGACCATTCTGAGCATGGCATGACATCAAGCTCATCATGAACTGAACAAAAAGCACATAGCACAGAATATGCTGATTGTATGTCTAAGTACCAAAATAATCATTGAGTACATTTCTTTGGCTTGCTATACTGGAGGCCAAATATAGCTGATCATAAGGCAGGGCTCTTTTGCCTTACAATCTATCCCAAGTTAAAAGATTCTTTCAGTGTTAATATTAAAAAAAATACTGAGGGAGTTCATATCAAGTTGTTTCCATGGTTTACACAGGTTTGAATGGCTCTAGCAAAAAAGGCAGCTCTACCACAGGCCAGTCAATGTTTACCACCACACGAAACTCAAAGTGAAGGGACTGGTAGGTTTCTCAATTTAACTTTGCCGTGATGGAAACAGCCCAAGTAGACTCTGCCCAACCAATGCAAGAATCCTACCATGCACCCAGGCATGCTGGCTGACCAGTTCTCCATCACAACAGCGTTAGCTGCCCAGAGCCAAGGAGGCAGGGCTGCACCACGCCCAGCCTGCAATCTCAGCAATGCCTTGGCACAGGCACAGCCATCCAGCCTGCTCTCTCCACCTCATTCAGAGCTCCTCTGCCACCCTTCCTTTAGACTACAACACCTCAAACCTTGCAAGGTCCCTATGCCTCAACTTGAGAGAAATGCTGCTTGCATCAGCTAGAAGCACACAGCTCCCTGATGCAAGGACGTAGGTTAGGGATGGAAGGAAGATGCAAGATACTGAACCACAGATGGCAGCAACTGCCTGAAGGAAGGCTTATACCAGGATCTCATGAGGCAAACAATTACTCAGAGGGCAATTAATCAGATCAACACTCATTTATCAATTTCAGGTCCCCAGCATGGTCTGCAGCAAGAAAAGACAAATTTTGCATGCTGAAGAGAGGACTGGCTGTCTTCTGCAGGGAACTGGGACAGTGATGCAACAGTGATGCAATGGTGCCATCCCCAGTACAGAATTTTGGCTACACCTGCCAGTTCCTGTCACAACGCCTGCCTGAGCAGATCATCCCATGTACATATGAATGTCTGAATTCCTACCTTTCCAATGGCCTTTCTTCTCCCTACCCATTACCACAAATCTGGATCAGGCTACATGGCAAATGGCTCTGTCTTTAAATAACCCCAGCATTGCATTCTTCCATTTACAGAATTCCTTTGGCTATAACTACCTTCATGCAGTGCAGAATGGTACTGCTCCTGCAAGACGCATAAGGAGATACACTGCCTACACCCCAGCCAACAAGCAAGCATGCAGACAACTCCCAGTGTGCTGGCATCTGTACAGCATAACCAGGTCTGCAAGTAGATTCACAAAATGTTTTCAAGTAGCATTTTGAGTCCACTGCATTTTATATCCAATTGTCAAAACATGGTATATCTCAGCTTGACAGATTTTTCTTGTCCATCACGGAAGAAGAGCAACATCAAAAAAAGAAGTACAAAAAGGCAGTAAGGATTTTTTCCCTCTTCTACGTTCAGAGGCACTACCCAAAGTCCTGCCTCCCCTTTTCATGGCTATTTGCAGTTCCATTTAAATGCCATGCAGTACATGAGCTTGCATTTGAACAGCTTATGTGGTAGCTACCAGAAAATGCTGTCATTATGCTTTGAAGTAAAGGGCTTGTGCTGCCTGGCATTTACAGTCTTCCCATACAGTCTTCTCCTCCCAAATTTTTTAATCTCCTCCCTCTTAAAAAAAAAAAAAAAACAAAAAAAAAAAAAAAAAAAACAAAAAAAACCCCAAACAATAACATTGCCTCAATTTTCTCCTGTAGTAATTATCCCTCCCAAAGGGCATAGGGTGGTAGGAGCCATATTTAGAGGGTTGCTGTACACAGTCTTGAACAGAAGTTGAAAAATCAGCCATTTGGTAGAAAACTTCTGACATTGCAGTTATCAGCCCAACCATATCAATGACTGGATTTCTCAAGGTCAAGCAGTACAAAACAGCAGCTCGTTTTTGAAGTCAGCAGGATCTGTCTCCCTGAATTTTGAGCCCCAAGAAAATGTACAGAAAGAATGAGCATTCACAGTTCCCATCCATGGGAAAATACTACTGGCATTTCACTTCTGGTAGCAGCAGGGATGCCAGGCCCAAAGCAGGCAAGGTCACTGTGGGAAAAATGCTGCTATTGTGGGAAAAATGCTGCTATCTTCCCTCCTGATCAACAATTTAATTCACAGTCCAACAAACTCCTAAGGGGTCAGTCAACAAGTGCTCAAGAAGCTCTCCCAGTCAGCTCTCCAGCAATGAAAGCATGACACTGCCCAAGCTAACCTACACAAGAGTCAAGAGCAAGACCTAGGTTTCTACAAAAAAAGCTCTTTAACTCAAATCCCCACACTCACAGCTAAAATCCATGACAGGCATGCTGCCACTGAGGAAAAGAACAGGGATGGCTGGACTAAGAAAAATATCTACAAATAAATGTAGCAAAAGTAAGAAAAGGGAAGGAGATGAGTATCTTTGCCATTGATCACTTATGCTGGGCCCTGTGAATGCTCCTCTTTATCTCTATTTTTCAGTTGGAATAATTCACTCTCTCTGGTTCAATGCAAGGCTGTACTCCCCTGTTTAACCCCATACCCCAAATCCCTAGGCATCATTACATTTCAGAGAATGGAGAGATTTTTCAGTCTTCAGTCCAAACTGCCTTTGATAGCAAACCAGAACAGATATTTATAAAAGGAAATGGTTCATTATTGAAAAAAAAAAAAAGGTCCTAACTGTTATTTTCTATCATCAACATAATGATGGGGTCCTATTGTGGTATGCCTTCTGGACAAACATACCAAGACTCCTGAAATAACACACAGCTACGTTCTTACAAAAGATGAAGAAAAACAGTAAGGGGTGAGCAAGAAGGGAAAGCATTACTGCTGCAGTAGGTGTGAAAAACACAGATCTCTGCTCATCAGATCCTTACACTCTGCTCATTTCAGCTTTTCTGTCAAACCACATGTGGAAACACAATCTGAAGGATGAAAGGAAAATTTTCCTTCCAATGGCCCACGGAACGCCTGGCTTGGGGAAACAATGCTGCAAAGAGAGCAGGGATAAACATTTGGGACCCATAAACTCAATCAAGCTTCTCCCCCACAAACAAGACCATCCATCTCATAAAGGAAAACAAGATGAATAAGCCTACTGTTGTTTATCCTGATGACTGTACTGACAGGTGTCAAACTGGGAAAACCATCATACATCACTTTGTGTGACAAGAAAGTGTTACTATATGTGCAGATATGGGCGGCATCAACTAGATGGAGGTAGGTGTTCCAGTAACACAAAGCTTGCCAATGCAAAGTGAAATCTGAATGACTAGACATCTCTGAAAAAAATAAATCATTGACATTTTATTTTTAATTACATAGCTACATCTGATTTCTTGGGAAACTATTAATTCTGCAAACACCATTTGAATGCACACAAGCTCTAAAACTGCCACCTTAAGTGATGCATGCTGATTTCAACTTTAATCACACATTCAGTTTCTCATATTTACAGTTAAATAAAAGTGGGCATTTGTTCACCTTCCCAAGGCAACAGAATACTAACATTAGTATTTTAAAATTTTCCAGTTGAGCTCCCTACTAATTTAGTAGTTTGTGGTAAAAGAATAGTGGTATTGGGCCCCTAAAACATAAATGTTCCTTATTAAACAGAGAAAAGGATAAAGCATTCATGAAGAAAAAGACATTTAAACATTCTGTTCACCCTTGAAATAAGCAAAAAGCAAGCACTGAATTCCATAAGTATGTAAAAACCTGCTTTATTGAAAGTTGTCTTTTTCAATTAATTCACAGTAAAACAGTGGTGTACTAGACTTCAGTGCTTCTTTCTGACAATAGTTAATAGAAAATGGTTAAACTTACCTGAGAACAAGAATTATGGTGGTTTCCAGAAAAGTCATAAACTGAGATAACAGAAGAAATTACACGGAGAAATTGCAGTTTCACTACTTAGATATCTGTTAATGACTATGTTTTATAATATATGTGCTCTCATGCTAGACAGATTTTGAACTTGCCCACTGTAAAAGTCAGTCTCTCCATACACCATTTCTTATTCTTTTTTCTGAAACATCTACATATTCATCACTGCACTGGTTCTTATCTGACCTCAAGTTGTTAAAACCTTTCCAAGTTGGGGGATAAGCAATCAAGAGACAAATCCATTCATAGCTGTTGCAGGTGGAAAAATGAGTACATGCACAGATACCTCCTGTGTAGTGTCCACCAGGGCCTTAAAGAAAGCTTGTCCTGGACAGAATATCAGTCTGTTCTCAATATCTCCCTCCAGATTTAAGATGCACAAGGCTTTGTATGGCTGGCTGAGCAGTCCAGTCACAGGAGAAAGCCATGATCTTCCTGCTATCCTGGAACTGCACCAGACCCTCTATTCCCACTCTCTTCCTCAAGCCCATGTGAAGGGTCTGCATTTATGAAGCATCCTGCAATCATCCAGGCCATTTGTGCTTCAGTATAGTACTAAATATATTTTAAAGAAACCCAACCCCATCTCCATGTAACTCCCTCACACACATCCCACCACCTCTCCCACTCCCCAAAAATGAGCATATCAGCTGAAACAGGGGGGCCAAGCATCAGAGAAGGGCTGGAGCCACAGCATGCTGGAGATAAGAAAAGGACAACATTCAGATTTTATGCAGATTCTTGAGAAGCTTGGCATACCCAAAGATCCAGTGATTCAGTGCCCTGGGAGCCAGGCAGTATGCGACCAGTGGGACAGGGAGTCACTTGCCTTCATGAAGAACTTCGAGTTCAGACAGCAGCAGTCAAAAATTCTGCCCCAAAAGCCTCTGTGCAAAATTTTTGTCTAATTTCTTTTGCTAAAGGAGGGGAATAAAACGCCTATGACAACTGCAGCAGTTTTCTTTCACGGGAACAAGAAAAAAAAAAGTCTTTAAAAGCTTCAATGCAAATAGAGGCATTACTTGCAATATTAACAGATAAAACGCTATGATAATAAAAATCATATTTGTCTAAGGCAAACATAAAAAAGGACTAAAGCCAGTAACAGCTTAGACCTTTTTGCTGTAGATGTAATAAAATAACATTTGTCTAACATTTTAATGTATTTATATTTAGTATTTTAAATGATGTCTTCATTTCACTGTAATTGAATTTCTAAATATTTGGTATTGCTCATTTGGAACAAAAGATAAATGCAAACTGTAAAATGCCTTTGGATGTTTGTATTTTCTAAGTTCAGTTTTACTACTGTTATAATTCCTGGTTGGAGTCTTTGCTGCAAATTTCAATACATGCTCTCAATCCACTGGCATCTATTTTTACAGGAAGGACCTTTATTACAGAGTCCTGAGTGGGTCGCTGGTGGTGAGAGAGACGGTGAATCTTGTTTCTAGATCAGAAGGCTGGATTTATTGATATATAATATATAATACATTATGACTATACTAATAGGATAAAGAGAGAAGTTGCAGAGGCTTCCTAAGCTAAGAATAGAAAGAAAGAATCTATAACAAAGTTGTGTCCAAGGACTCGGTCCCTAGCTTGCACCCGTGATTGGCCGTTAATTATAAACATAGAACATGAGCCAATCAAGGTGAATCCTATTGCATTCCACAGCAGCTGATAACAATTGTTTACATTCTCTTTCTGGGGGCCCTCAGCTTCCCAGAAAATGCAGAAATCTGAAAGAAAGGATTTCTGTGGAAAAATGTCTGCGACAGACCTTAAAGAAAACAATATCTTTGCTTATGCTGATTAAGAAAAACATGCTAAAACTCTGGTGCTACCTGCAAGCAGGTCCCTGTTGGGATTATTTATATAAATGGCAGAGACATACAGAGATACCAGATGAAAGGGCCAAGAGCCAGAGCATGCTTCTGCCCCAGACTACAGCTATCTCTTACAAGTTTACTGCTTTGATCCTGGATGTGTTCCATACTCTGATTTTTCATATATTTTAAATACTTCTCCATGCCTCCTCAGAGACCAGCACTGGTGCCATGAGCAAACTAGGGAGCTCACCACAAGGTCTTGAAATGACATTCAGCAGGAGGAGGAAAAAAGGCATTAGATAAAAGAAAATGCACACAGAGGGGAAATCCTTTAGATACAATTGTTTTCCCATGTTTAGCAAGGTTATTCATGCATAAAAGTAGTTTCTTGCTATTATAGAGATTCGTCAAGCCTTTCAAATTTTTCAGCCTTTACTGTAAGCAGTACTTTGAGCAGCATACATACTGAGATGTGCTCTCCCAACTCTCCCCCCCTCTCTCTCACACTACACCCATTTGCTTGCACATGGAGTTCAGGGAACCAACAGCCTTCTCTGTGCATCTTCCCTCCTGCCCCCACATCCCCTGACTTTTACATCTCTCTCTACTACACACACTGGTTTCCAAGCCATTTCACCAGGCTCTCTTGGCTCATTAACAAGGAAACAGATGGACAGTGAAAAAAGAAATTGTGCGGAAGTGAACGTTTAACGGGGTCAAAGACACCGTAAAGGCAATTAGTGGCATGTCCAGACTCTGGAAAAGTAGTCACAACATCACTTCCCAGTAAACTATGGCACTTGGCATTAACTGCAGGTCTTAAACAATGCAGCTTGGAAATGTCAATATTATCTAGCAGCAGTTATGTAGAAATAAACAATCAGGTGGAAGTCACTGAAATTAATGCTGACTTCAGGTGGAGAAATACTACACTCTTCTCTGGAATTTTAACAACTTGAGGGAAAGGGTTAACTTAAAAGAACTCCACTGATCTGACCTGTCTAAGTAACAATAAAAGCAAGATTTCAAAGCTTCTGTTTGGTAGCTGGGGACTTTCTTAACTACATTTACAATTTATAATATGATAGCAGGTAGACAGTGAGAGAAGCTACATAGAACAGTGACACCAAGAAAAAAAAAATTATTTCAGGGTTTTCCTAGCTGTTTTTTAGAAAATTTTAAGACATGGAGTTGAAAGGAATACAAACACATACAACTAACTATATCGGGCTATTTGGAAAGCACTGTGCATGGACCCAGTTAGTACACTGGGAGCAAGGCTTTCAAACGCTCCCGTTCCCAAGGCTCCTGGGGATGATGCCGCCAGGAGTGAGCTCCTGCATCCCAGCAGAGGCCATCGCCGCTGCTGCACAGCACCATCTAATGGGAGACATCCCGAACGACTCATGACCACGGGCTCTGCGCTCCTGCGCAGCCCTTCTCCTTGGCAGCACATGAAAGAAATGGCCTCTGGCACAGAAATTAAATCATTGCAGTCAGAGGAGGAAGAATGGCTGTGGAGGAAATTGAAGTCCAAGGGAGCCACAAAAGGATGGCGTGCATATGAAATGATGACAGGAGAACAACTAGATGAGGCAGAGTATCAGTGGGGCAAAGGAATAAAGAAGTTTAGGCTCAGCAAGTTGTGCTGCCCAATGCTTGTCACTGATTAGGTGTTTGCAGAGTTCCAAAATATGAATCTGCCCTATCACAGCATTTAAATAAAAGGGAATATTTGGTGAACAAGTAGCAAGCTAGTCAAGTGTTTTTGTACTTTGAGAACTCTGAAATGACTATGTTCTTGGGCTTAACCACACAGCTTTCAGCTTTTAAGAGGATCCTGTTGTAGCTACAGCTCCTTCAAGACCCTTCCATCATCTCACAGCAGGCACAGTGCCACCCTGAACAGTACTGAACAGTAACCACACATTACTCATAATTATAGATATATTTCCCCACTCTCTCAAAAAAAAAAAAAAATCAAACTCCTTCACTGTTTGAAATATATTGCCTTTACAAAAAAAAAAAATCAAAGGTCATTGCTAGCAGAAATCAGGGATCAGGCTACTAACAACCTCAAAATCAGGACTTCACACTATTTTACAATTAAACATTTATTGAAAAGGTCCCTCTTTAAGCACCACATTGCCCTGTCACGTGTCCTTCCTAGCTGAACGTTTTGGTGAAGCTGATGGAGTATTTATTAAGCCAAGCATTACTAGCCAGCTCTTATTCTCCAGAGATCCCTGATGCATGGCTTGCAAAACCGCAGACAGCCGATGCACTGCCAGCTGCCAGTCACACACAGCCCCACGCAGGGATAATCGCTGCACTGCAATTAAAGAATTAAGGTGAAGAGCACAGAGGTCCAGAAGGAAAGCACTGCTGCTCTCCCAAACTCTTTTAACACTCCCCCCTTCCCATCCCCCTTTCTTCTTCAACACCATCACTCATCACTCCCCTTCTGACCCAGGTGAGCATTGCACATGACCCAGGTGTTACTCAACCACCTCCAGCATGACACTTCCTCCAGCCATTTCACTGCTCCTCTGCAAATGCGGCGTTATTTATTTCATTATTTGAGGAGCCAAACTGGTTTGACAGAGTGCTTTTGCCTCCTTGCTTGGGTGTGCAGAGGAACCCAAGATAAGATTGACTATCACAGCAGCTACCCAGAGTTGCTGCGTACACTGCCCAGAGGTAGGATTTAATTACCAGTCAAAAGCAGTCTATCTCCCCCTGATTACATAAGAAAATTATAATTTGCTTGTATTTATTATGACATCCTTGCAGAAATGTTCGCAACTCTTTGTAAACTATTCCATATTCTGAATGGGTGAGGCAAAAATTTACATCAGTCTCTATATTCAACCCATAAAGCATTTAAAATGTGAATCCTTGATATCCACCTTTTTATATAATTAGAAAATTCCACGTTGATGAATTTTTTTTTTGTTCTTATTAAGAGGAAAATACGTCAGCAGGGTACTAAACAATTTATCTGCATATGGCAAATACATCCTTTCTCAAAGACACACTCTGACCTTAAGTCCTGTGTAGAAAAACAGTGTGTTCAATAAGCAGTGGGCTGGTTCACATACATTCACATAATCTCCCCTAATGATACATCTACAGTGATTAAAAAAGCTCCACAAAACACACACAATAAAGCTCTGACACACAAGCAGGCAAATTGCACTAGAAAACTAGAAAACTATAAAAACAGTCTTCAAAGACTACTCTCTTCTACACATTTAGTATGTTTGTACCTTGAATCTTCTTTTTAGATTATGAACAGATGCATGTTCTTTGGGCATTTTTTGTCTTTAACTTAACTTTATTCTGTCTTTAAAAATAACAAGGCATTAAATGGAGAAATACCATCAGTAATCCATACAGTTTTTTCATAGACAGAATTATCTATGCCCTGGAAGACTGAGATTTTCTTTTCTCATAGACAAGATGCCTCAAGCATTTCGGGTTTGAGCCACAATGGTTTCTGTGACCAGCTGTCTTCCAGGGCATGCAAACTCCAGGAATGTCTGAAACTTTGCCTAGCAACAGACAAAGCACAGACTGCCCCCAATTTAAACATTTTACTCTATACATGTTGCATGAAGTTATGCCAATTTCTGCTGCTTGATCTAGAAAGCGGTTGGGATTTCTACATGAAAAATGTTACCATTTTATTTGAAGCTCATAAAGATGTTTTTCCTACTATAAAAAAGAAAAAAAAACAAAAACAAAATTGGGAAGTGCTTTTAACATTAGGTCCAGTGCTTTATCAAAGCAGAATTATGTCTCTGTGGATTTTTTAATTCAAAATTCCAGAGCGAAAGGAATGATACTTCGTAGCACTGATGCTATTTCCAATGCAAGATTTAATTCTGGTTTTGGGGGCATCACAAAACCATGTCTTTTATTGGTCATACATACTCAGATCATTTGTTAGAACAAGAAGTTGGATATAATTTCAACTTGAAACATCCAGACACAACTTGCACAACATTTAAAGACTAACAAAGGAATTACTCCACTGAGTTAAACTAGTTGTCCATCCCACCCAGCATCCTCAGCCTGGCAGTGACACGTAGCAGGTATGTCAGCGCGTTTGCAGGGTGGGGAGGGAGGACACCAGCACTTTCATATTTAGAGCAGTGGTGTTCTAGCCTTCTCTATAATTAAATAGTAAAAAACACAGATAGGGAGAGCAATACATCTTTTCATAAACACTCCTCTTGCATCAGAAATCATTACAGAAAGGAGAAATGTCACCCACCACTTCCTCCTGTGCCGACATGCCAAGCTTTTTAAAATACTTGGTTGCTTAAAGATGTCTTTGTTTGCACTATACAACTATGGAGATGTGCATCCAGAAGAACCCGAACACAAGTCTGACTTGTGATAAGTCCAAGGTGATAAATGTATGCAATGCCTTTTTAACTAAGGCATGTACCCATGAATATCCCACTAAAAACTCATGCATCTTATGCAGGACAGTATTCTCCAAGCCTGGTGCCTCAGATTGAGAGCCTGTGTTGGTATGAAGTGGGAATTCATACACCAGCTGGGAGTCACTGCAAAACTGATCTCATATCTCTTGACATATTCTGACCTCTGCTGTTATAAAGTGGAATTTATTTTGACAACTTTTTTCTTTATAACACTTCCTTCAGCTGAATAAGAACTTCCAATATCTCCGATTATCAAGGGAGAAGAAATGATGGGAAAATCACATTTATTTTACACCATAAAACATAAACAAAGTTTCCATACTTTTTCCCTCCCCCTCATGTTTCTGCCATCCTGTCATCTACTGTAAACTGCATCATTTGACTATTACATAAATACACATATTTTGGTGTTTTTTTGGGATCTAGACACTCTGTATACTCCCAATCATCTCTCTGAGAATGAATTGTTTTAGGCTTTTGTGACAGATACCAGCAAAAACACCCAGCACATACCAAAACAGAGACTACCACTAATCTGAAATCATTCATACTAATTTTAGACAGTACTTTTTTTTTTACAGTGCCAGTTGCACTTTCACCACCAAAATACTCTACAGTAGCCTAGCAAGCTCTAAATCATGTACGAGTCTAGGACTCTGCACTGAATTTTGACAGTATTTCTTTCCTGTATATAGGAAAGAAATCATATTCTAAATATGCCATACATTAACATCAGTGAAAAATGTGAATGTGAATGAAGGATGGTATATTGGCTGGCAAACTTTTGAAAGCAGCAAAACAATTTTTTAAAGTTATAGGCACACTTTGAGGGGAAAAGAAGAAAGAGAGGGTGTCCATCATGATTCTCTGCTTCCAAATTTCTCTTTCCCTTTGGATAAGAAGTCTCCTCTCAGACCTTATCTTGAATTTGAACATTTGAACCTGTACTGTACTTATCACAAATGCTCAAAGAACATTTCCTCTCCTTTTCCTATCGTAACACCTGTCACACTTCAAAATAAAATTGCATGTGCAGCTTACATGATTTCCACCAGACTTGCTGATTCCCCACAGTTTGAGAGATGATAAAGTACTTGATCAAATATTTATAAGCAGTATGAATTCAGACGATCTCCCAGTCAGAATACCCTTTTAATTAAGGAATAGAAAGGCAGCAACACAGTGCAAGAGGAGCATTTCAGCACCAAGTGCTAATTTTATCTTTATGTCTAACTAGGGAACAGACCCTAATCTAAAATCAGCTAGTTCACATTTATGCTAAGAACCTACCTCTTGTAGTTCTAAACATAAGAAATAGTCTTGTTCAGATATTTTCAGTATATTTTCACCATTAACTGTGTTCTTTCTAAGCAATACTAAAATGAATGAATTTTTTTATTGTTCTGCATGCAACAACTTTATTTTCACCTTCATGCATAGTTTTTTTGGTTTTGTTTTTTTTTTTAATCTTTGAATACTTTGCTTCTACTGAGAGAAACATATGGAAATTTGCCTTCACACTTTTGCTGGAGTAAACACAGGAAATGCAACTGCATAATGCAGATAAACCACGGACTCATATGGGATCCTCAACTCCAGCTACAAAACAAGCAGCCATTAAAGCCCAGCACAGCACCTTGTCCCACCATACAGACGTCCCAAGACAGCCTGTTAGCTTACACACACTCCCCATTTCAATAAACATCCCCACACATTCTGTTTGGCCCCAGTTAAAACCACCATCTGCTGGAAACCAAACCAGTGTGGACCCCCAAAATGTTACTGCACCTCCAGTGACTGATGCCTAGACTGTTAGCAAGGATGGTAAGCAATGAGTTATACACATTTCCACATGTGTGCTGTAGGATTTAACATTACAGCGGACTTTTAAAAATATGGAACTACTTTAAATAAGACATGTTAAAACAGCTCAGCTTCCCACCCAAAAATTTTATTAATAAATATAAGAGTTTTGGACGATATAAGGAGGAAGCCTTAGTTGCGTTCTCTTCATAGAGAGAATAGAGAGACCACCCAGCAGCTTACTGCAAGTGGTCTCAAGGCTTTATTAATTTGATTGAACATCTGTCAGATTCTGTAATACCCTTGAAAAGAAAAGATAAAGTACTATGGTTAGTTTAATTTTGTATTCTCTCAAAAAAATAGGATGAGAAATTGAATAGCCTAAGCCAAAGTACAGCATGATTAATCAGGAAGATGGAGAAATCAATTCACAAAAATAGAAGTGAATAAAATTCATACAACTACCAAAAATAGGAGTCAGGCAAGTTTAGGTTAAAAAGTAACTAAAGACAACATACAGAGAAGAAATTCTATGGTCCTACTAGGGGAAACAGAAAGGACAGAGCAGGCGTGAAGAAAGTAAATAAACAGATAATGAAAAGATGGTTATGATGTTCAGTTAAAGAGCTGGCAGATGCTTCAGAGAAGCACAGGACTGGGAAAACAACCACTGAGAGTGTAAGTGTTGAGATGGCAAAGCCTGGAAGAATTTGCATAATTAAAGTTCTTGTCTGTTCTAGAGCACGCTCTAAGCCATTAACAATTATCTTCAACTCAAAGGGCTTGAAAGGCCTCACTGACTGGAAAAAAAAATTAAAAATAAAGATCCCCTTTTGAGGCGTGATGACATGAGAAAGAAAGCAGAAAAAGGATTAGAAAAACATTTAGACTACTCTCCCCAACTTTAGCTTCTAGAAGGGTATTAAATATTGCTGACACATCACCAACACAAGGACATAACTTTTGAAAGGGAGGAACACTTTGGTCTGAAAAGACACTTTTTCTCTGCCTTGGCAAATAAACTGGTTTGACACAAGAAAAGCAGCAAGTGTGCTATAGATTAACTGAAGTGATGCAACTGCAAAAAACCCTTGTTATTTTATTTAAAGGCAGACTGGGAAAATGCAGTCTAGGTAAGGAGATTAAAAGTTGGAAGACAACACATGTCAAGAGCAGGTTTCTATGGTGTGTTCACTGGGATAAGATACTAAACTGGACACAAGAAAAACTATTTTAAATAACTCTAGTGTGTTCTTAACAGAATTAGGTGATGGACAACCACCATTTATTTACCAACTCAACCTGAGACCTTGTATGAAACAAAAATTCCATGTTCAAGTCCTAAGTTGGAGCACTGGTGCAAAAGTTCAGCAAGAAAAACTCAGGGTTGGCTATAAAATCTTGCTCTTAAAACGGGGCAACCAAACATATGAATAGGATATTCCTGTACATCTCTTGCAACTTTTACAACTTTTTTTTTCAACAGACAATGTCAGTTTTCCTTCAGCCATCCTCATACTCTTTTATGCAATGACTCTGCTTTAAATTGTTATTCACCAGTCTGTATTGGTGCAGTAGGTGTCCTACTCTTAGTTTAGGTAATGCCATTTCATGTATTGTGCTTCAAGAAAAGACTGTTAGGAGTACGAGGACTAGTTATTGCAAAGAGGAGATGAGATACATACTCCAAATGTATCAAAGTAAAATTTGCACTAATGGATTTACCTCACAGCAAAGAAGATTGTCAGGCATCAGGGAGGAAAAGTTAACCACGTAAGTTAAGTACCAGTTTTTAAGAGGTTAAAATATATGGAGATAGATAGATAGATAGATAGATAGATAGATAGATAGATAGATAGATAGATAGACAGACAGACATGCCAGGAATGGTCCAAGTATAAGAATATTTATTTTACAAAAGAGTAGACATGAACTACGTGACCCCTCAGCTTCTCTGAGGCATATATATGCAATTCCTACATAAAAGAACTTATTACTCACTCAGTCTCATCATCTAAATATCAAACCCAGTAAAAATTCTTAGTTAAGCAAGATGTACCTCCATGATTTAAGGCACAAGAGAGAGCAAAGTGAGTTTCAGGGAGAGTTTTGGTGGTGTTTTGGAAATCAGGTACTTTGCAGCAGCTGCTCGAAACACACAATAACCTAGATGTAAAAAAAAAAATCTACAAAAAATAAATCAGTTTATTTTAGGACATACACTCTTAAGTGCCAAAGCACAAATTTGAACCTGTAATGCCTGCTATGGCATGGCATTGTTAAAGCAACAGAAAAGAAATATTGTATATGCATGGTGGAAGGGACTGACACAAGTATCTTTAATTATTCAGATCAGGATACTTGCCAGCTCTGAGGGAACATCATTTAAGTGGCACTTACACTACCCAAACACCAGGCTCTGCAACTAATGTTGTGGTAAAAGATGCACAGAGAGATAGGATTTACTATAATTTGAAGGCTACATCCAATTTACACTCTCTAATGAACACTTTAATCAATACTTCTGTATGGTCTGTTAATTCTTATCACTTGCTGGGGGTAGGGAGGAAGAAACTGGTTGGTCTTTACGTGCAAGGTTACTAGTGTTACACTGCTTAGGGATGGCCCACCTGTGCTTCTCCAGTGACCCTGGAGATGCCTGCAGAGATGGGAGGGTGGTGGTGCTGAGGATGCCTGTGCACCATTTCTGCACTTCCACAGAGACTACATTATAGTCAGGTAACAAATTAAAAAACTGGTTTCCCTTTCCTTGATGTCTTGAGCTAGTAAAAATGACTGACCTATAAGCTCTGAAGGACAAAGGGCTCCTGCAATGACAGTGATGTGGGAATAAGGCGGATACCTGTGGAGAGAATTGTTACAACCACAGCAGGGTCTTCTTTGAAGAACCTCCAGAAACCACATAAGAAAAATAACTTTTATTTTTTAGGGGAGGAAATATTCAAAGTAAAAGCAGGTTTGGACTTCATTACATAGCTTTTGGTTATAGGTACATGAATCCACCTGCTCAAGGTATTACTTAAGATACATATTAAAAAAAAAAAAATTAAAAAAAAATCAAGTTTTTGCTACCTCAAGGAAGAACATGAGAACATGCAAACCTGAACATAGCCTTGCTGCCAGAGGTGCAAACAGAAGCACAGGACAAAAGTAGAGAACCCTAGAAGATGTGCTGTTCCTGTTTGCATATGAGCAATGGGGGGTGGGAAGATGAGAAGAGCCACTTTAATTTCTGCCCTATCCCCTCCAGCCCAGACCAGCAGAGCACCCAGCACAGCCCTACATAACCCTGCCTCAGGTCTGCAACAGGGACACGACATTTGCTGCACCTTGGTCTCCTGCCTTCATCCAAACCCACACATGCTGGAAAAGTTGCAAGCCTGGATAATTCCAGTTCCACTGCTGCTTCCAGTGATCCTGGGCAACATCACTGCTGAATTCAGGGAAAGTACACAGAAACCTGGCAAACTGAAATAGCCCCAAGGCCTGGTGACTAAATATTCCATGGTAATGACACTTGGCAGCAGAACCTCAAAAAAATCAAATATGATTTACTAGCTTTTGACATTCGGAGGTTGCCCTTCAAGGTTTTGTTTGGACAAAGATTTGTAGTAGTCAAGGCCACACTTCAAAATGTACAAAACTCATACCAATGGATATCTCTATCAAAAGATATGGCTGTGAAAAGTCACTGTCAGTCTTTGCATTAGATTTATTAATAGATGTCAAAGAACAAATCTGGGGTCAATAAAGTAAATTACCCATCGTCCATTAATTACTCAGAAAAAACAAATTAAAATTAAATAACATCCAACAAAACAATCAAAAGTCTTGTTAACATTCTTACCTACATGCAGGAAGAAGGCTACAACGTAACTACCCAAAACACATTTAGCCAAAAACAAAGGGGTACAGTAAAACAATTCTGAAACATATATTTAACATTATTTGAAAACATCCTATTATGAAACAAAAGATTTCCTTCATAAACAGTGCAATGGTAAGTTGAAAATCCCTGCAAAATTTCTTCTGAATCCTTGGAAAGTTGCAACACTCTTCAATAGAAGACATTGTTACTTTAACAAATCTGAAAACAGCACAAAGTGAAACTGGGTTAAGATGTAAACATTTTGACATCGAGAGAATTTTTTTGTGAATAAACGTGTGAAACCCATATCTCCATTAAAAACATTAAAAAACCCTACATGGGGGATATACTATGGCAGAAAATTCTTTGCAACTTTTTACTAGAAAGCAATTTTGCAAACATTATAAAGATCTCTGTGCTACTCAAAAATACACAGCAGTTCATAAACAAAGTAACTGACACAAAACAGCAACTCAGCTTCTGTCTTGATTCTAATTTTTCACATAAATGAAGCATCTGTGAAATTCATAACATCTGAATGCAGAATACATTTTTTCAGTATGACATAGTAAGGGATATTTTAAGATGCTGGAATGTCATTAATTTGTGCCCCTTAGCTCAGCAATTTGTAAATGATTAGCTCTAGAGAACCAAAACAAAGTAGAGCCTGTCTAAGCCAATTTTATCCAACCATGAGGGTTTAAATTAAACACCATTTATAATCTAATGCCAAACCCCAGCATATATTATTTATCATAAAATTGGGAAGGACGTCTGATGGCTTCCAGTAGGTACAGGAAGCCATCATATAAGTACAACTTTATTATATTTTTATGTAAGCCTAAATCTTGGCCCTTTCAGTTTCCTAAGATTTCAAACAAGGACCTGCATTTCTGCTGGTAACCAAGCCCCTGAGGAGCCAGTTTAGCTTGAGATGTCAAGGTCAAGCCTTTTCCTATAGTGCCAGTAGGAGGGGAGGGCAAGAAGAACACAACCAGGCACAATGCTGTTTAACCATCTATTTTTCTGGTTACAAGAGAAATGGGATTGTCACACTTTAAAAAGGAAGGAGACTTGTCCTATCAGGATCCTGTTCCTACTGAGTTTTACAGGAAATAGCAAGCTCTGGCACAGGAGCTGCACTGAGGGTTACAGAGCCATGGCAGCTCTGTAGTCTGGTCTCTAGGAAAACCTTCCACTCTGCAGAGGCTGTGAGACCCCCCCAAACAGGGCTAAAAATGAAATTACATTGGGTCAAGTGAAGACCTCCAGAATGTCTGGCTCCAGGAAAGAAGCTCTCCTGACTGCAGACACTACTTTGTGTTTGTTTGTTTTTTAAATTCCATGAAACAGAACACACCCACCTCTTCTTTTTTTCATCCTGAGCAATTCATTCAAAATCAAAGCTTTGGTCTGAAGCTTAAGGTCTTCTATTTTATTTTATTTACTTCTGGGCTAGCCTTAAAGGAGCAGTGAGAGAGGTTTAAAACTGGCTACATCATTCACCAGAAATACAAGTTTTCTGCTCTTAGGCACCTATGAAATTCAAACTATGAAATTCGCTTGTTTCAAGCTCTTCAAGTTTGAGAAAAAAAATCTGGACTTCAAAAAATTCCTTGCTTTAATTAATGACTCGCTTTAATTAGGCCTCAAATTAGTTTAATCACTACGAAGGAACTGTGAAAACAAAAAGTTCAGCATCACATGATATTTTAAAATAACATCTTTAAAATGGCGCTGCACAGACTGCATGGTCCCACTCATAGCCAGCCCTCTCTGGTGGGGGTCTCTGTGCTAACAGCAGGAAGGGATAGCAGGCCTCTGTGGCACCCTCTGCTTCCCACACAAATATTTCCATCGGGTAATTTAAATTCACATATAAAAGTGAAATTGTGGGGGGAGGAAGGGGTTTAATAATTCTACAAGTCTTCCTTACCTAAAATGTTGCAGAAGCCAAAGGAACATTTTAGGAGGGAGAAATTTGGAAACAGTATGATCCCAAATCCTCCACACCCCAACAAAGAGAGGTAAAATTTAAGCATTCAATTTCCAACTTTAAAAAAATGTAAGAGCTCATTTTAATTTTGAAAACTTATCTGGAAGGTTTTTAAAGTCATTATTTACTGAAAAAATTAATAATGAAAGGTTACTCTGAAGCACAAACACAAGGTATATGCTTCCCATAACCTCAGAAAGATACTTAAAATTTACTTTCCCTGGAAACTGTTTTTATCGCCACTTGGAAATATTTTCTATTTTGGGCTTAAAAGAAAAAATTCAAATTCCCAGGCAGGCTGCTGTAGCAGGTCTGAGTTGCAATGTTCCTGTTCACCTCAGCTGGGCAATTTCCTCACTTTGATGGGCGCCACTAAAGCGCTCAGATTGTTTAACATCCTATGCAAATTCCTGGGGATGAATGCTCCAATCTGCCAGCACACAGACAAACAGAAATCAGCAAAATCAGCAATATGCTAATTCAGCATGATGCTGAACTTAATGCAAACATCCCTAAAGGTATTCAACAGAAGTTGGGAAGCAAGACAAATCTGGGGACTGTAGCATGAGTTACAGCAGAAGGTCCACATGATGATATTCAAAACAGAAAACCTCACTCCACAGACAGTTTAGGATCTGAAACAAAGAATCTTTACCTCCTCCTAAAAAGACCAAATAAAACAAAAACCCACAGAAAACCTCCTCCAGCCATGAATACATCTTAAAGTTGTGGCAGACATTCAGTATTAACAACCTTGAACCTTCTCCCCCATAAATTTAATCTCTGCAGAGTGAAACAAATATTAATAATTGAAAAGTACACAAAGTGATTTTGCTAAGGGGGTAATTAGCAACTTCATTTCAGTTCAGCAGCTGATTTTGAGTTGGCTTTAAACCAACAGGAGCTTAAAAGAACCTATTACAGGGATAAGTTTCTGAATAAACTTGTGAGTTACTTGCTGCAGTTTGATGTGGCCCTCAGACTTCAAAGGCCCCTTTCATAAGAAAACAGGACAGAGACAGAGAAGTCTTTATCATCATTTATGGTAAATAAGAGACAAATCCTCTACACACTAGAAAGCTGATGCAAAGAAAAGACTGAGCTTTGCATGAACTTCATCAACATTTTAGGAGCCCTAAATTATCCAGTAGTTTTTTGATTAGATGATGCCAGTAATTTGGAAAGGCAAGTAGTCCAGGAGCACAGAAGCACACAGATAAAAAGCCTCTGCTACTTTGCTATCAGCAGATGTTTGTGAGGACCCACCACCAGACTGCAGAGGAGCACGTGCCCAAGCATCTCCTGACACCTTAGGTGAACAAGCCAGGGCCTCCATCCTGGGCACACACAGCTCAAACCCTCACAGTGCCCTCCTGCTCAGCCTCAGTGATTCCCATTGCCCTAGTCATGGACATACAGGCACAACTGGCAATCCCTGGCATCTGGGTTTAGAGGAATTGCATGTTGAAGTCATAGCACCAAATACACACATTGCTGACAATTAGGCCATGCAGAAACATAAGGAATGCCCCCTCACCAGAATTCACTGACAGAAAACCAGCAAGGACATACAGCTTAAAATTAACATAGTGTGGAATGAGAAGTACAAGCCCTTAAGTGGAAAACTGCCAAATGTAATTTTCACAATTACCATTTAATTTAAGAAGCAGATCAAAAGGAGCGCATCATTTACATTTTCAAACATTAAGTTTTAAAGATCAAAGACCTCTAGTATTTCCAGACTGCATATATGTAACTTGGTTCCAGTAATGAATCTATGCAGAGGGAGAGCATGAGCTGCTTGTTTGCTCTATGCAGCAGTTTCCCCATCGTCTGTGACTGCAGCATGTGATATCTGCAACAAGTATCATCAGCAAGCTCCCACTGACCCTAAAATATGAATTGAAGCAAGGGGTTTTATGGCCTAAAACAGCATTATGCCAATTTTCTGACTGCTGAACGCTCTCCCTGAAACTAGCCATTGCTTCAGAGATTTTTTCACAACTGCAGCCTGACAGCTATGACTTATGCAACGTTCCAGAGGTCATTAAAGATCCCACATTACCAAAACTGTGTTCTTGTGACAGTGCTGTAGCCTAATTATGCTAAAAAGTTAAATACAGAGAAGTGCACTATGCAAATATTCTGAACCACGTCACTTAAATTTCATGTAGCAATGAAACAACAGCAGCAGAGGCAATGTTTTAGTGACCACTGGGAGCTACTGCAACAGATCTTGGTCAAATTCACTGTAAAGTAGAAAGTGTCCTGGAACTCATAACCAGGAAACAATTGAACTTTTAGTTCATACTGAAACCTCATGGCTATTTCTAAGCACTTCCCAAAAACCCACAGCTCAGAATTCAATATCAAAACCAGATTTTTCTTGGCAGAAAACCAGAGAGCCTCATTACCATAAAACCTATGCTAAAAAAGACATGATCATTTAAACAGAGCCAGTAAACAGGAGCTGCTGGTGGAAGTTGAGATGATGACCAAAACTTCTAAGCTGAGGCACCACCATGCATCTAATGGGCAGCTGTGTTCAGTACTTGATTGCTGGTGCTACCATAACCTTCAAACCTCAAATCTTCCTTCTCGTGCACCAAGATTGTCAATACACCACACTGTCTATCAGAGTGGTCCCAGGCATGGGATGGATTTTTAGGTGCATATCCCTTATGTTCCTATTTCTCTTCCAAATCCCAGGATTAAAAGTAGACAGGAGGGGATACATAATACTAACATTTACACAGAGACTTTAATTCTCATAATATGTCATGAAGATCTAATAAAGGAAAGGAAAGGGCACATGAAATCCACAAATCTCTAAACATGAACGGGTTTGAAGCAGCTTTCTCAAGAATAGCTTTTCCAACAGACACTTCTCATGATAAGGATGATGCATTCCCTAACTAAGGCTATAAAGCTCTTGAAAGGATGAAGAGCCATTGTATTTTAACAATAGCTGAGGCACCTGTGTACCAGTACTTTGGTAAACAGTTCTTCCTGACAGATAAAAGCACTGAAGCAAGTTTCATACTTCATATCTTCTCTCAAAAAACATTAAAAAAAAAAAAAAAGTGAGCAAGATCCAGGCTCTTTAGATGAAGAAACAATGAGCTATGTCTGGCTGCAATTAACGCATAGCAATCTACGCTCAAAGGATATTTATATTGCATAATGCTGTGGGTATTCTTGCCAGACCTATACTGGCTCACAAGGACTTCTGTGTGACAGCAGCCATGCTGCTCCCAATTTCCAGCCTACATCAGGTAGGCAGACACAATCAAAGCATGTAGAAGTCTCGGTTTTCAGCTCATCAAAAATTACTACCACTACATGCAACCTAAACAACATTTTATGCGTTGGTAGATTAAAAAATTAGTAAAATTGATGCACTTCACATCTGCCTCCACTAGCAGTCTGCAGAAAAGTGCCCCTGCCCAAATGGGAATACATATTTCCTGCCTCCAGGAAAAAAACAAACAAACAAACAAACAAACAACAACAAAAAAAACCAAAACAAAATAAAAAAGACATATACACTACTTTACTTGAGTGTAGAAACACTGAGGTTGAGATGAGAAGAACCTGGAGATCCAGATTTCATCTCCATGTCCTGCCCCCAGGATCAGTGTGTGTTCAGCTGAGTGTGCACAAGATTCACCTGTCCCCATACTCCAGAACAGTGCAAAAATAAAGGTAAGAACATGGCCAAGCTACAGCCACAGCACAGCTGGGTTAGAGATAACACTCTGAGGAAATAACAAAAATAAGATGAGGGTGAGGAAGGCTGGCATACCGCTATGAACAGTCAAGACACACCAATATCCTCTCCTCATTCCATTCCCCCATATTGGAAATGTAGCGTGACAAAGAAGTTTTCCACCTCCAGAGAGACATCCACCTCTATCCTACCTCCTCAGCTAATCACAGGGGGAAGAGAGAATAATCAGATGAGTCACCACTGGAAATGTGCACGGCTGGATCAGATCTAAGCCACCACTGCAGCAGACACAGGAAACAGAACTGCTGCCAGCTTCATCCCAGCCACATCTGCCACACTGCCGGGAGCCGCCGCTGCACTGCCACAGCCTGCAAGGGTCCTGCAAGAGACCTGCCTGCCTGCACACGCCAACCCCTGGTGCTGAAATGTGCACGTAAATACCCTGTGTTCTGACAAAAAAAATTAACCCTTGCACTGAGAATCACACAACAGCATTATCTTCCTTGACTATGGTATATCTAAGTATGTTTAGGGAAAGAACATTTGCGTTTTTACCATCATTTCCAAAGGAAGAGAGTTTTCACAAGGAAAGATCAAAGATTCTACTGGGAAATGGAATGACACAAGATTTCAGTTGCCACACTAAAGAAAAGAAAACTATTTTAGAAATTCTTAGCTTGGAGGTAAGAAAGAGAAGAAAAAAAAAGGAACCGTAAGCATGAACACATAAGCATTTTTCAGTCAGGTATAACAATAGGCTTCCATGTTCCATGGTAAGTAAAGCAGATGAGATACTAATTTTAAAATATGTGAAAAATTAAAATAAGTGTAGTAACACATTCAGAAATTTAGAATAGTCTGAGACCGCATTCCCCCAATCTTTTAAATGGCTAAATGCAAAACAAATGCAAAACACCAGAAAACAACAGATTGAAAAAGCTGGCACATTCTATGAAATTTCACTATTTAAATACTTACAAGGTGAGAAATTAATGAAGGAAAAAGTAGTTATTTACAAGTAACTTCAGGTGCACATTTCTCCTCGTCCCTTTCCAAGCCTCTCTTCTCTGTCATGTCTTCGGAGCGCGCAGCTCCCAGCCCTATTCCACTGACACCTGACATGCAGACCTTCCTGGAGTCTGAGATCACTTTGCCAGACCTACCCCAAAGACACAGAGGACTTTGGGATTTTATCAGACACATGAAAGCTAGGTCATTAGTGAGCAACCCAGTCTGTGCATTTTAATGGGGATTTGGCTTTGAAAACTTCATCCACACGTAAGACTTGTAGTGTGAAGCAATACCCTCTTGAATAATCATCAAGTTGATGTTTATTATATCAGGGATTTTTTTTTTTGCCTCCACAGCATCAGGCAAATGTCTGTGAAAGATATCCATCTGTACCTGGAGCTCACGCCTTCATCCTCACTCCATTTCCATTCAGTCTGAATAAGATCAACTACAAGCAGCCTTTTTATTCAATATTGAGAACTCACAATGAAGATGCCCACCTGACATTCAAAAAAAACCAATAAACCAAATTCACCCCCCATACACACATACACATCAAGGTGAGACCCTTGCAGTTAGTTAAGACAGTCAAATGTCAATTTTTTTTACCACCCCTTATATTTGCAAAAGAACCTGCAACCAAATGTCTGGCCCTGTTTCATTTAGGATTACATTTTCAGGTGCATCAAGTGCCAATGGCACTGTTTAGGCAAACAGAGCATGGTGACACAGGGAAGAAAAGGTTTTTCCTAGAGCAAAAATGTAGTAATGCCTTTGTCCCCTGCTTCACCTAATCCTAAATAGTTTCCAAAGAAACATTTCAAGGCAGTGCAACAGGTAATGCTACAAAACTCCTCCAATGCTGTACTGTCAAACCTGGATCTTTATTTTTTCCTCCTCCACAACCACTTTGACATCTGGCTTCAGAGAATCATTAACATTGGAAAATATTTTTAAAGATCATCAAGCTTAACATTCTGCTTCTTTCAATGCCAAATGAATAGAAATGGGATACTTGTTTTTGGAGGCTTCAGCAAATGGCACAGTACTGCCATGACTGACCCAGGCTATGTGGTTACCACTGGCAGAAAAACTTGACACAGTGCATCCATCCACCTCTTCCAGCATCCCCAAATTCTGACACCAGCTGCACAAAAGGCATGTTGGAGCCCCATGCTGTACTGGCTGCTTTTTCATCCACTTCCTTAAACTAAGAAGAAAAAACATCCCACACTTGTTTCTGCTCTTTACCACATCTTGATTTATTAGCTGACATGGTCATTTGACCACACAGAAAATCTCAGATCAAACTTCAGAAGCTAGACTTCTCAATTCCTTCCTGAAGGAAAAAATAATAAACAAATAACAAATAGCAGGGTCAGTAAAGCAATTCCAGGAAAGAATTTACAAATAACATTGGAAATGGGTTTTGGGATTAGATTGCCCCTGCAAAGGGCAGGTGATGATGACTGCAGAACTTATGGGCGAGATATCCCAGTATCTCTGAAGGACCATCTCCCAACCAACACAGCCTCAGTGAGACACAAGGACTGCTTCTTCCACAGTAGAAGTCAGTGCACAGGCATATCAAATGCTTTGGCTCAGAAACTCCTGGCAGTTTCTATTTAAAACAGCTCCAACTGTATTTACAAACCTTATGAAATTCATCCTGAAGAAGTTATTTATGGCTGGAAGCCAGCCTCCCTAATCCAGGTGTCTAGCTTATACCTCGACCCTGGGCACCTAGCAAACAGCTCCTGAGTCATGTAAGGAAGAGAGCCAGGCAATGGCAGAAGCAGGTGACTTGAGAAACCTCCAGGGAGAGAGATGGTTTGTCTGAGTTCAGGTGCCTGCCTCTCTTCATCCCACCAGTCAGCTGCAGCCCAACAGCGAGCTGCGGCCACAAGGCCACCCCATCAGCACTACCTCTTCCCTGGCTGGAGCACTGGTGTCCTTCTTGCCTTTCAGGAGCCAAGCAAATACCAAACACCACAAAACACTCTGATTTTCCCCCGAGCCAGCTCACCAGAGCGTCAGAGGAACACTACTGACACAGCAAAAGGAGGCAGGGGAAGCACAGGCCAAGCACGGGAGTTTCAATGACACCCTGCTGGGATAACATCTCAGCACTAACACAAAACCACATTGTCGTGGGATCTGCTAGAGGAGGACAGCTCGGCCCAAACAACAGATTTCACTGTTTGTGCTAGCTGAACTGATCTCAGCTACACTAACTCCTTTAAATCTGTGATACATTACAAGGATTTTGACTTTTTTGGCCAACACAGTAATAACTATTGCCCAAAGTTAGTATATTGTGTTCTTTTCTAACAGTAACAACTGAAAGCTGAATCACATCCAGAAACAAAACTGAGAACTTTCACATGAGCTGGTACTAAAAAAATGTGCCAACATTTGCACAACGTGTGCCAACACTGGCAAAAAAATATAAAGCAAGTCTTATAATCTTCATGCCCTTCCAAGATAATCCCAGATGTTTTGTACCACGAATGGAAAACACTGCTGAAATTAGGTTTCTCTATTCAATAAAACACAAATGAAAGTTTTACAGCTAAGTATCCAATTGGAAGCTAGCATGCTGTGAGTCAGATCCATACATCTTTCTTTACATTGGAAAAATAAAAAATTAGCACTAATAATAAACACTAAATTCACAACACCTTGCAGAAGCTCACAGCATGAAGAGCAACAGAACCTATTTTAAAGCAACTTATTCACTACATTCCTTTAAAGTTAGATTTTCACTTGGATTGACAGCATTCAGAAATGTGAAAAACAGCAAAACCAAAACACTCCTCCCAAGATAATTTGGATAATAAGTGAGGTGTGTCAAGCACACCTTAGGCCAGCAGAAGCATTTCTAGTATACACTGGGTCTGGGAGCACATGCTGTTTTTCATTAAACTGCTGTAGCTGGAAAGCCTGTTTAGAAAATGAGAGTTAAGAGCTGTATTAGTCTTGTTAAGCAGAAAAGGTCGGGGTTTGTTTTGTTTTTAAAAAATGTCCTGCAGGAGTGGATAAAGGAACTTTAAAGTGGAGGAGTGGTAGGTACAAGAAACAGCTGGAATGTATCTGGTTCTTAAAACACAATAAAACCCAAGTGTTTTCCAAAGCTCTGCAAGGTCACTGTCTAACATAATATGCACAAGTGCTCATTATAAACTTAAAAATTTAGACCAAAAAAAGCACCTGACAAAGAAAAGGTGATAAAAGTGAGTCCATAGTAGTGGGGGAGGAGGGGGCAATGCATGCTAAACATGGAAATCATTATCATCATCTCACCCTCTCCCTAAACTATGGGCAGAAAAAAATGTTTGACCCACAAAACTGCAGAAAGGATCAGGACACAGTTCAAAAAAATAAACTAAAGGACAGGAGAAAAAACAAAAAACATAATGCCACAACTAACTCTAGTTGCTAACCATAAAATACAGACTGGAAGAAAACAAAAGCCTGGTCAGAATTGTCTGCAGTTCCCCTTAAACTGCAATGCATTTCCCCAGTATAGAAGACATACCCACTTCTACAGTCAACAAGTGAATTCTTTCTCAAAGTGCCTGCAGATGCTGCTTTCATGCAAAATTTTAATACAACGCTCAAAACTACAAAGAGAAACTTCATAAAGGAAACTGCATTGTGAACTCAGCTCAAAGCTATGCATGCCCATCACACAGGACTATGTGAAGACAGATTTTTGATTATCCCTGAGAATTCCCAAATATAGACTTGAAAATATATAAACCCACCTTGCAGAAACCAGGAAATAGATTTTACTCTCTAAGCAAAAATTAGTCCCCTTTTCCTCTCAAACATATTACAGACACCTTTCCTGAGATCTGGAAGCAAGGGGACAAAGAAACAGAGAAAAGTGTTCAGCCAGATCAAAGGGCATTACTGTCACCCTCTCTCTCTAACACATTGTTGCTAGCCCTATTATGTGGCATTTTACCACAGCACTTTCATAGTCTGCAGGCAATGGAGAGAATATTATTTCCAGGATTAAAATTCCCACAATATTTAGTTCACAACATGCACATTTATACATCAATTAATATTTATACATCAACTAGATACACTTAGATGTATTCCATGAAATACACATTGCCAAGAATATACACACAGTAATAAAATATTGATGCATCCACCTAAAGCAGGGTTAAATACACCCCTTATGTAAACGTGAGCCAGGACTTTGGCAGCTGTGCTGTAGGAAGTTCTCCAGAAACCAGCCCACCCAGGTTTTATGACTTGACAGAATATTACCCAGTATTAAACATGGTTTAGGGAACAGAATATATAGATTTTGCCTTCTCATTCACACATCTTTTATTCTAACACTACTCTTTTTTTCATACTGATTAGTTCAACTTAAATAAAGGTACCTAAAAGAAGAGGATTTGAACAGTGAAATTAGTGTTCAATTTCCACAGTTATTCTTCCCATACCAGACTCTATGCATTAGATTCATGCTTGGGGGAGAAACAAAACAAAATAATCACTGAGGTAAGATCTCTATGCAAATACAGGGAAAACATCACTGCTAGACCTCTAGCTGCATTTGCAAAAGCCATGAAAATATACAGGAGAAATGCAAACTCCAAACAGCTTAAAAAAAAAAAAAAAAAAAAAAAAAGAAACATTTGGTGACCACATGTCGGAGACCATTCCCTGAATTGATTGCTGTACTGTGGTTCCAAACCAAAAGATTTCAATAAGTTGTCCTGATTCTCAAGTTTTATCCTCAAGCAGACTCTTTCTATGAAGTTACTTTGCAAATCTGCTTTTTCAATTTTCTGAGTAGGTTTGAGAGGATGGGTGCAGGGGGTGCACACACACACACATACATACATATAAACTTGTTATCTCTTAGAAAAGAAAGGCCCTAAGTAATTTCCAACATCCACTGTAATGCAATAATGCATGCAGCTGTCAATACACATCAGCATTCAAAATAAATAATTAAGCAATTTCACTATCTATTTAATGGTCATGACAGAGAGGAGTGGCTTTAGTCGCTGTCCAGATAAGCTGGGCTTCCTTCTGCTAACACTGTCTATTAAAATTGATAAAAACCTTATCTTGCTATAGAAATCTTCATGGTGAAACAGCTCTCTCCATCATCACTGGGTAGTGTTAGCACCAGGAAGAACTTCTGCTGCAGTGTCCCTGCATGAGGAGCAATTCCAGGATTCCAGGGTCCTGATTCTGACAATCTCAACACACTCTGATGAAATTAGTACCTCTCAGAATAACTGACTTACAACTCCACAGGAGTTATTAGAGAAAGAAATTCAGCTCACAAGAAGAGCTGTAATAATTTGCAATATTAATAGTTACTTGGCTGAACACCCCTTTTTCACTTCAGTGGATTTGTTGAAGTTGCTCCACATGCTTTCCTACAGCTCTGCAGCTTCACTCCAACAATTCATTCAGGCACACGCTCGCTGGCCACCCTCCACAGACTGGATCTGTACATTTGACTACTTCAGGGGGAAAAAAATCCAAGCGTTATTTGCCTCAAGGCACTTTAACTAAAGATTTACAGACTTTGTGGGTCAGGTTTCAAGTTGCTTTAGCAAGCAATTTCAAACCATAGACATTTACCAGAATATTAGACTTTGATTAAAACACAGAAGTAGAATCAGAAGCTGAGACATTTTACAAGAAAACAGCATACACTTCTTTCCTCTCGAACTCTTCAAAGGGCATCACTCCTAAAACAGTGCAGCATGTGTTGGGGGAGAGGTACTGTGTCTCCCCTTCATTCACAAGGGTGAACTTGGTGGTGGACTGCAGAAAGGGAGAGGCAGACTGCCCTCCCACATCTTGAGGCAGGAAAACAGACTCGGCAGTCTGGGATATTTAATAGCTGGGGGAAGAATGCTTTGGTTTGGAGGAACAGCTTTTGGCTTGCTGAAGTTATAATATGGAACAGAACACAGTAAAACATTTTAACCCAGCTATTTCTAGCTTTGGCAAACATGCTCTACCTTTCATAGAATGAGAGAAAATCCTGAGCTGGAAGGGACACACAAGGATTAAGTCCAACTCCTAACCTGGACAGGAGAGCCTCAAGAGTCACGTTATGTGTCTGAGAGTATTGTCCCAACATTTTTTGAACTCTGCCAAGCTTGGTGCTGGGACTACTTCCCTGGGGAGCCTGTTCCAGTTTCACCACGTTTGGGTTAAAAACCTTTCCCTGATAGCCAGGCTAAACCTTCCTGCTCTATGCTAATCTCTGGGGTCCCATCACCAGTCACTGGAGAGAAATCAGTGCCTACCCTCCGTTTCCCCTCATGAGAAGTTGGAGACTGTGATGAGGCCTCTCCTCAGTCTTTTCTTTGAGAAACTATTGCCAAGTCATGGTATTCCAATGTTTTATTCTCAGCATGCACCATCTGCCCAGCTGAGGTGCCAGGTGAAGGCTGGGTGAGTTTGATCAGCACCACTTGCTCCAGGCAGAGCTCAGAAAGTGCCAAAAGTCTCAGATGCAAGAAGCCAACACCACTAAACATTGCTGCCTTCTGTAGAAAGGACACCTGAGAAGAGCTTGAGTTTTGCCCAGAAAATGACCATTCCTTCCCCCAAAGAAGCAGACATCCTCAACAGGCAGCTCCACAGTGACTCCAGCTCTTGTTACAGGCAACATTTCCTCCCAGCTCCCAACACATGAAACACAAGAGGTTGGGGACCACAGTTTAGAGGTCTCTGCATTGTGAAGGCTTCAGACATTCCTTGTCTGCATTATCATAAAATATGTCTCAACATGAACCTGAATTAAAGAACAAAGTCTTTCTTTAAGTAACACCAGATATCAGATGCAATTTTTTTGTTGTTATTATTCTTAATCAAGCTCTTGTGCTTTTTTGGTTAGGGTTGTTTGGAGGTTTAGGTTGCAGGGGGTGGGGAGGCTTGGGGTTTATTTAGTTTTGAGGTTTTTTTTGTTGGTTTGGCTTTTTGGGGGTTTTTTTTGTAGCATAAGGACTAGGGACAAATATTTGAGTGAGCCAGTGGCTGCCCTACAGCATGGAGAATTCAGCTGGGAACAAGCAGAAAAGGAACCTGACCAGGACACAGTTTCCTCTCACCAAAACCTTCAAAAAATACAGGGTAACATTTTTTCATGGTTTTGGGGTATTTTTTACTCCTCTTGGGATCTGACAAATACAGCTGCTCATTCCTGTTACTAAAAAGCCCTCAGCTTCAAGGTTGGAGGTTTTTTTCTAAAGTCTCAGAGTCCATAAAATTCTCCATTGAAATACAGAAATATGTTAACAAAGCTTTCATTAGCAAAGGGAAAGAGTAACAGTTTACAAAGATATTTTGGCTTGTTCCCTTAAATACATAGTAGCTGGTGTCTGTATGCTTTCATCTCCTCTAATGTTAGGGAGAAGCTGGTACACAAAAACTTACCAAAACATCAGAAGTTCAAGTTCATAAATATTTGAAAATCTGCCTCCTCTTCAAAACTAATTGTTTAATCATTAGGACTCACCAAGTTTCACTGTCATGTATACACCACTTTGTTTCACCAAGACACACACAACCTTGGGACATGCCTCATTACCCTAAAAATATCATTACTCTTCCATACAACGGAAATGGTTAGTCTTGGCTTTTTAATCCATCTGGATGTAAAGAGCAGAGAAACACAACAATTCTTCTGAAACACAAACCTCATTTCATAGGGAAATAAATATTTACATCTTCCTTTAACATTATGGAATTCCTAGCATCCTGTTTATCAATACCTTAAGGTTTGCAAGTTACTCTCTTTACAGAAAAATGTTTCTCCAAGGGGGAAGTTTAAAAGTTACTTTAAAATAAGAACAGCTTTCACATATCAAAGGATAGCCACACAAATTGGACTGGGCAAGGGGGAAGCTAAGCATATGTTTTTTCCCCCTAAACAAACAGTGCACACTACATACATTACTTTGCTAGAGCTCCCACATGCTACTGGCAGGCAAAGACACAAAACCTTTTGTAGGAATGGTACAACCAGCCAGTATCATATGAAATCTAATAATAATTAAAACAAATCTCCAACACCTTAAAGTAGGATTTTCAAAGTCAACATTACACCTTAATGAAGCTTTTTAAAGCGAGCTTTGCCAATTTAAAGAAAGCAATGTAAGAAAGGTATACGTGAGAGAGGAATGCTTTAATTACTTAAACCCACAGCTAGCTCTTACAGAATTGACACATGGGGAAGCCAGGACTGCTGTAATTACCTACATTAACAGAGGACACAAAACTGACACTTGTGGAGGTCATTCACAATACCCTTGCCTTTGATGCGCTCACTTCAACATCCTCAATAGATTTTAAGCACTAGATGTCATTGTTTTACAGAGGAAACAAAGAAACCTGAACTCAAGTCTTGACAAGCTTTAAAAGATGAGGGGTAAAAAAGTAACAAACATCCTTTTTTTGAATATTTCCCCCTTCCAAAGTTACTGCGATAGTGGTGCTGACAACACTAAGTTTCACCTTAAATGACTAAGAACAAAGAAATAAGCTTAATATGTTAAAAAACATCTAAACCAGCACTCTAAAGCTCCTCTTTAAAAGCACACCACAACTCCGAGGGAGGCTGTTCAGTATTCCTAACACTTCTCAGCTCCCAAGCCTCTCTCGCTCAGGCGATGCTGCCCTGGTGGCACTCAGGTACATGCAGGAACAACTCTCTCCCCAAGCTGTGGCACGTACCGCCCCGGTGTGACTCGGGCTAGTCACACAGAAACACGGATATTTACGTCAAGCGCTGTGTGCAGTCAGACAGTCATGTTTAAAAATAGGAGGGAAGAAAATGAGTGTTAATTTCAGGTTGCTCTCTGTCCTGAACGCTTTCGAGACAGGAAGGAGTGTCTTTAATTCAGACTGTCTCGGAGCAAGCGCTACAGAAGTAATTTACAAGATGGCAAGAAATTATAAGCCTTAACGACAGGAGGGCAACCAAGCCAGCCTTTAATTTGGATTGCGAGGAGGGGGCGGTGGCGATACTGCACAGACAGACTTCTGCAAGTTGCCACGATACTTTCTAAAAATAGCAGTCCGCATGTGCCCACAGGGAGCCCAGGTTCGGGACCGCGTCCCGGGAGCCGCTGCCGGCCAGCGGGGCAGCCCCGCGGGAGCGCCGTGCGGGGCTGAGCGGGACCCCGGGCAGGGAGCGGGGCAGCGAGGGGCCGGCAGCCAGCAGCACCGAGAGACGCCTCACCTCCAGCCACCGCCGGGCTTCGGCGAACGCCGCCTGGAAGTCGTACTCCGCGTCCTCTCTCCCGTCCATGGCCAGCAGCAGCGAGCGGGGGGCGGCGGCGGCCGCTGTCATTCAGCTGCCTCCTTTTAACGCTGCCCGCGCCGTCTCCTCCCCCTCCGCCTCCTCCCCGCGGAACTCCCCCTCCCGGGAGCTCGCTGGCGCTCCGCGGCCGCAGGAATCCGGAGAGCCGCGGGCCGTGTGGCAGCGCCGGGACCCGCGGGGCAGCCGCACGCCCGGGAGGGGCCGCGCCGCCGCGGGCCTGGCGGCTCCCTCCCGCCGGGACGCGGCGCCCCTCGCGCTCCCGGCCGCTGGAGGCCGCCCCCGGCGGCTCCCGCCCCGGCGCATACCAGGAATAGCTGGGGACAATCGCACCTTTCAGGGCCGGCCCCGCCGCCCCGGCCCCCGCCACCTGCCGCCCCGCCCGGCCGGGACTGCCCAGCGCCCTCCCTCGCTGCGGCGGGGCCGCGGGAGCCCCGGGAGCCCGGGCCGCCTCCCTCACCTCCGCACCGATGGGGCTTCCCCGGCCAGCCACGGGCAGCGCTCCCGGGGAAGCGGCCCGCGCTCTGCAGCGTGTCCCGTCTGGGGGCTAAGTTAGGAGCCTTTTCCTCAGCTACGGGAGGCGTGAGAGACCCACGCTCTGTTTTCCAGCGCTTTTCCTACAAAGTGACCGAGGCGGAGGTGCCCTGGCTGAGCTGGAGGCGCACGGCTCGGCTTCCATGCTTCCCTCCCCAGCCCCGCTAGCCTCAGCTCTGGTTTAGCTCCCACTACCCACACTTGTGCCCATTACTCTGCCTCATTCGAGTCCCTGTGCCCGGCTCAGTGCAACAGATTTTTTGCTACTTCTCCATAGCACGCGCTATCCCAGGCTCAGAGGTAAAGCCCGGTCTCAGCACGGCTCCACAGGTTGGGATCACGCTGTGCTGCAGCAAACCGGAGCGCGGCAGGCAGCCGGGAGATGGTTTGCTGGCTGAACAGTGAAATCCTTTCTTCCAATACAGAAGTGGACAAGTGCTAAGCAGAAAAGTTAAGTATCAGGGAAAAGAGCCGTTTTCTAGAATACTAATCCACAGCATTAGGTTGTTGTGTTTTGGCTTTGGTTTATTTGGGATTTTCAGAGTACTAGAATTCATTTTGACATTGTATTTAAGCTCTCTACTCCTACCTGAAAGGAGGCTGTGGCGAGGTGGAGCTCAATCCTTCTCCTAGGTAACAAGCAACAAGACAAGAGGAAATGACCTCAAGTTGCACCAGAGGAGGTTTAGATTGGATATAAGGATAAATTTTTTCAATGCAAGTATGCTCAGGCACTGACACAAGCTGCCCAGGGATGTAGGGGAATCACCATCCCTGGAAGTGTTCAAGAAGTGTGCATGTTGTACTTGGGGACATGGTTTAGTGGTGAACATGGCAATGTTAGTTTAACATTGCGCTCAATGATCTTAGAGGTGTTTTCCAACCTTCACAATTCTATGATCTTTTCCTACTTGAACTTTTTGTATTATTTTTTTCTTTCCATGTCTTTTCTGTAAGTAAAACTGAGTTGCTGCACACATTTTTTGCTATTATAGCCCATGGCAGAACGTATGTAATTTTTAAAGGACTACTGAGAAAAGATAACTTAAAGCTGTTGTACTACACGCAAATTCACTTCTCCTGAGAGGCTGACTTGGGAACACATCTTGTTTTACAAAAAACCTTCTCAGAATGGAGAATAAGAATTTTAGGAGATCAACAAGCCAAGAAGCTATGAACCATCAGGTTCTGTGGTATATGGAAATCAGTGTTGCTGGTGTTAGACTCAGGAGGGAAAATGCAGTGACTCTTGCTGAAATAAGTTCCACAGGAGAAATTTGGTCTTTTATTAAAGTTACAAATGTATAGAAGTTATGTAGTTAGCTCCTCATCATGGTATGATTTGAGACATCTATGCTATGGAGTCAGCAAGGAATAATATGATAACCAAAGCTGTAATTTCAAGGGTTTTTTTCTTACCCTTTTTTCCTGTTCCAAGCCAGATCAGCCACAAGACCAGATACAAATGAAGAATCTGCATTTTTCTTGAGTGGGAAGCCTGAACATCAGAAAAAACCCTCTCATCTCACTATTTAACATCCATGATTACAAAGCTTAAAAATGTCTAAATAAAACATGTATCAGCTACTGCTGCTGGCTGACATCAGTTTGCATTACCTGAGGTTACCAAACATTTTTCTGGAGAACTACAGCAGCCTTTCTCCGGTTTTTAAGGACTTTCACTTCATTTAAGAGTACAGTACTTGTCCCTAAGTAGGAGAAAGTAACTAAGAATTCTATAAAACAGGCTTCAAAAGAGGTCATGTTAAAAAAAAAAAAATCACATTTCTCACTTATTTCTGGTTGCTTTATTTCACTTCATAACAAATCAAGTAACTTTTCTTACAAATGAAGAGTTTAATGTTTTAGATCAAGTAATTCAAGTAATTTGAGTAATCATGTAATTTGATTAAGTGTTTAAGTAGACTGCATGGATCACAGCAACTTTCAAGTTGAAGTTCCTCACTAAGTAAAAAAAGTTCCAACATGTAAATCTCATCCTCAAAGTGAATTTTAAATCAACTGTCACAGATAAATTATCTATGTGAGCCTGAGCAACCAAAATAGTTTTATTATTCCTTTGCACTAACAATGTAAGTCACCAGAGTCCTAGATCAGAGAAAGATTACATATACCAGATATGACTGCTAATTGTTGCTGTCAAAAGTAGCAAATGTAATATTGTTCTACCAGACAAAAATAAACCCTTTCAATGTGTGTGCTCCTGGGGATAAATCAAGCAACAGCTTATGTCATATTCTTTTCAAGAAGAGTTCTACAAATATTTGACACAATAATATTTTCTACCAAGGCAGGCTTCTTTCTTTAAGGGAAGACCGTACTTATTTTGTAAGTGTGGGCTGTTAAGTCTCTTTATTTTCAAACATACATTTCAATGTCAGAAAACAACTTTCTTCTTCTTCCCTTAAATGAATCATGCAGCCATGACTGAAAGGAAAGGGCATTGTACTGGTTATTAAATTATCATTTCTTAACAAAATGTCTGTAAATAACATAGGAAAACTTGCACCAATATACTTAAAAGGCTTGAACAATCCTGACTGCTTAATAGCACACCAGCTCCACTCAGCTAAAATTAATGCAAGCGTGGAGCATGCATCACCTCCTCACTCCTACACACACCATTTCCATAAAATGGGGTGTACAGGCAGCCCAGACTGCAGAGGGATTTCCTGCACTGTGTGCCCATGGCCAAGCCACGCTCCTCCACACAAAGGTGTTGAGGCTCTGGCAGAGATGCACAAGATAGAACATACAGTGTTATTTTCCCACAGAGCTTGAGCTAATAAGCAGAGATTGTACAGCTCAGGCGATGATGCAGACACTGGGGCATCACAGAGCCAAAAGCATCATGGGGTCTACAGGGTTTATCAGCCTCTAGCAGGACCTTGCTCAGCTTTACAAGTCAGCCAAGTCTTCATACTTCGCTTTTTTAACCCATGTTGTACAGGTTATGTCCATGAGGGAGATATTCCAGCAGCTTGTAGATCCCTTTACTTCCTGTGCTCCTTGAGACAGTGCCAAAGCCTGTGCCAAAGCATGGCCTCACAAGCTCTGGAGGGCTCTTACACTGTACATGTTGGGTGACATGAATTTCTGCAGTGCAGTCTTTCACAGTTTCTCCAAGAGACCATGCAGTGAACAGATACAGTTCAGCACAAAAACTAGTGCACCGCTCTTCCTTTGGCATCTCAAAATGTACCATCTTACATTTTAATAAACCAGAAATTAACAGGGCAAATAAAAGAGGGAAACCTTACCCTGCAGAACAACTGATTTGAAGAATACATAGATGCTGAGCAAAACTGCAATACTGCCAAAATACTAAGAATTCTTATTTATAGGTTTTTACTTAAGATTCAAGATGTATTTTTCAGCATGACCACAGAAAATCCCCCCCAAATTTACTATTCTAACCTTATCATGTTTGTCCTAATTTGTCTAGTCAGTCCTTTTACCCAACAAGGAGCTCCACTTCTGAAGGGATTTTGCAATAAACAGCTGCACAAAAACAGAGACACACCACTGATTACTTAAACCCACTTTTGAACACTGAAGATCATATATGATGAGACATTTCTCTAGAGTAGACAATTGATGTATCTTGTTTAACAGCTTTGAACTGCACTTCCTCTCTGTCCTCACCCTCTCCCCTATCCTAAAAGGGCCTTATCTATATTAACTATGGGTTACTTGAAAGGCAATCCTCCAAGTCATCATTAGCTTAAAAAATGCAATTTCCCAATTCAGTGGTGACAACCTTTATTTGATTTTGCTGATATTAGCAAGAAGACAACACAGCTGGTTCGGTTACTAAAGCCTCTGATTTTTATTTAAAAGCAAGTTTCAGGGCTTTACTAATGAGCATGGCAACATAAACCAAGTCTTAATGATACTGCATTTTATTAGGGTGAAAAAGCAAAAGCTTCAAAAATAGAAGCTCATTAGTGTTATTCTTCTCCTTTGCTTTTCCAAGCAGCTCACTTATAGAAAACAGACTGTTGCTGTTACTGGACTCTCCAGGTGACATGTTTTAGACAGACATGCCAACTTTTTCTTTAGAGTGCAAGAGATGTTCTAAAGTGATAAGACAGAGGCCAGGCCTCTTTCTTTTCTATAAAGAAGCAAAACTCTGCCAGAATGCTTCTGGCATAACCCCATTCATTTTTCCTGCAATGACAATTGATAGAGAATGAAAGCACCCTCTGGGACGTGGAGGGCTCAGTTTCCTTTGGCAGTGGGTTTGATTGGAAGCAAACCTAAATAATTCCACTTCAAAGGAGTGAATAAGGAATATTGTTCTGGAATGTCAAAACCACACACATTAACCCAAACCAATCTTCACAAGAATCCTAAAGTGTTAAGATTGCTTAGCTAAAAAACCAAACCCAAACCCAAAACCAAACAGGAAGATCAAACTCAAAACAACCACAATGTTACTGATTCAGGTATAGAAATTGGTCAACAGTACCTTAAGATCAGTGGGTGGAGTGGGAGGGATGGCACAGGGGAAGGCTATCAGATAGCATTCAGTAATGCCACCTGACAAACTTACAAGACATATTCCAACAGGGGAGAAAAGTACATGACTATCATGGCTGCCTTAAAACCTCCAGTCTGTTTGTTGTTGCTAAACAAACTTCATTACAACAATCATCACTTTTCTATCATTTATTTCAGTTAGGTGAGGTACTTCACATTGCTGTATTCAACTGTGTGTGCCCTCCACAGTCCTACCATTTGAATTTCTTAATGTGCCTTTTCGGGGGCAAAAACCCATGTCATTTTTCCACATATAATATAAATAGCAAGCATTGGTTTAACTAAAGTTTTTGACAATTTATTAACATTATTAGACTTGAGAAACAAAGTGAAGTTTTTATTCAAAATGTAAACATTAAGATAATTTTAAAATGTTAGTGCTCACCAACAGTAAGAATAGTCCTTTTTCTGCCTATTTTCTTCCACACATTTATTTTAAAATAATGCACTGAAAAAATGTTTTTTTTTCACTTGAGTCACCTGAAGAAGTTCTTATAGTATTCTTGCACCATTATAAATAAAGGATGGAGATAACCTCATACTCCAAGTTTTCAGCCATATCACCATACTCCACTCAGAATGTTACCTGTGCATGATACAAATGACAATCCTGCTCTGAAGCAGCTCATCATTATTACAAGGAAATATCACAGATAGTAAGTCCCAAAACTTTTAAGGGGGTGGAAGGGAAAAAACCCACCACATAAAAATCTTGCACAAAATGCATGCCTGTATAGAAATACCCAAAGTTGCAGTAGGAACAAGCAGCAAAATATAGCAAGGACAAATGCAAAGTTTATTCCACGTATGCTACAATTAGTCAAGATGTTAGGGAAGTATCAAAATTTGTACTATTAACATATGGCAATGGTTTTATTCTTACAATACATTGCAATAGAGTTGCCTCACAGGAAAAGGCTTTTAAGCTGCAGACAGTGCAATTGCATTGAATCTTAATTCTTCTGGGTCACGTTCCATGAATTTCTTGCAAACTTCTATTGCATCCTAGGGGGAAAAAGTACAAAGAAAACCAAAATGAAAAACAATATAAATCATATTTGTTATTAAAAAGCAAACAAAACACAACTGAAAACGAAGATATGCTTTATCCAAACTAGGCCCAAAATGGATTTTTCCATAAAGGTTTCCTAAATAGTGTGACGAACCTACATAAATGGTATTTCTGATGTGAGTTACCATGACTCAAGATTACTTACAGTGCTCATATGGGCAGCCTAAAAGAAAAAGTTTTATGAAGGACCTTTAGCAATGATGATTTTTGTGACTGAATATTACTTTGTGCAGCAGATGTGTTGCTTTTCTGACTTTCTAAATGCATCTCTGAAGTTTGCCTTAACTAGTACTGCAGCCTTCAGAAATTTTTCCTTTGTTTCAAGATGAATCTAAGCTGGGTGGGGTGATTGAAAGATTTTAAGTAATTCCTTCATCTAGCTTTAGGGTGCAATCTGGAGAACACATGTTATCAGCAAAAACAGGAAAAAGACACATAAAGAATAAGGAAAGCTTTATCCAATTTCTTCCCCTGTCCAAGCAAGCACAAATTATTTGCAAACTTTACAGACGTTAGTCTATGCTTCTAGACTACAAAATAATTTTCTATTTTGTTTGTTTTAGTTTCTCTGGTTTCTTCCTTTTGTAATACTAATCCAATCTGGATATCATAAAACTCAGATCTATGCATTGACTTCTCTCAACTTCAACTTTGCATCATTCTGTGGGGATGACAGTTTATCCTCCCAACTCAGTGTATCCCTTTCCAATTATTTTCTGAGCTCATGACACAAAGAAGCACCCAAAAGAAGCTGTGAAAGTAGAGAAGAATGATCATTAGCATGGGTCAGAAAGGAAATCAGCTTCTGTCAGCGTGACACCTATCAAACTATAAACCAAAGGAAAGAGGATGAAAAATTGTAAGTTTTCAGTCTGCTAACTTCTTGTTAGATGTACTAATTGAAAGGAGCAGGAGTATATGAAAATCTAAGCACAGAAGATAAGTCAGTCTGATCTTGTAGTCGACCCTTATGATATTTATGTTACGATACTCTCTCATCCACAGCCACAATGTAAGTGTTCTAAAGTATCTCTTTTCAAACCTAATTTGGCCTCACCATCCCACTTGCTCTATTCCTCATCCATATAAATATAGCTAGACTTGTATAGGTATTTTCATATATCTACTTTATAAATTTTGTAGAAACACAGCAAGAATTTCATATAGCACCATTTAAGGAGGTTCTGTATCCCTACCTCTAAAAAAGAGTCGTCGCTGGTTTCCCCATGGTTTATTGGAAATGGCTTGCGCCCATCTGTTGGAAGACAAAGTGGGATTGAATAACACATTTATAAAATTATAAAAGCTTTGTTTTTTCCAGTTGAAACTATTTAAGCAGATCTTTTGTACTTCGCTTTCCAAAATGCTATCACATTTTTCATAAAGTTCACACATGCAGCTAGATGTTCCCTGGTCTCTCCACTGCTGACTGCTTCTACCAGTATCATTATACACAGTCTATTGCGTTTAAAAAATAATCTAATAAAAACAATGAAATATTTTTCAGTATTTAAGTTGAAAACTTCAAAACTGTAAGATGCTGTTGGTTTAGTGCTTGTATAGTACTTCAGTTTTCAAACAGAATAGAAAAATTTCAGCTACACTTGATGGATTTACACAGACAGACAACTGAATGTCTGTGGTGTTTGACAGCTGTGATCAGGGACTCCACAACAGACCAGAGTAGCAAACCCACCATTCTGAAGAGTCTGGCACCACTGAAAATGTTTCTGTCATTTAAAATAGATTAGCAAACAAAACCCAACAGCTCTAAATATTTAGTATTTTCACAGCATTTAAACAGGATTGCTATGGTTAATTTTTCTTATATTTTTTTTTCCTTGCATTTCCAATAGAATAAAGCTTGTCATTCTCAGCATTTAAAAAAGAATTTCATTAATATAAATATGCTTCAGGTTACTTGCAACGAGTTAACAGTATGAAAACTTATGTCAGGTTATCTGAAACATTTCTTTAAAAATACAAAACAAAATCCTTTTGGCTCTGTCTTCCCTGTAAAAGGCTTTTCCCTCCCCAAAGTTGCCACCAAAGTTGACAACACTTCCAAACTACATTTTCCATAACTAAAAATAGATTTGATGTTGAAAAACATTTGGATTTATATGAACAAGATGTTGTTCATTATTGTAACTACCAGGGCTGCAGATACAAGGCAAAACCCTCAGAAAATGCCAGGGAAACAGAACTGAATTCCCTGCACTGTTGCAAGTTTACCTTAATTTTGGGGCTTTTTTGAGTCCTTACTGGCAGAACAACATTTTAATTTCACATGTCTATAAATAATGTGTTTTCTATGACTGAAACATCACATATATTTAATATCCATGTGCTTCCTTAGCATTTTCTGCATGCCAAAGCCCACATGCTGCCCACACTGTCTGAAGCCAGTGAATCAACTGAAAAACCTTCCATTTTACTACTTTTATGTTGGGGGTTTTTTGCTTCCTTCCACTGGTACACAGAGAAGTTATTTTAAAAACATAACAAATAGTACTATTGACATTCCACTGTACATCAGAGCTAAATGCTCTTCTCCTTCTAATTTGTTATTTTTAGGAAAAATTCAAATGGCGCTTCTCTCACATCATACCTACAGAAATTGGGTAAACATGCTCATCATAGTATGTAGTCAGCTTTTCAAGCAGCATAAATTCATGGACAATGAAAATGTATCACAGCACACAACTAGAACAAGTGAAAGTCATCCCTTATGCCTTGAAATCTAGAGCCGTAAAATATTTATTGCATCCTACAGTACTTACCTTTTTGATCTAGTCCACTGACAGATAGACAGCATCATAAAATACAAAAATGTGTGCCTATTGGTTATGACTTATCCCTGCTAATACCCCTTAGATCAACTTAATATTACCATAAGCACTTCTTATATATTGCTTATGCCCCATGCTGTGATTACTTATCACCTGTTAAGGGCATTGCTTAATTACATGCTGATTTTCAAAAGATGAAAGTCTTATCACCATAAAATACTGCAAAAATTATGTTAGGAAAGATCAGTGACTTGCAGTTTTTACATGCTGATCTGCTTGTTGGGTTTCTGAAGAGCCTGCTGGAAAACCTAGTTGCCCAGCAACATATTTAAGATTGGAGGCATTAGAGAATATCTGAGCAAAACTAAGTGCTACACAATCTGAACAGGAAAAAATAGCTGTATTTCAAAAAATAAGGAAATAAGGACTACTGCTGCACAGTTAACTGTCTACTGACCACAAAAAGTAAAGGAAAAAATACCAGACTATTACAAACAAGTTGCAGAGTGTTAATATCTCTTAGTAACCTGACTGCATAATTTGAGTTTAAACATTATCACTTATGCTGTGCTTATTAAGCACAGCTGCTTAATAATACAGCTAACATTTCTGAAGTGGCACACAGTTAACTTAATACTTCCACAAGCAGCTCGGGAACAGAAACATAACAAATGTCCTGTGAAATTTTGAGTGTTTATCCATTTTTCTTGCTTCCTGTCCTTATAAATGCCCATAGAAGTTTGGATGCAGTCTAGTATTCTGTACCATTTTACCTTCATAGGATGGAGTTAAGGGAAGGAAAACAATAAAACCCAAAAAAACAAACCAAAAATCCTAATAAACAAACAAACTCCCCCGCCTCCAAAAAAATCCCAAAAAACTAAGAAGAAGGCTGCAGTTGTTTGAAAGAAATCCCCAGACCCTAAGATGCAGCTGAAAAGAACCTAAGCCCAACATAACATCAAGAAATCTCTCTGAAACTTTGACAGTTAACAGCATCACTACTTGAATTTGTTTCTAAAAAATGGATAGTGGATAAAAAGTGTTCTTACCCAATTCATAGAGATGACCACCTACATTAACTAATGCAATAAAGTGAAGATCTACTTTTTCATCTATACTTGGTGCCTGCAAGACAAAACAAGACAGAAAGAAATTGTGTTTATTGAACTCTTATTGCTATATGATTAATGAGCATGTATCATCATAATATAAAACATACCTGGACAAAAGAGATTACAATTGGGAAGCAATTGTAATTCTGGATCTATACAGAATGGCAGAAGTCAAGTGAGGAACATTTTGGAATACAAAAGAACTGTCTGCAATGCATATATCAGTAAGAATCCATGCATTAAAGTATCTGGAAATACTTCTGATTATAGCTCTACATAAAAGCTCTATTTTTCATTACTGAATTAGAAGTAAAATCAGCTCAAACACATAAACATCAAAAATAGACTTTCATATAAATAACTAATCCTTCACTAATTTATCTCCCATAACAAAGTGATGCAAGACTCAACTCTGAAATGGTAATATTTCAGAACTGAAAATATTTACCGGTCAAAATAATTGTTTCCTCATAAGCCAACCCCAGTTAACCAGTTTCCCCTTCACAGGCAGTCAAAACAAACACATCTTAGGTGGGGAGGAAAGATAATAGCCAGAGGTGCCCAGACTGAATTTTGCAAGTGGCATCATACTCATTATACCCAGTAAGGACTGAAGTGCAGTGACAGCACCAAGGGATGCAACATAAAAAATGGTTACAGTGAGTAAAGATCCACCTAGCCCAGTACTGTGCTGGCAACTACAGCAAGCAGCAAAAGCTTTTGCAGAAGTTTGTGGGCATCCAGAGCATGGTGCTCCACCAACACACGTTCCCAGCATCTGCTGAGCAGTGATGTTGGAACCTGTAAGCCAGAAGATCATTCATCACTTCTGAGCCAAAAGCTCTATCACCACTGTTGTGTTTAATAGCAACTGATGGTGTTAATTCCTTATCAGTCTGTCCAGTCTGCATCTGAACACAATTTAAGATGATATTGTTTTGATCAAATGGGAAAAAGGACTTCAGGTTTTCTTAATTATCAAAAACCTGACTTGTGTGAAAATGTATTTCATGATTTTTCTTTCATCTTTTAATTACTGCTAGGCTTACATGAATTTTCTAAAAGACTCCAAAAATGTAAAAACTTGCTAAAAACAGATTAGAGTGTAAAATAAGCTGTAGAACCTCAAAGTTGTATCATCTTCTAAAGACTGGGCTCAAAATTTCCTTTTTGATGATGGCCATGAAAAAAGACTTTAAAAGATGATATAAATTGAAGAAATTTGGCAAACAACCAGAACAACAGAGAGAAGGACAAGAAGTCACCACAAGTCCTTCAAATACATTAAGAAGGCCAACGAATGCAGCACTGTGGAGGAAATGCCAACAGCTTACAGAAATTCTGTGCAGCAAGCTCAAAAATGGGAAAAAAAGAAAAGAAAACAAAATACCACACAACTTCCCTTCACTCTCATTTAAGATTTATCTCCATGACCAGTTAGAAGTGTGAAAGGCACAAACACCCTGTTTCATCACTGTTTCAGAGAGCCTAGAATGGAGAAAATGCATTCTGGCCACTGAAGATGAGGCATCTGATATCAAAGGGGCAAGAGGATCTTTCCACCAGAAATTCAAGCTGTCTGAGTGAAATGGACTTTGATAATTTTGTTTCACAGAAAGCCAAACAGAGCCAGGACTCAGCAAAACCAAACAGCCCCAAGAACTTGACTACTCCAGTTGCAAACTATGGAAACCAGAAGTTTCCATAAAACCACACAAGACAGCAGGTAATGTCCAATTGTTGTTATTGCTATTGACCACCCAACTTTTTACAGACATCTAAACTGTAGTGCTACAAAAGTGTGCAGGCAGGCAAGGCTTGTAAAATCCCACACTGTCACCTAATTCCCTTCATAGACATACCGCTTCACAGCTGTTCACTTATCAATTAAACATATCAACTAAGAAATCTGGGTTTAAGAAATGTCATGGTTAGGGAGAAGACCACTGCCAGTTAGTGTCACTTTAGGAAGGAGGTGGCTTAACAATTTAAAGCCTATATCTACCTTGAGCCTACCTGGGCTCAAGGTGACATGAAGCAGGAGAGTACATCACTATTTCTGAGGACTTTGAGATGTTCAGGAATTGATTTTTACTACGTTTAGAAACAACATATAGTTGCCCTTTTGACCATTTTGGGTGTTAAGTTCTTTGTCAAATTCTAATAAACACCCTTTCTCTAGAGAGACACCATTGGCATGCTTGGAATGCTGAGGATATATATAGAAAGAAGATGAATAAGTAAGCCATCAAAAAAAGCATGATTGACTTTTCATAAAGTTTACTTAGAGACAGACTGCTATAGAATCCTGCTGAGTTTTTGTACAAGACTAATCTAAATAACATGCTTTCAGTGTGCTATTGCCATAAACCGTGAGAAATGCTGTGTTTTTACATTTTTGATTCCCCAATCCCAGAGAGAATGAAAGTGCCATGCCATTATTAAGTTTTCTACCATATGTTCTAGTGTATGCAGTCTCCTTCCATTAAGATTTCTTTCCATCTAATCTAGATAGCAGTAAAGTTGATTTTTATATGTCTTGAAAAATAGGATTTCAATAATTTTTGACAGAAAAAATTTGCATAATCATAAGCACAACAAAACAATAAGATCTAAATAGTCCCAATGACCTAAAACTTTGTATCATAAAAATCTGCTGCTCATAACTTAAGCAAACAAGTAACTGGATTAATCTTTCCCAATGTGATGAATCTGATTCAAAATCCCTCCACTCCTCCCCTCCTTAGGGAAAAAGCCCCCAACACATCCATATGTGTGCAAGCACACTCAAACACACACAGACACCACATGAAAAGCCTACTCAGGCCAATTTCCACTTCACTGGGAAGCCCTAAAAATTCTAACACTTGAACCAGAAGACTTTAAATTTCAAAGGAATGGAAAAAAGTGGGAATGTCAGCTCCAGGGAGATGTCTTTTGTGGTCTCCTCAAAAAGCTACACCTTTGGCCAAGTTTTCAAGTTTCTAATAAAGTGTCTATGTGAATGTTTAAAAGAGCAAGGAGCATAGCTTTAAGAAGTCTTCCTGCACATTAATCACGAAGTATTGCTTAGAACAGTTACAGAGGATTTTCTCCTGACTGCTCTTCTTGTCAAAGACCACAGTAGCACAGACATCAATCAAATGTTCAGATTATCTGTTCCTCTAAATTTTTTCACTTAAAAGCCCAGTCAGTGTGCAAAAGGAAAAAAGCACATTTGAAGGACCACATGTGTGTATGAAGCACAAGGAGAAAGATGTGGGAGTATAAATTATGCAATTGTCTAATTAGGATTTGGAACTGACCTATGGGATTCAAGACTCATTTTTCAAGTCTTCTGAAGAGCTGTCATGCTGAGTACTGGAAATGTATACTTCTCTCCTATCCAGGAAAGACATAAAGAGGAAGAATACCAGCACCTTGAGTAGCTCACAAAACTTCTGTTATGGTTGCAATCACAGTATAAGAAGTAAGTTTTGGTAATTTGGGTCAGTAGACATAATTTTTCCAATTTACTTCTCCAAACTAAAAACATGCTAAAAAATAAAAACCAGAAGACTCAAAACTGATTTAAAGAAGAAAAATATAAGTTCACTGCTCAAAGTGATGGTTCTGAGAACATCATCTCAAATGTAACTTTTTTCCAAGGAATTAAGGTAACATTCAATGACAATAACACAGAATATTTTCATAAATACTCAGTTGCACACACAAAAGAGACAGCCAAGGTTGTCTGCCCTCTAATTCTGGATATCACATTAAAAGTACTTAGATATCAGAGTCCCTGTTTTTCAGAGGATTTGACTGCCTTCTCTGTTAACCTGGACATTCAAATTGAATAATAAACAAGTGCTGACCTTTGTGAGAAATCAATTTGAATTGACTTGTCTCAGGTCAATACCCATTAGTTGAAACAGAACCTCTACATTTCTTCCTCTAGCAGGAATCAAATCTATAATTAAAACTGCATTTCCCAAAGTTTTCACAATATAAATGATAACCCTTCCTATGCCTTCTTGTACTAAGAAATTCCTTTAGTTTTACCTTTGTGCATGCTGCCCTCTCCTCATGAACTAAACCAGTCTTTCCAGTTGTTGCACTAACCTTCAGAAACTCAGTGGTACATGCCACATCACTGTTTGCCCAATCATGTCAGCCTGTCTAATAAAGTGTATTTCATCACCTGCACAGTTTCTCTTGCAATGCACTTAGACCATCATCCCAATCTAAAAGTTGGTGTTCAACTTTCATGCATTTTAAATCTTTTGATCTTCAAATGTTGCTCAGTCAAGACATAACTGTTTGTCAAATTTATGTGCAACTGGTTTCTTTTCCTAAGAACTTCATTTCTGTGACAAACTTACAACTGAGAAAAAAAATGGTCTTGCTCTCATGGATCCACTGAACAAGCCTTACCACAGCCTGCTTAAAATGTATTTATGAAAGACCACATTATAAGAGCAGATGCAGTGTTACATGACAGTTTTCAGGCAATTTCTTCCAACTATATCTTGTATTTTTATTATTCCCTTACGCTTGCTTTTGAAAGGAGAAGCAAAGCAAGAAGCCTCACAAACCAGTTTAGTAGAATGCTTTGCAATACAGGTAGTGACTGGGAAAGGAAAGTCACTTGGTGTTAAGTCAAGAAACTGGCATCAGGAGTCTGTTAAGTTATGGAAGAGTACTGAAGACTGATAGGGAAGAGACAATTTTGCAGAACCTTTGAGAATAAAAAAATACAGATACATCCAATTGAAAGATCATGACAAAAGCATCTACAGTTTTAAGAGAAGAAAAAAACCTTAGAAGTTTATCTACACCAGATATTACAAGAAGCCAAAGGAAAACAAATCCAAAAAAGAAGACTATTAGGTATGGTTTATATTCAATAAATTCTGAAGTAAAATGGAAAAAGTGATGCAATTGCTGTTGAATAGATCAGACATCTGTAACTTCTGTTTTGCAGCATGGGATGTGCTTGGGCAAATACACTGTGTAGGACTGTGAAAGGCATTTGGGTCTCAGTTAAAGTACTGCAACTAAAACAAAGACCACTGGAATGATGGTCACGAGTTTTCAGTAAGACTGTTTCTGGCTTTTTCTCACAAAACAGTGACATCTCTATTCATGCTCAATATACTGCAGTGAGTTTGTCATAAAAAAGGCAGCAACCCTAAGGCAAAGAGAAACACTGAAAGAACAGATGATCTGGAAGAGAAAGTGATGAGGATGGAGGGAAAGTCAACATTACTAAACAAGCATGCTGTTAGCTTATCTTAAAAATTTGCCACATCTACTGCAATTTATCAGATTTGTACAGAACGCTTCAGGACAGTATTTTCAATTTCCCCCCCCCTCCTAATATATGTCCTTAACTCATCTAGAGACCTGCTCTAAAAGGATGTATTGGGTCTGGCAGAGATGGGGCTCGCTTCCCCAGAGCAGCCCTACCAGTGCTGAGCTTGGCACTGGTAGCTGGAAAGGGGCTGTGACACCCCAGTGCTGTGGGCACTGCTGAGCAGCGCTGGCCCTGCATCACTGCCCTGTCTCACACCTCACCCTCGGCAGCAGGAGAGGGGCGGGCAAAGCCCTGTGAGGGACACAGCCAGGACAGGCGGCCCACACTGGCCAAAGGGATTTTTCTGTATCATATGAGGTCTGCTCAGATATGAAAGCTAAGAGAAAGGAGGAGGAAAAAGGGAAAAGGAACTAATAACATTAGTAATTGTGACAATTGCCTTCCTGGCCAACCACTACACACACTCAAGACTGGCTTCCCAGGAAGTGTCTGGACATCCCCTGCTGATGGAAAGTACAGAATAAATCTTTTGTTTTCCCCTGCTTTCATGTGAAGCTTTTGCTTTACTAAACTGCCTTTATCTTGACATACAAGTTTTTTTCTCTTATTTTCTCCCCACCCTGGCCTGCAAAGGAGGGGAATGACAGAGCTGCCTGATGGGCATCTGGTGTCCAGCCAAGGTCAACCACCATTGAAGTCAAGGAAAGTTTTCAGCTAGGAAAACTGCTTTTATTTAAGGAGCCTAGAAAAAGCCTCTCAGCATCACAACTTTTGCTCTAGATTTTGAAACAATATTTTTTCTGTTTGTCAATGGTTTAGTGGTAGAAATGTACTCAGAACTACAAGAAAGTTCAACTACATTTTAAACACAATATACAGGATGTTCCCACCCCTTTAAATTCAAGAGCATAGATTTCTTAATAAAAGCAATACTGAAGTGCTCATACATTTCTCATACAATGCTGGTCTCATGCAATGCTGAGCAGTTCAGCCTCTTTGTACAGCTAGGAGAATATCAGAGCTGTACTAATCCTACTTGTTGACAGGACATTAAATACCACCTTGTCATTCAAATTTTACAAAGCCAACGGAGACAGCTTTAATGCCAAAAATGCTGCCTGGTTTCTTCCACAATAAACTAATTTACAAAAAGGTGCTCTTAATTTTCTTGTAAGGCATGTTATACGAATGTGCAAAGATGAGAACAACATTTAGTTACCAATACATACCAGACTATATAGTATTTATCAGTATTCACTGATGAATCTTTATGTATAGGCCTTGAAATTTTAATCTGTTGAATGAAGACAGGACATCGGGGGAATTAAGGTATAATGTTTTAAAACCTCTTAGAAGCAAGCTTCTGCTTTGCCAAATAGAGTTGTACTGAAAGCTAAACTAATTTTCTGAACATTTTTAAAGGAAATGTTCACTACTAGTGGATGAGGACTCATTTTTAGACATTTTCTGAAGTTAACAAAACTCTCAGCTTGGTTTTCTGCTATAATGACAACAGATTATGCTGTAATGTCTTAGATAAGACATCACTTATTTACTGCTGAAGTAAACTCATGTTCAATTAATGCTTTTGTTCTAGGCAGGCACACTCAAGCTCAAGTCTCCTTCAAGAAGTTTTCTTAACAACAAGCACAGATAAGTCAAATTCAAACATGATCCCAGTTTCAAATTACAGAAACATGACATAGAATTTTCCAAGGTTTGCTAAACAATAAAATCCCCAGGTAAAATGTCAGATGTTGTTAATGTCAGCAAAACAAATGAGGGTAAGAAGCATGAGTTGGGAAGAATTTAAGTCAGTACTTAACTTCACAACTCCTCAGATCCCAAAATATTTAACTAGCTCCAAATGATAACATCAAGAATGGTCCATAGTTCTGAATATTACATGAGAGCTAGATACTTAATAAAAGCAATTACTATTTGCATGAAGAGAAAAGAGTCTGGGAAAAGGCCTCATCTTGAGATATTTGTCAGGATGAAAATAAAAAAGCGATAAAGAAGTGGAAGCATTTGATACTAATTTTTAATAGCAGTAAAACATTAAGGGTTTCCACATGTGCAAAGGCACATCTGAATGAAAAAGAAAATTATTTGGACCACAGCTAGAGTAGTTATTTCACCTCTGTAAAAAACCCACCTATCTCAAAGAAGAATTTCCAGGAACACAGGTGAAATGTGATCAGTACCAAAGAATGATAAAAACAAAATCAATGTCCCAATTCTGCATTTAAGAGCATTAACTTCTACACATCAAGATTTATTTTTCTATTCATGTATGCATTAGAAGTGTGATCATTCCTTAAATGCAGGATGAAATAGCACTAAAAGACTCCTTCAGTTTGATGTTTCTGCTGGTGGCCATCAGGCCATTTAGAAACATTGGCTACTCTGTACATATAATTTTATTTTTCCAGATTTTCAAGATACATTTGTGATCAGTGAGTGAAGGAGGAATAAAGTTTTCATTTGATGACAAGCTTTTCTTATTGGAACATCTTCCCTTTCAACTGCAATGTCTGAGTACAACTATATGAAGAAACAAGACGTCAAGTGAGAAAGTAACCAGCCCCTTGGGATTATAGGAAATATTTTATCATTATTGAAATACCCAGGGACCATTAACCAAGAGTTAAGCAAAGAAAAGGAGACTAGGTTTAGGATATGAGAACTTAAAACCAGGTCTCAAACACAGAAGAAATAATACCACGTGGCAAAAAATTAGAAGCCCCTTGATTTAGCAGATCCAAATGAAAGATCATGAAGATGAGGTGAAAAGAAGAGGCTGGATGTGGAGCCTATGGCAAAAAAAAGTGCCAGTTCATGAAAGGTAAACTTCTTTTATGCTTTGAAAATGATTTAGCATATGCATGGAATCAAAAATACCTGGACAGCAAAGCGTGGAATGATGTACTTTTGCTGTCTGACATGGTGGAAAGGGAAAAAAACAAACCAGGAAGAAAGAAATCTTAGGAATGGTTGAGAAAAGACCCCAACAAAACATGATGCCTTGAAGACTGAAGCTACATGGCGGAAGGCCAGTGTGTCAGAGTAAGAAAAGACTGAAGATGGACTACACTTACAACAGAATGAAGCCCGACAGATGGAAGGCGTATCAAGGGCCGCCACCGGCGCAGACGGACTGACGGACTGGGAGCCTTTGCAGGACCTACATGATTACGTTTGGCCCAGGAGAGGGATGCTGAGTGACACAATGGTGAGGCCTTCGTTCTGCTGTGGCTAACCTGAGGCTGCGATGAGCATGGTGGTGAAGACAGCGAGGACGATGACGACTACATAAACATTAAAAAAGAACATACTTAGCCCGCTGAAACCTGAAATAGCATCCCTGCAACTGCAGCAAACAGCAACTGCAGAAATGTCCACTATTGAGTATACTGTCCTTCAACTGCTCAAATCACACAGATAATAATCAAGAATGTGTTGAATTTGAATGAAAAGATGAAAGAACACCGCAAATAAACAAAGGCATTGTTCAAATCTGAAGTTTACAGACAGATAAACTAGAGGTTATTCACACCCAGGGAACTTGACAACATGAACACAAAATAACTGACTCATTCAAGAGACAGTGTTGGAAAGTGAGGAGGGAGGGGATTTAAGCATCATTTAATAGAAGAAATCCTTCAGAAAGAGAAAGAATCAGTTTTGTCTACAGCTACAAGGGCTGTGAGCAATAGCTCTTTGGCAATTTGGGATAGCTAGACTGTGCTGCTCTGGGATTTAAGATGAATCAAGTAACTATGGCAACAGAACCCAGAGTCTTTCTTTACTGTTTCATGTCTAACATAAAAGGAAAGCAAAGGAAAAGGGAAGCTTACCGTGGTGAGGTATGCAACTTCCTAAGTTTTTCACCTATTCTTCTAAAATAGCAGGCCAGTGGCAGTACTGCCATTAACACTCAGGATCCCTTTAGTATCCGTGGAAGCAGTGGGACTATGTTAAACCATTCAAATTGTTACTATTAGAAGAAAGACCATAGAAGTATTAAAAATGACTCTCAGCTCCAACTGACAAAGTTATAGTAAATATATTAAGACCAGAAAGGACCATTGTGATGATTTAGTTTTGATCTTCTGTCCCACACAGGCCACAGGACCAAACAAGTTCAAGTTTTGCATGGATCAGAGCATACTCATAAAACAAAAACAAACATTCAAGCTTAACAATTTTTTAACTACTGAAAAAAATCAGAACAAATAAAAAATTCAATCAACCCTGTCTATAGCTACATAGAGACAATAAGCAGCATATTCATACAGTTTACTAAAATTCATAATAAATGAAAATGCAACCTTCTTAGTCCTGTTCAATGATGACATAACATGAACAATAGATTACATCATTCATCTGGCCATGATGCCAAACCAGGAGCTCATCTTCAACATTTCATCCACTATTATCCTGGAATATATAAAAATCCCCAGTGTTACCTAGAGCCTCTCAGAGAACCCCTTGCCTTCTGTCAAGAAATGAAGTTAATCTTTTGTGCTAATTACACAGCTTTTATTTGGCCTCAGAAAAACACTCCTTTGTTTAAAGCTAATCTAAAGGGCGATCCAGATTGTCCTGTGTTGATGTCTTGTGCTTTAATATCTGCTGATCTTTTTCCACTGCCTGTAAGCTTTGAGGTGTATTTTAGTAACAGAATCATGGTTTGGATAACAGAATAATGGTTTGGATTAGAAGGGCCCACCTTAAAGATCATCTAGTTACAACTCCCACGTGGGCAGGGACACCTTCCATTACACCAGGTTGCTCAGAGCCCCACCCAAATCGGTCTTGGACACTTCCAGGCATGAGTCATCCACAACTTCTCTGGGCAACCTTTTCCATTGCCTCACCACCCTCACAGTAAGGAATTTCTTCTAATGTCCAATCTAAGCCCATTGTCTTTAAGTTTGAAGCCATTGCCCTTAGTCCTGCCAGGACAAGCCTTTGCATAGTCTGTCTCCTCGGGAGCTGCAACCTGGTCACTCTGCTATTGTCTTCCATGTCACTGACAGACTACTTGATAGTACAGGTCTTAGAACCAGTCTCTGCAGAGACCCACAAGCTAACACACTAACTCATCACTGACACCCCACTTATCTGCCCTGAGACCTGCCAAGTTAGGGCAGGCAGAACAGAAACTCCAATTCCTTAAGGTATGTCCCAAATGGTGCATTCAATGGAATGACTGCAGTAGGGGCTGTGAAAACCCAAGCATTAGATAGCTTCTCTGAAAAAAAATTAATTTTCACTCTTATTAGTCAAAATAAGTCACTGTAATGACAGTTAAAACTATTTACTTTATTTGCATTATTTATTATTTTTGAAGCAACTAATGTTAGTTCTCTTTTTTTTTTTTCCTATCAAGAGAGGGACAATGAATTGGTTCTTTCTGCTCCCATATTGCTGACCTTAAAGAAGGAAGATAGGGTTAAGGATTTTTCATGAAGAGCAAGCATCAAGTACAGTAGAAACTGTAAAGCTCAAAGACATGGAACTTTACCAAATCTCATAAACTGTCCAGAGAACACAATTTTCCACAGGGTTGTCACAGTTTGGTTTTTTCCTTTAATTTCAAGCATTCTGATCCGCCTACATCTCATCAGCTCCTAATAAAAGAGGAGAAAACTAGAAAACCTCCAATCCAAAAATGGAACTACATGAATAAAAAGGAATTCAGTAATGTCTTACGATAGCTTAATTGCTATTACAGTTTACCTGTACTACTGACTGGGGTTTTTTTCATATGCTTCACTTGAAGAACTGATCTAAAATGAGACTTTTTACATTTAGATAATGCATCAGATGGCTTTAGAAATGATCTGTTATCAGCTTGCTTAAGGAAATTTTAAAAGATGATTGATAAAAGACTTCTAGAATTCCTCATAGTCCACAGACCTTCCAATGCAGGGAGGAACCTGTGAGATTAGAACCTGCTGTCAGGCAGAAGTTTAAGAGCTTTGCTGACTAGACAGTTTATGATAAAAGGCAAGAGACACTTTTATGTTTTACAATTTCGTAAGGTGCTGCCATCATAACAGACAGGATTGATAAGTCTTCCGAGAATCTGAATTGTAGTATCTTTTTAGTGAGAAACAGTTAAAAAATTGACTGGAAGCTGTTAAACTGTATACTTTTGCTCTAAAAAAAAATCCTACTTTTTAAGGACCCCTGTATAATTACTGTGAAATTGTTAATAAGATTTTGAACAATACCAAATTAAAGAATTGTTCAACAGTAGAGGGATAGCCACAATATTGAAATATTTTCTTTAGAGAGCCTTGTTTTAATTTTGCTACCATTTTTACCACAAGTCTATACTTCTACCATTCTTCTACATTGTACTTCTTTGTTTTCTGGCCAATATTGCTAAAATAATGAGAAAATAAAAAAAAAAAAAACCTTGCCTGAATGTAATGAGACCAAGAAATACTTTAGCTTTTCAAAACTGAATTTACACCATAGAATACTATTTGGGGAAACTAACACTTTAGTATTTCTAGTTAGTATTTGTCCTGATTTTTACTTCCATTCATTGAATCTTTTTATCCTTTATTTCCTGTACTAGTGGGTCCCCTAGTGAGATCAACTAAGAGAACGAGAAACTTTCCCTCTATTTAAAATATACTTTTGCATCTGTAAGAGTAGAATTTCAGCAGACAATATGTAGGAATTCTGAAAAAGCAAACTTAATACTGGATTAACAAACTAATTAACAAGGCTGTAATAACCAGAAAATTCTATGCATGGTTTTAATAATAAGCACAAATTAAGCTATGTGAACTGAGGTTGTTTTAAAATGAATATTAAAATTAAATTAGAATTACATGCTAACATTACTATGAAATTAATGTTAAATATACATCTCAAAAAAAAAGAATTGTAATTCATACATTTCACATTTAATTTAAAATATGAAAGACAAATCCTAACTTGAAACACCCTATTCAAACAAAATTTATTAACAGCTAGAAACTGCAGAAAAGTAAGAACTAGTCTGACTTCACAAGAAGAAAAGATCACAGAAGCATATTCCTGTGCTGAAAATTACAATAGGTCAAACATCTGAAGTGGTAAAACAAAAGCCCTGAAAGAGAATTCAATGTTATTGTCATATAAACCAGTAAGCACATAAAGTTTATTGTCTGAAATGCAAAAAAATACATTATAAAGAAGTTAAAAGCTTCATGGAGTAGGTCCAGAAAATGTTCAGGCAATTACCATCTGCCCCAATCCAAAATTCACTCCTAGCTGTTACTAAAATCTAAGATCTAAAAGGAATCACATACAAAGTTTGTCAGGCACCAAGAGCTGTGCTTCTGCACATACCTAAAAGTGCCTAAGTTTGATAGTGCTGAAGAGCTCGTGGCTTGGTTCACACCAAACCTGTCAGGTTCTAGAAACAGGGACCTGTTTGCTCATCTTGTTTGTGGAACCCAATCCAGCAAATTATTTCAGTCCATGTGTAATGCACTGAGGACCTGACAGGATAAAGCAGTACCTGGTACTGCATGACCATTTCTAAACAGAAATACATATTATTGATTACCTTGCTGGTGGCCACAAAAATTCATCTATCTGGAAACTCAGGTCTAGACCATCCTTGCAGCGAGAGGTTCAAATCCATGCTACCTTCCTCTCTGGAAGCTTCCCTGCCTATCAGCTCACAACCTGTGCTGGGACAGGGGCTTTTCTCTTTTTCTCCAGTCTGAGGTTGTGTCACTGTGTAGAAAGAAACGCCAGCTGCACTGGGACAGCGACAAAATGAACTTTAACTACATAACAACATGTCTGGCAACTTGGGAAACAGAAGGAGGTAGCTTACTTTCAGTCCTGGTCATTGTTTCACAGGCACAAGCCTGGGATCAGAGGCCCTGGCACATGTTCTGCATCTGCCCAGTTGCATTGTTCCATAAGCATGCAGGGACTCCTCCCAACATGCTGCTCATTATACAGTTCCCATAGAGTAATCCCTGGAGCAGAGGTGGGAGAAGGTTGAAGCAACAATAAAATGTACAACTTTTCCAGCCAAGTGGGCAATATAAGGGTTATTACAGCTTTAAGATTATTCTCAGAGAGGGTGTACTTAGTATCTATCAATCACTTTTCCCCACCACCTTTTGCAGCTTTGTTTTTCTTAAATAATTGCTCATTATTGAATTAAACACAGTATTTTAAAGGGTCTGTATTACAGTTAAAACTAAGTGTTCTTCTTCCTTAGTCATTACCATTACTGGGGTTTTTAACATGCATATTAAATCTATGTATCACACTGTCTGAAAAAACCCTCTTCCTCTTCTTTCCTTCACAAGGGTTTTAAATTTCTCAACAGCATTTCAAGCCTTTGGTGGTGGTGGTGGTGGTGAAACCTTGAGAGATATTAAGTTCCTTCAAATTTTTATAAAAAGATAAGCAGCCAGACAGAGGAGAGGGATCTGACAAAGGAAGAATTCCACAGAGGCAGAAGATGCTTCATGAGCTCATCTCCAACATTACAGAATTCACATGAACTAGAGATGTGTGCAATTCGATTGCAAGAAAAGCTTGTTCCAAACTAGATATTCCTTACATGCAACAAAAACCTGACCAACATGCAAATTCTTAGAAAGTTAAGATTCAGAAACTCCAGTCCTCACAGATCTACTCATTTTCCAACATTACAATTATCAACACCAATATTATTGAGACTGAGATTACAGACCAAACTGGGCTACATCTGCCAGCAGATCAACATCTGAGCCAGTCATTTTAGTTAGTCCTTCTGCAGCCACTAAAAAATATTTACAGTATTCTCCATGTAAGTTTAACCCATGATTAAGAATGGACAATATCCCAAGAGTATTACTTTGCTAGACATACGGGTAAAGACAAGAAAAATGGTGAGATTAAAGCACCCCAAAAAAATCTTTCCAAAATTAGTGGTCATTTATCTCTCCCTGAAGACTTAAAGTTCTATGGTCTATGTTAGGCAAAAGTCAAGCTAGATTATCACAATGGTGACTTCTGTGATCAAAAAAAAGTGTAATCACAACAAAAAGAAGAAAATTTCAAAGGTTAGGGAGCTCTGCAAAGGCTAAATCACTAGATTTTTTTTTCAAATAGTTTTTCCTTCACAAGATTTTTTTTCTGAAATAAATTGAACAGCATTGTTGCACACCAAATACTGTATTTTTGGAGTGCTTCTTCGAGCAAAGTCAGTTGATGCAACATCAATTCTCTGAGGGGTTTTAGCCCACTGTCTCGCTTCAGCCATATTGGTAAAATGTTGCAAGTCTTAAGAATTGTACACTCTTTTCTTTTCTCCTTCCAAATTAGTGGTATGATAAAGGAAAAAAAAAACCAATCAGGAGAGAGCCAAATAATTTTCTCTTCTGCCTAAGAGCAAGAGGCTGACTGTGACCTTAGCCATCACCTGTCACACTTGGCTATACCCTGCTGCTTGCTGTCTCTTACAGATAGTGCAAGAACAGCACAGGAAGCATTATGGATTGGAGAGATGCAAAAAACCAAGCAAAATAAAGAAAGAAAGAAACAAACAAACTTATGGCAGTTGATTGGTAGAGATGTTGGATGCAAAACTGTAGAAATATTTTTTCACTTGTGTTATTTATTTCTTATAAACTTGTTATTTAAATCTGTGGGTGGCTTTATGGGTGCGAATATCCTCTATAGTTATGTTTCATCCTAGGAATCAGAATTCCTTCATGCAGATTTTATGGTTAAGCATAGGATGCAGAATAACAATTCTACTGTATTAATACCTTTTTAGCAATTTGCTCAGTACAGAAATCAGATTAAGGCATGTCTCAAACACTAACACATTAGGTAACACGGCAATGCAATAAGTCACAGACTAACCAAGCACAATTTCTAAAACATTTCACATGATTCCAGTAAGCTCTTTTTCACACTTTTACTTTGTAGACTGTAAAAGAAAAAAAAAAAGGCCATAGCTAAAATTTTTAGGAACTTCACCACCTTTACAGGAGAGATTATATGCTTGTTCACTAATGCTAAGCTAAAAATTATGTATGAAACAGTTCCATCATTGATTTTATATTCTCTCAAGATGCAAATGTTTCTTTAGAGGACTATGGATTATTCAGAAGAAACATCAAGGAATATGGGTGATTTAAGAAAAAAATCCCACCATATGCTCTTGGCAGGAGCAAAAGGGAAGCTCTTTATGTTTCTTCTCTAACAATAAATTGTAATGCCCCAGGGGACCAGAGATCTTTGGAAGTTCAAGTTTTATAGCAGTTGGGAACAGAGTGCATTGATTCTACTTAGCTCTTGCCAATGTTAACGACTGTTACTGTGATCAAAGTCTAACTTCGTGCATTCCAAGCAAGATTATAGTTCTCCAGGCACATGAAACAAGTTTACAGACTACAGTTTGCAGTTATGTTTTGAGTTAAAGAAGAAATCAAGCTGTGGTAGTGTTTTTAGAGGCTGCCAACTTCAATCTGTGTTAAAAATATTCCTGATCAAATTTGTGAACAAAAGAGTATCTAAATAAACACATTGATGTGTGCCAGTATTTCAGCTCTTTGTGAACATCTGAGACATGACCTTTTTTGTGATTTTTGACTCTCTCAGTATAAACACCAGTTTTGATTTTCAAAGGCTGATTTTTTAATCAATATTTTTGATAACAGTCTAATGAGGTGCAAGAATGTTGTTTCCATTTGAAGTAGCAGCTCAGATGCTGCACCTCAGTCCATTCAAGTCTGAGCCTCATCTCACTAGAACATACAGTTCTAGTAGCCAAAGCTGTCATGGGAGATAGATGTACAAAGTGTACTAAAATAACCTAAACAGGAGGAGTTACAGAACAAAGGCAGTGTTTTCTGTGCCCTCCCTTAATAGTTGATATATTTTATTCTGCAGTTCTGTTTTCTTCTATCTTTCTCTTCTTAACAACTAATCTTAAACACTGTAGGTAAACTTTGTTTAGATGGACATTCTCATCAGCCTCAAAGGAAGAGGAAAGAAAATACATGAATGTCAGAGCTCTTAATTTTCTCCTAAGAATTTAGGTCATGAACAAAATCAAAAGCTCTTATTACTCTCCAGCCAATATCCAACACAGTTCTTACTACTCTGTAACCAATATCCAGCATAGGTATTTCAAGTGGCCATATCACTTGTGTTTATTTGCTTGATTGAAACATCATTTTGAGCCATGCTGTAATAACACCTAAACAAGTGAATTTTCCCAAGGACCACAGATCACATTCTGCTAAGCAGCAATGCATAAACGTTGCTGAAACTCCCCGGTCCAAAATAACTTCTACCTCCATCACAAAAGTGGTTCCATATGCCACAAGGACCACATGACATAACGAAAAGTTCACTCCATCACTTGTACTTTACATCAAAAAGTGCTATGGAGAGCCATTGGCAGCAGCTAGTGATACCTTATGTTACACAAAGAGCCTACCAATCACTTAACAGCACAATTATTGCAGTATTTGCTGTTCACAAAAGCTGATCTAAGTCTAGTCTGTTAAACTTTCTCCTGTCTTTCCAGGAGTGTGCCTGTAACCCCTCTGTGCCAGCATTAGCTCCTACAAGGCTACAGGATCAGCTGTTTCAGGAAGCTGTTTGGGAAGCCCATGAAGACACTGTAGGAAACTTGCCAATCTAGAATGATTTTTACGGCCACAGATACACACAGCTGGCTAAAACTTCAGATAGTATTACCAAAATAGCACCTGAACAGGAGCTAAGCATGTCAAAGCCTTGAGAAATGTAGAAATTGAATACAAATTATTCTCTGGATCTAATTCCTTGCCTAAAGGCCAATTAATATTTTTAAAAGATTTCTGTGGCATAGTTTACCATTTTCCTCGCTGCAGTCTTGAGCTGTAATGAAGCACAGTTGCAAAATTACTGGATACTGATGCCAGTAATATGAGAGCAGAACAAAAATATCTTCTACTCATGTTATTATATTCACATATTTAAAAGGTAAATTATTTCAAGAATCAGGTACTATTTTATACCTGGACAAACTTCCCTGAAGCATGTAATTGTTTAATTGAGTTAAACAATTTCTACTGGCTTATTTCTACACAAAGTGTGCCTTTGCATTTCCTCCTCTCCTACTCTCCCAGGCAGCTATATAGTAACTTTATAATATTAATGGAAATGAGGGGTAGGATACAAAATAAGTTTCGTCCCCATTTCAAATTTCAAAATTTATTTACTCTGCAAAGACTCTAGACCTGGAAGTCACTCTCATTTAATAACGTTTTCCTGTTTTCAAAAAAAAGTTCCCTATAGATTTTCTGCTCTGTTACTTGCAAATAGTTACTACAATTGTTTTGAAAGTAAGGATGAACCTCATCCTGATCACTGCTATAAATTGGTACTTTTCCTCCCTCAAATATTGCTATAACTTAGTTGTAATTGATCACTGCTGATTAGACAGCTAATGTAGATCCACAATCTGTCATTTTAATATTTTTGAAGGGTTGTGGTTTTTCAAAGGAGAGTGTGGTTTTGTTTTTGTAAAAGGGTATCAGAAATGTTAAGGTGTGTGGCAGTACAGGGTTTCAAAGCTTATGAGCTCCTCAAGGAGGCATCAGAAGAACAAGAAGGTAAAAAACCCCAAATGCAAAACAAAAGGGAAAACTCAAAGATGGCTCAGCCAAAAGCAATAAAATAAGGATCAGCTTAAAAGTGTGTACAGTTGGGCAAAGAAACAGGTTCTATTTTCCACATCTTAAGACATCCTAGATATTGTAAATAGAAGGGCATGCTCAGCAGAAGACTCATGGAAGAATAAAGAGAATCTTGAATATCTGGCACCTATTCTACTCTCAACAATAGTTGCAGTTCAGGAGCTGTCACACAGAAAAGAGTACACTGGATCTATGAAGCTTTAAGGTAAAGACCTAGATTTATTTTTTTTTGGCAGCTTTGGATATGAAATACCTGTCATTTAAGAAGGTGTAAGCTTCATCATCATAAACTTCAACAGAAATACTGTTCCAGGAATCTTACATTAATTGCCCTCATTATGGTATTGAACAGACAACCAGAATCAAACCACTCTTGAAGCCAACAAGACAATTCTTCTGTGGAACCATTCCCAGTCTTACTACTTGCTACCAAAGTAATTTTAAACAGACCTACATTATTTACACAGAAGTATCCATAAAAGTTCCCATAAGACTGCATTGGCTATTTATTGTAGCAATAAAGTGAGACATGGAGCCACACAACCCAGAAGTATTAACAGAACCTGGTCCAAAACCTGGCCTGAAGGATTAAGTGCAAATTTACAACCCTTTTAATTAGCACACTTGAAATGAATTATCAAAATGAAAACTGCTTAACAGTTCTTGAAAGTTTAATCTCCTTGAAGGAAAAAAAATCTCTTTGACTTTTAAGAAAAGTGGTTGGTTTTTTTTAACTAAGCAAATGAATCACAGCTATCAAACCTGGGAAGCCTGCTGAAGCACCCAACAAGGCAGAACATTCTATAGTTTTCAGCTTCAATCCACTTGCTTATCAATTCATCCTCATGTTCAGCCAAATAGATCCCACAGTAATGATACATCCCACAAGCTAACTGATCACTGTAAATTCTAGCAGTCATCATCTGGAATCTAGAAGCCCATTACAAGTAATATCTTGCCTAGTGTGAGGGTATTTTCCCCCTGAGAAGAGCTCTTTAAAACAAACAAAATTTAGGAGAAAAAAAATCTAATTACAGATTATACTAAAACAGAAACAAATCCTAACCACCAGACAGGATGACAAAATACAGAAATATTAGGAAAACAGCACTGCTTTATGCTATTACTTCTGAGTTTTACCTCTAGCTAGACTTACTTTATTTTGAGGTTTGAAATACTTATGTACATGAAACAGAAAAAAGCAGAAAATGCATGAGCATATTGTAAAAACTAAGTCATCATAGAGATTATAAAAAAGTCTGTGAAGACACAGCAAGACTGTCAAGGGCAATCAACAAATAAAGATTTTACTTAGAAGTATTAAAGACTGAATCCTCAAATATCTGAAACATCAGAACATAGAAAAAAAAACCCAAACCTACCAAACAGAATTATCAGAAGAGAACCTGTCTGTACTCTGAGCTGTTTTTAAACCTTCTGCAGCTCATGATTCCAGAAAATTTATGTTGATCATATGATGGTGTGTTTTTTATGGTGGAAGGAAATGTCCTTCCTTCCTAAACAAATCAATGGAGTTGACTGCTATCCATCCCACTTCTGGAAGTTACCCTGTCTAACACAGATAAGTTTTAGCAAGACTTTCTAAAAATGTGAGTGGACAGTAGTATGCAATACCTATCTAAGGGACAGAACCACCCATACAGCAGGATTTTCTCCTGAAGAACACAAGCCAAGTTAATCATCCTAAGAAAAAGTAGGCCTGCATGTTTTCTCAATCTTTACATCTGTAAGAGACATAGAAAAGATCTGTAAAGGCCTAGAAAGTGCTTTTGTTCACAAAGCATTAACTATACAGCACTTACGGTCACTAAGCAACTAAATAAACCACTTTACTCAAGGAAAGATCTCTATGGAACAGGCCTTGACTATATGGACAGTGGAGGAGGTGCATGGAGGTCAAAAACCACAGTCATAGGAAGGCAACCTTGTTCCTTTCCAGTGCTCTTATAGGAACTTTAAATTCTCAGGAAAGTAATCCTAACAAGTAATGGATATGCAGGAGGAATAGGATTCTCTTCATTCTTTCCCAAAAGGTGCTAGAAATCCTCAACTTACCCCAAAGGACAAGGCAACAACCTCATATGATCTACCTATGGTAACTTCAGCAGCTGCAAGATCATGCTGCTTATCAGTCCCTTCAACCCCTACATGGAGAGTACACAGTGACATTTAAAATGTACCCATGGAAGGAAGAAGAGATTAACTCACTTTATCTCTCAGTTACACTTCTCAGCATATTCATGTTTCATATATATATATGTTGTTTCACTTAAAAAGAATTTTACTTTAAAGTAAAGCAAGTCCTTAGGTACCAATGAATGGGGAGGCCTTGGTGCCTTGTTTAACTACCATCTGGTAGGACAGGATTTCCAGGCAATTTGATGTTCCAGTAACAAAACTTGTTTATTTCTTCCCTCCTTGATTGATGGATGAGAACTATTCTGAAAAAATGATCCTGCAAAATATATTCAGTCTTTGTACTATTTCAACTTTGGAAACAAAAAGACAGGAAAAAGTCATTTCACTAGTCTAAGGAATACCCATATTGAATTACTTACAGATAGAGTTATAAAAAATGGAATAATAAATAATTGGCAAGGAAACTAGCTATTCAATATCTGTGTTGAGGCATGGTTGCTAAGACAATCTTGTAATTTTTTATTATGAAAAGAAGTCTTCATCTTTCCATGTAATTATTAATATTTTGTATTGTGGTTATCTCGATCAGGAAACAAATTAATTAGTGGAAGTTCAAGAAGTTAACTGTCCATTATTAGGAGATTCCATCATCACTTAGGTGCTTCCTGAATCTTCATGAAGACACTCAAAACAAGCGGCCCTTGTATTTTCTTTCTCAGTCATTCCATAATATCTGCCAGAAGAAGGCAGAGACAGATCGTTCCCTACATGAACCTTACAGTACATCAAAATAACTACACAAGTTTCTCTTTCACAAGGATCTCAGGAAAATATTCAGTCTTCAGCAATTTGTTGGGATAATCACTCTTTCTGAGCTGGCCAAGAATATCTAGAAATGAACTCATTTGAGAAAAAAAAAAAAAAAAACAGACCATATTTTTTAGTCTCTTACTTAGAAAAGGAAAAAACAACAAATTTGTTCTGATCCTTCTTCTTGAAATATAGAACCTTGGCTAATTTAGAGAATGAGATAAAAAGAGAGAGTGGTGTGGTTTTTTAAATAAAACACTACAAAGGAAGTTGAGTATCTATAACAGAAAGAGTTAAACCAATTCTCATCATTTCCATTTCCAGACAGGGCAAGGGGGAGCAGAAAGGATTGATTTGCTTTCTCCTACATTGTATAGAAGACACTGCACAAAAAAAAAAAGAAAATGTTACCTACTGCACTTCAAAAAGAGAGAATGGATGAGTCACTGGAGCCACAGCCAAACATAGAAGTGTTTCTCTTTTTGTCAAACAAAGCAATGCTAGCAACAATATAATCTTTTTTTTTTTTTTTTTTTTTGTCAACCAGATAGTGAAATCTGAACTGGAAGGATGGAAAACTGACTTAGTATGACTGAAGCAGAAAAATGTTGAATGTTCAAGTTTATGGTTATTTCAGGGTTCTTTTGTCAGCTACTAGGCTGTTTTTTCCATATCACACACAATCTGTTGGGGCATAAATGCTTATAAATGTATGTAGGCATGAGAATTTATCTGAATTTGTATTGTATACAGACGGCACACACACAGCTGCAAACCAACTATTGGACTAATTCTTTTCCTGAATTATAATTTTCCAAACTCTCATTAAATGTTCGATACACTTGTATGGTTACTATGAATCTTACAGTCTTACTACAAATGTGTAACATGAAAACCTCAAGTTTCTGTCTGTTTTACTCTGAAATGAAGCTTAGAAATATCTTTCATGTTATTTAAGAGCTAAAAAAACCTAATGCAAACAACTCCCACCTCCAAAACCCACAACCAAACAAAAAGCCCGTAGGCTTCAAGTTTGGTTCCTCCCCAGCAATGTCACTTAATTTTGGACTAATGACACAATTCTGAAAACCAAGCAATAATCTCAATTTCACTGAAAACCTTAAACATGTGATTGCTTTCACATCAATTATATTCAACTCAAAGTAGATATAAACAAAGACTTTTAAAAAAAATGGATACCTCAGTCTGACCTTCATGGGCACTGGATTCATGAGTGACACGAATAGCCTAAAATTAAAATATATTTCAATCAGACATTAAATGAGAGACTTTCAGTGTTGTAAGAACCATTCTTGCACTTCATTTTATCAATTACATAGATGTAACTATATTATTCAGTGCTTATAATAAATAAGAAAGTTAATAAATTGATAGTCTCCACTTCCAAGGATCTCAGAAGACCACTCCTTCAGTTTCGTAACAGTCAATTCAGGTCAAATATCTCAGTTTGTAATGGGACTTTTGCACACAGAAAATGCTTTTTTAAGCTATCATTTTGAGCAGAAAAAATAATTTAGATAGAAGCTCCCATCAGTCATTTTGTGTCCAACATTTCCATGGAAAATGTCATAAATCTCTGCTGTTTCTGTTTGTTACTACTTCCTTTAGCCACATGTAAACGCTTCTATTCCTGAGGGCTTCACAATGTGCTCTGACTTAAAAATCATCAAGATTTTCATTTTGAGAGAGGACCCTCATGACCATCAGGAGCAACAGCACCGTCCTCCATCCACCACTGGCCAGATGTTTCAGCCACATCCTTTCAAACAGCACTAATGATGTGGCTAACCACATTATCAGCTAGCTCATCTCATGGTTGAGCATGGTAGGGGAAGGAGATCATATTTCAGCCAAATCAGCTCTTTGTGTGCCTCAACTGCTAAGCGCATGGAGATATGACCAGAAGGCACAAATTAAAAGAGGCAGCAAAAGGACTATCCTTTCAGCAATAGTCCCAGATCAGCTTAAATTGACCATTAAACTATATCCTGAACCCATAAAAAGAAAAGATTATGCACACATTTCTCATGCATTTCAAAGTAATTTTAAACTAAGCCAGGGAATTAATGTGGATGAGAACATTGACAAAATCCGTTCTGCTGACTGAGCTATGGGCAGGCAGGAAAACTCTAAAATACCAAAGCAGAGTTTCCTTTGTGGCAACTGTCTGATCACAAGTTCACTGTAAAATCAAATTTGTTTAGCTGCTTCACTGAGTCAACCCCCAAGGACAGTACCTGCTCATGCAAGTAATTCTTACACCATTTTAAATAAAAGTAAAAACACATGATACTAACTTCATAAGTTTCTAGGTATTTGGCCCTCTCTTCAGGAGTCATAGATAATGAATCTTCTAGGAACTTTTTCAGTGAAGAATTAGTTTCTTAAAAAAATTTAAAAAGACATAATTAGTGTCATGTTTTAATTCCAACTTCATTCACAGCTTACAGAATCCAACAAAAGATCTGAAGATAAGATAGAATTGCACTGTATTTTTAAGACACAGAAGGCTGACTGCACTTTGTAATGTTTCAAGTGCTTTAGCTCATAAATTAGTATAAAATAATAATTTTGTAATTATAGGTAAAAATGCACTCTTTCAGCCTTTATGAATGGTTATATTCAGAGAAAATAGTACAAAACATATCCTTCCCTCCATGGCTTCCCACAGTTGAGGAAAAAAAGGGAGAAGCTAGCAAAAACCAAACCAAAAAAATCTTACCAAAGTTCATTTTATCTCTGTTGTTTGCAATAGCATGAATGAGCCCAATTGTCCCACAAGCATTGTTAATGGTCTGCTTCATGAAATACACTGATGATTTGACATCTTGTCCCTTAGCTTTTATCCTCTCTTCTTCCTCTGTTCTGAAGGTTTCATACTAGAAGGAAAGTTAGACACAAATAGTTAGTTATTCAACAAATAGTACAAATAGCTTCATCATTCAAGACAAAACAATTTATAAAACACAACAGCTAATTACTACTGCCATTTGAAATGTTTAACACATGTGGTCCAACAAGTGTATTAAACTTACCTGAACTGCTCTATGCTGTTTCTTAACCCAATGCCTTCACACTTGAAACATCATTTTGAATATGTGTAATCTAAAACAACTTTAAAAATTTTCAAAGTATTTCCTTTATCTGAGCTCATGTCACCATCTCTCCTCAATGCAACTTTAATGGCTTTTTAAGGACAGAAGTGTCAAAGTGCTATCAAGAAAGCCATAATACTTCAGGTGATTAATCATCATAAAGCATTCTTTAAATGTTCCACTGTTACATTTCATTTTTCCCAGGAATTTAAAATAAGATCTATATAACACCCAAGCCATCAAAACAGGCCTTTCTGAAGCAATATTCATAAAGTAAACTTTTATTTTCTGTAGCAAAAAGAGAATTTGCTTTGACTGAACAATCTAAAATACTTGTTTTATAACGATCATATGTGACTAAAACCTGTTATACTGTGCAATAGTGTGTCAGTTTTGTGCTTTTTTTTTTTGTTGTCGCTGGCTGTGATTTGTTGGATCTTTTGCAGAGGGTTTCTGTTATGGGGCTTTTTTACTGGATTTGTTTGAGATTTTTGTTTATTTTCTTTTGTTAAATTTTAATTTTGAACAGAAAAATAAATAAATAAATCGACAAATGTTCCAGTTAATGATTCTTCCTTTGCCTCTTTTATTAGGTACTTTTGCAGACAAAAAAAAAAAAGAATTCTGAAGTAGATGGGCTTTTTTATACAAGTATGATGAAAGTAAAGTAAGACTGCAGAATGTTACCAAGGAACTCTTCCTGCAAACTCCTGAGAAATTTCCCTTGTCTGTACTGTCATGACAAACAAAACTAAAAACTTCCAGCACCATATTTCACTTTTGGAGGTTGCCTCAATGTTCTGAATAGGCTAACCAAAAGCAAGAGCATTATAAACCATTTTAATTTGGTTTATCTACAAGCTAACAAAAAATAGCCTTAATTGAGATAAAAATTTCACAGAGTTCAATCAGACAAAAGTTCAGACTAGAGAAGTGAACAATACAGCTGCCATTCATTCCTTCCCAACTAAAATAAAATCCACAGAAAAAATAAATATATAAGTGCTGAGAATACCAAAAATACAATTTTGAGCAAGGGATAGACCAGATCTCAACAGATTCTTCCTAAGCTAAGCGATATCCCAAAATTTAGATTCATTTGGATCTATTCATTCATTAGGCTCACAATGCCAACACCCACAATATTCACTTTGTCTACAACATACTATGCAGACTAAGAAAGCATTGACCTTTAAAGTGTACAACAACCCTAAAATTATCTGAATGCTAACAAGAGTAGCTTGCCCTAAAAGCAAGTTCTAGGAAACTGATATACAGGAACCACAGAACCACTGAACTTCCAGACAGAAGAACAGACAGACAGTGAAAAAAGTGTTAACAAAGGCAGCAAAACTAATAGGCACTTTCATAAATAGGCAGCAAAACTAATAGGCACCTTCTAGACACACCCAAGAAACAAATAAATCATAAAAATCATAAATTAAATAAAAGTGTAATTTTACAGGCCATTTTGAAAGGGAGACTGAGGAGGGAAAAACTACTCTAGAAATACCAAATAATGCTCAAGGGTCTTGTGGAGTTCACAGTGACCAACAAAAGCTTCATAACACTGGGACCTCCCATGAAACATTCACTGTTCACACAGCCAGGCTAAACAGTGATAGAAACATTTGTGTCCCTGATGTTCCCGAAGGTTAACATGCTGAACATTTGCCTGTGCTCAGATTTGACTGATTGATGCAACAGAGCAAATGTTGTTTCTCTGGTTTTGTTTGTCATATGTTTCTTTAGGATGAAATCAGATACACCTTCTGGACAAGAGCAAGGTTCTTTCCTACGGGATAATGCTCCCACAGCATGATCCAAAAAAATGGTTTGCACAAGCAGGGAGTCAAAAGAAAAGTGACAGTCAGACCTGTACCTCCAACAGCCAGACAGAAATGGCAGTACACAGAAAACAATGCCTCAAAGGTGACAAAAAAGGACATTTCCTGAGGACAGGTGAGTTGAAAGTCTGTTTAAGCTCAAAACTATCAAGGTGGCTGAAATCAAGCTTGAGAAGTACTGCCTGCATAGCTGCTCTGGAGAAACTGAGAATGCAGAGGGTTACAGGACATAATGTGTAGGAAGACTGACCTGTCACTCCTGTCTATTTAAACACCTTGTGTTCAGAAGTTAAGCATCAATAGCTAAGTGATTTGTCCTTATAAGCTGCATATTCTTTTGGAGAGACATATTAAAAGAATTAATTGTGGACAGAATTCACTTCAACCTTTTTGGCTGACCTTGTCACAATCATGTAATACTCTTATAAATTGAAAGATCAATTGAATCACACTAGTAAAGGCATGTGATGACACAAAATAAGCACATTGAAGATTTAATCAAAGTCTAACACAGTGAAAGATGGAGGGGAAATTGTCTTTCATCTTAATAGTACATCCCATCCCAAGAAGTGAAAGCCACATCAATACTGATGACCAAACTGAAAGTGGATTGAAGACTGAAGGACTGTCAGTGTAACAGGACAAAAACTCAAAAAGGAGTAGCATATTGTCCTACACCTTATTTCTTATTTTCCTTATGCTGTTGGAGCTTTCTGCTAAAATTAGCAAACTGAGCCATTTCATAGCGCCTATTATAAAAAATACCTTAAATTGCCTGTAATAGAAAAGTGTGAGGCATATTTCTTTGTGCTTCTACATTAGCTTTTCCCATTCTGATTTGAAATCAGAAATATACATGCAAGGTTATCAAAAGAAGCATTTTTTGTGTTATTTTTAATGAAGAAGTCTCGAATAAAGCTTGAGTCTCATTTTGATTCTAATATGACAGCCAAGTACAAGATTCAAACTTACATTCCCATTTCACTTATGACAAGAGCAATTAACTGATGATTAAATAAACATTTACCTTTTCTGTTATTGGAAAGAGAAGTAGTACTGCACATACAGGTCTTGGCACCATGCTAAGCAGTTCTGGTTCCATACCATAAACATCTACAAACTGCCAGTCAGGATGTATACCCAACTGTTTCAGGAACTGGAAGAGGAAAAAAAAACATAATATTAAACAAGAACACTCAAACATCTATCTTTTCAAAAGCATAACAGAGTATCCACAATGTGAAATACATTAAAACAACCCATGCTTTCTAAAATTTAAGGAGAATAAAAGAGATATAAGTTTTAATAATTAAGGCTGAATAAATCACAAACTCCCATGTTTTATGTATTTAAATAGTCTTTACAGAAGGAAAGTGGAAACACTCCCAGCACTATTTACTGAAGCATCAAAGCATTTCAACCATCTAAAAAGTGTTCTGTCACAAAACAGAAGATTTTGTGAATCTGTTTTTACTGAATATTTATGTTAACTAGAAATCATCAGAGCCATCAGTCAGAGCACACATGAACAAACTTATGGCATTATTTGACTCCATATGGTATTATGTGACTCCATGACTTCAGAATACCTGGCACCAGGGCTCATATTGGAGCTCCTACAAGCAAAAAGATGTCAGGAGCAAAACTATACAAGACACATGCTTCAGTAAGTGTAGCTTTTACAAGAAAAATCCCTTCAAACTATGATGGAGTAATATATTGATGGAGTAATATTTTGATGACTGGATGCTCGCTTTTTAAAAGGATATTCTTCTACTCAAGTAAACTAGGCACCTCAACAACAGCTGCAGAATCAATGACCACAGAGATGGTCAAAGACAATTTGAAATCTTTTCATTGTCAGACTGGAAGAACCTATCTGAATTCCGGGACTGTTGTTACTATACACATAGTGACCACTCACAATTATATGAAGAAACTAATTGTACACTGTGGCATACACAGATCTTTGAATGAACATGAGGAAAGGGGAAAGTGTTAAGCATTTAGTAACTGATGAAACAGAAGACAGTGTACTTTGAACTTCTATTCTAACTTTCTACATTGTGAAGATAATTACCACTTTGTGAATAGCCAAAAAAAAAAGTTCAAAAGAGAAGAGACATGTATGGGTGCATTAAAATATTAATTAATAAGTACTTCCAGTACTTCTCTTATTAAGCCAGTGATTAAGCTATCATTTTTATTGCAGGATAAGTACCACAACTGAAAAAAATCCATTTTCCATTCTAATATAATTTGATATTTTGCAATATTACATGAAATAAGGGTACAAATGCCCAACAATAAAAAAGACACTCACCTAGAAAAAGATAATAATAAAGAATCTCATTAAGTTACTGGACAAATAAGTGGTTTAGTCTCTTGTCCTGTTCTACACCACTGGGGAAAAAAAAAATCACCAAGCAACCAACCAACCAACTAACTAACAAAAATAAAACCAACCCCTTTAAACCCAACGTCAACAAAATGCTAACCAAACCCAAGAATGGTTTCCTCAAACTCCTGAATTAAGAATTTAACAGAACTAAAACTGCATTGATACAGGGCACCTTTCATTATTCATGCTACCACACCACCTACAAACTTTACAATCCAAGAAATTTTATCTTCCAGTAAACAATGAGAGTGACAATGAAAAATGATAGTCAGCACTACAGAGAACAGCAAGAGCATAGGCTTAGTATGACAAGCAGTGATGTTAACACATAACCAGACTAACTCTACTGTAGAATCATAAACCAAAAATAAAATACTAAGGATAGATTCAAAATAGGCAGAGAAAATATCTCTCTGTGCGTCAAGAGGGTTTCACTCAGGCCTGGAAAAAAAGATAGAAATATCCTTCTGAAAATTATTAAATAGATTTAAAAACTGTGCAGGCTAAGTCCCTGTGCAAGAGAGAGTGACAGATGGGTAACAGATGAACAATAGATGGCTGGAGGGGAAGACAAAGTCATTCCTGTTTTAGGACAGCAGGAAGTTCAGTACACTTTTTAGACAATGTCACTGTCTAAAAAGGTGAGAGATCTCTGCTGTTTTCCTTTCCAATTATTTAGAGATTATCCAAGCAATTTTACTCTACAAATACCTACTGTAAAGAACAGTTATGGTTCTTTGAGGGCTCACTCATTTTCAGCTGTTCACTTTCTCTTTGATAATATGCATGCAAGATAACATAAATTAGCAGCTTCATATTTCTCTAGATCTGCACAAGAGAGTATCAGAATCTTTTTCTCAGACACTGCTTATCACACTGCTGACAATTCTTAATTTATAGGTCTTTGAGCTTTCACCTTATAAAAGAAAAAAAAGAAAAATTCTTGGCTATATTACAGAAGTCTTAGAGGATCTCAGGAAGAACAACAGCAGCACAAACCCTCCCACACATCTAGCATTCACTTTTTCACAACTTTATTTTTACAGATTGTTGTCATAGTTTTTGTTGTGTCTTTTCTTCTTGCTTTAAAGGACCTTGCTGAAAAACACTTTCTGGTTTTTCACTGGTTCAGCTAGCTAGTAGACAAAAAGCCACTTTATATACAATTACACACCCCTCACCCTTATCTGCATTTGCTATGAATCTATCCTTTTTGCCCCAGTATTCCAGAAGGCCCTTCTTTCTCACCTGACTACTAGTGTTCATAACTAGCTAAGGGAGAGCACAGAGAAGATAGAGACAGACTCATCTCAGCAGCACACAGTAAAACAGAGAGAAACAACAGCCTGAAACACAGGGAAATGGAACTACATAAGGAAGGAATTTAAAAATAAATTTAAAAAATAAGAAACATCGTAAAATATTACAACAAACTGTCCAGGAGACTGTGGAGTTTGTGTCTTGAGAAATACAGAACTTGACAGGTTGCTGAACAACTTGTTTTGAACAGAGTATGGTTGGTCTGCAGACCAGACCTTCCAGCCTACCTCACTCTATTCTAAATGATCACAAATTGTAAATCTGTATGTCTAAATGTTGGTTAACAGCAAAAACATTACAATAGGCACCTCTAGGCACTCCACCTACGCAGCATGTGGTATAAGCTATTCTGTTTTCCTTGCTGGTACCGCTACTTCAGCCTACTAACTAAAAAAAAGCACAGAGCAGTTATCTTTAATGTGAATTTAAAATCCTACTTCTGCCAACAGTTCCAGAGCCAGTAGGAAGATTAGATCTACCAGGTTTATTGCAATGCAGAAAGGGTAAATAGGATAAGTCAGTGTAAGGGTGAAATTTATTATAAACTTATGTAGTAAATGCACAACTGAAATACTGTCTAAGCAGCAATGGGCTTTTCTACTCTGTCACTTGCATGTAAAAACAAAGTGAGGACAAAAACTGAAACAAAACAGGAGCTTGACATTTAAGGGCAACTGAAGTTGGACAGCTTCTGCAAATAGTTCAGCAATGTCACATTTTAAATACTAAGGCATTATACTCAAGGCCTGGATTTTTCCACATCTTACTGTGGTATTTATATAAAAGTGGGAACCATGAAAACATAAGACTGGTAAAATGCACAAACATTTCCAGACTCTCAGATGCAGAAGTCAAGAGAGCTTCTGTGAGAAGAACCAACCACTGCCATCCTCTTCTAAGCACAAATATAAACCAAACACCCACAAGCATCTACATTTTATTGTACTTCTGCTGAATGCATTAAAGCATCTCTATATCACAATAAAAACACAGTTAGGACTTTCCTCTGCAAAAATGACGTGTTCCTATGGCTTTAGGAAACTGGAAGAACAACATATAAATAAACCAATTAAGCCAATCAATATTGTCTAACTTTTTCTTTAAAGCACAAGAATTTTTGGCACTTTATTGAATTGAAGGTAATTTTTCCCCTAAATTGTAGTAAGACATTGAGTAAAATGTAACTGATTGAATAATCATCAAGAAAGGGAAAATTATTCATTTCTTAAAGTATCCAATTCTTATTAAACTGTATTAAAAATACAATTGCACAATATTTTGCTTTTAATTCTTTACACGTAATTTCTAGCAGCACGTAAAAAAACCAAGTCTCTCTGAGAAATGAAATTCCTTTCTAGAAATAAGGGAACCACCCAAACAGTATTTTACTGTTGGAGCATTGTAAGGATATATTTCTTCATTCTTTGACCATGACATTTATGGAATTAAAATGAAGGAGTAATTTTTCAGTACATTTTAGAGACAGCATCATTTCAGTGATATGCAGCAGCTGTAAAAACTTCAGTTCTGTACAGCAGGTCAAAAGGCACACCAGGAGCAAAGAGATAGCTGGAACTTACATAAGCTGCGTTATTCTTCTTTACCAACTCCTTCTCACTTAGAATGGCCACAAGTATGATCTTGTTCTTTGAACAAGTGTGATCTTGTCCAAACAAGAGATGACCCATTATAATAGACTTCTTTGGGAAAATCAAAATTTATTACAAATACTTTAATATCCTCAGGTTCTGTACTTTGGGACACCATAATAAAGTTCAAACAATACAGCCCATTGCAATTTTTTTTTTTTTTCAAAAATGTGAGAAAACTTACATCCACAAAATTCTTATCCTTCCAGTTGTGTTCATTACATCATGGTATCTAGAAGAGCAACACTGACTCACAGTTAGTGTTGCTGTTCTTCAAAATGAAAGGTATATATTTTTCACATATCCATGAAGCAGTTTTGAAATTTAACACTCAGTATGCCCAGGAACTGCTGTACATATCCAACCAGGGCATCCCACAGGCAACAATGCAAAAAAAGCACTCAGAAATCTGGACAAACCAGCTGACCCGGGCCTCCTCCAAAACCAGTGAGCAAGAGCTTCAAAATGCTTCCAGCAGAGTCCTGAGGTGTTGATACTGAGACACTGATTCAAAACAGAATACTGTGTTATTCTGTGAAAAACACTTAACAGACCTGTTTGCATGATCTAAAAAGTTACTCATAACAGAAATTAGCTGGATCAATCCAGTCTTCTAAATAAGCTGTTATACACATTTCATTTTTTACAGTTTACTGAAACCACCATTGGATTCTACTGACTCTGCTGGTTCTTTAAGCAAGGAAAATGTCAAAGTGGGTAAAAGCATTTCAGTGCAGCAAGATAACGTATATAATGTATAACTGTCACCTGTTTTCCTCTTTGTCTTCAAGACAGTAAGGGTTCCCTCATAACAAAAACTAAAAAACTGAGCAAAAAAGATCATAAGAAGGACCAGAAGAGGCAAATACAAGTAGATGAATGAAATATATGTTTTTCATAGCTTTCAATTACTGAAGAACATACGAAGACTGAGCTAAGACAACCTTTCAACTCTTCATATAAATACTACTCTAAACCCCCAAACAAGTAACAATTTTCCCTGTGCAACAGATTTACCTATTTAAATAGGTAAATATAAACATCAGTAAGAGGGCTACATAGTTGGGGATATTTTAAACTAGAAGAAGCCATTCACAAAGTGTTCTCACAGTGGTCACCTACAATTCCTTCATATTTATCCTTGTGCTTATTCTTGGCTATGCAGCATCACAGGCTCAACATTCCCTCTTTGCTGGCTCTGTGAAAGCCTTTCTGAGATACTGTGTTTACAGAAAGACACAAACTGAATCCTGGTCTTCAACTTTCTGAGGCTGCATGAGTAATAACAGGCTGTTTTCCAGGCATGCACACTATCTCCACTATTGTTCTCTCTGCTTACCACAAAAGAGTTAAACTCCACTCCCTCACCTGAAAAAAAAAAAAGAAAGTAGTAATCTTAGCTAGGCATTTTAGAAGGACATGTGTGTTTCTCCACATCCAACATCCTTTCACACTAAGACAGCACCTCAGTACCTCATCTATGAGCACTACCTTTCAATGCACTTCAGGAATTGTGCACACCACATTTTCAGTTCTTTTGATCACTACAGCTTTTCTTTGGGAAAGCTTGTGGGACAGTATTCCAGAGTCCAGCAAATGAAAAGATCTTTCAGGAAGACTAAGTCCTGCTTCCAAGATACTTAATTCTTCTCTGTATCTGCCTGACACCCTGAAGAGAGGTGCTCCATAAATGGATAAAGACTGGCTGTATCCAGTTTCTGCCATTTGTTCTATGCTTTGTGAGCATTTTTGTCCCTGTAACTTTCAAGTCACAGCTGTCAACGGTTTCACGACCTAAAATAATTTTCTTTATGCAGCTGACTCTCAATACCTTAATGGCTTAAAAAACTCAAAACTCCAAAGCCTCCCCCAAAAAGTAGGATCAAAGGCAACTAAGAACCAGCAACTAAGCCCTATGGGGCAAAAAGAACTCAAGCCACAGCCAACAATTAGTAGTCAAACTCTGAAGCCAGTGCTTGAGCTTCATAATCGGATGCACTCAATTACTCTATCCTTATCTGGATCCAATGAAGACATGAGTAGCTGTCTTATGTTATCTTATCCAGGAAGCAGGGATCTTTCTTACAATGTGTAAGATTAAAAAAGGGAAGAGGTAATGAAAAATGGTGGGACATCAAGAAAAATATCCACCCATACTTTTTGTTTATCTACACTTCCTAAACAATCAATTGTGGGTTGCAAGCCAGACTGAAGCAACATTATGAGAAAGAACAATCAGCTTGTGTTCTGATCTTTTCACTCCAAAAAATTTATATGCAGTCTACTTTTTTTTTTTCTCAGAAGAAACTGAGAACAAGATAACAAACATCACACAGATAGTAATTGAAAAACAATTTCCTAGCTTTCTCTCAGCAAGAAATCCCATAAGATAGCCAGGAAGGAGGGTAGTGCTGGTCACATCAGGCCCCGGCCAAAGGAAGGTCAAAGAGAAGAAACCATTCATTCCCTGCCATCACTCTACACAAAATGGAGCTTTGTGAATGCTGAATCATCAACTCTTTCTGTATCAGAGGTAGACAACAATTCATTCTATCAGACTGTAGAAGTGAAGGAGAAAAAGAAGTACTGTGACAATAACTTAGCATTGTATGGTACATTTAACTCTTGCCTTCACTCATTACAACCAGCACTGTGTGCTGCATTGAATGACTGTCTTCTTCTTGAAAACATCATTACAGACACATGGCACATTCCCACTGCCACTGGAAATCTTTAGAGATAAGAAAGAATATTCTTGTTTACCCTCAGCAGCCAGTTTCTGAACCTTCAAATAATTTTAACACACATGTACAAAGAGAGGTTCTATACAGATTAAGGACTTAGAAATTCCTGGACTTGTATTATAATATAAACACTTTCAGACAGAGAAAAACTTCTGACATATTTTTGAACAACTTCACATACCTCTAACTGAGAAATACCCTTTTTTCCCATTATCATCAGAATTTCTACCACAAAGACTGAAAGCCTCAAATTTACAGCCTATATTTTAAAACAAGAGAAGACACAGTATTGTAAGAACATACTAAAAGTAAATGAACCTACATTTAGTACATTTCCTTACTAATTATTATTGTTAATGAGGGGAATAAAATTATTGGCAAAATAATCAAAACAGAGTAAGCACTTGATGATGGTTCTAATTACAATCTAACACAAAGAATCTATGCATCTTACAGGTCACTGGAATTTTTTTTTTTGTTTAAGACTTCACTACCATTCCTAGCAATAATTTTAACACTAACAAAAGCAGTAAGCATAAGAGATAGTCTAACACTCAACTAAAAAAACCAAATAAGAAACCCCAAGAAGAAACACTTGGCACTTGGCTAGATGTCTGACCAAAAACATCTATTAAATTACTACTGGACATGAATACTGCAGTTTGTAGATGTAGATCATTGGGGTTTTTAATGCTAAAGACTTCTAGAATATTTTACAGAGCACAGTACAGAGTACTACAAGAAATGCCCATCCTTGCAATTAACTCAACAGGATTTTCCAAAAATTAGTTACCAACTTCATTAGAATTTCAAATTACTATTATTGTTGTTTTAAACACAAGCAGGATATGAATAACTTATGACTAACAGCCCTGTTGCTACACAGTTCACCACTGTACTGATGAGATTAAAAGAACAATGATTAATAATGCAAAGTGTATTCATATTCAACACCCACCTATTTATTAATTTTAATATACATCTCTCTCTCTAGATAATAACAATCCTGCTCAGTCAAGACTGGTAGTGAAGGAGGAAATCCAATTGCTTTCAAGTGGCCTTTTCTACACAGAAACAGTAACAAGAAAATCCTTGTGGGGTACAAACTCCTATTATCCATGATCATCTACAACAGCTACATCCATCATCAATGGGCAAAAGAGGTGAATTTTAAACACACTTAAAACTGTACATTTGACATCCTTTTAGGATTTTCTCCATACACAATAAAAACATAGGGATACAAGATATTTCAGATGAAAGAATGTCACTATTTTCTCCTCCTCAATTTCTACTTTAAAGGTGGTCTTAATTTGTACCACGATGAGCTCATCTCACCATCTGGAAAGTCAGAAGAAAAAGTTAGATAATTGGAAGTTATTTATTCAGTTATTTATTTAGTTACTTATTTTCTGGAATTTAGCCTCTGAATTTCAAAATGAAAAAGAGGAAACTATAGCATGTGTTCAAGACGGGCTCCCAGGAAAGGCCGTCAATTTTAACTCAGAAGACTGGGATTACAGACTTCTCAAATCGCTCCACAGCAGCAGTACTGTAAGAATTGTAAAATTATTTGCCCTAGGAAACTATAACACACAAAATGACCCAATTTCAAATAACCCTTCACTCTCCTGCAAATGTAGTTTGTACATTACAGCAACGTCACACACAGAAATTCCCAGTTTCCAAAATATTTCAACAATATAGTTTTAAGAATACAATTTTGCTGATGGAAGTTTCAGAGCCCTTTGGCTTAAACACCATCTTTAACATTACCAAGAGGCCTGCTGAAATCAACAACTGACCATTAACACTATGCTCAAAGTTGTCACTGAGAACATGATGCAGGGTTAGAGTATGTGTGATTTCCTTTCAGCCAGAGCTTATTTAGCGGGAGCATTGTTTTGTGTACTAGAACAAGCTTCCTTTCTCCAGCGTGGGTTCTAGCACGCTAACAAAAACAGCAACAACCAGTCATGTACATATTGTCATTATTAAGCAGGAAAGCGCAAATATGGTAAAATTACATTATTTTTTATGGTCAGCCAAAAAAGTATGAGTCTACAACACCGTGATGCAAGCAGATCCATACATGTGCCCAAAGCCACCGTGTACAGGTCCACATCGGGCACATGTTATGTATAAATTAATGTGCCCAAAGCCATCACGTACAGGTCCACACCTGGCACATATTATATATAAATTAATGTTTTAACCACTAATTAATGCATTAAAACCCAGCTTGAAAAACACCAGAAATTTCATAACAGTAATAGCCAGGCCACAACTATTCTCTTTTTACTGTTCGTTTTTCTTTCATACATATCTTTACGGGAGAGGTTCCAGCACGGTCGGACATGCGAAGACGAGCGCAGACACGCGCAGGGAAGGAAGGGAGCACCCTCCTTGGACAAGACCGAGCCTGTACTACACGAAAACGACAGGAGACGTGCCCAAAGCTGCAGAGACTAAAGGTTATCTCAAATAAAAGCTTCTTACCTGATTCGTGACCTGAAAAGAAAGCAAAAAACAGAAGGTAGTTAAGACTCAGTCGGATCCAAGGAATGAGACCTTCCTCCATCCCTACCTCCACCAGCCACCCCTGAAGAGGCGATGCGGTCCGGCGCGGCCCGGAGCCCTCTGCCCTCTCCCCTCCGCCATCCTCCCGCCATCCCCACAGCAGGCAGCCTGTCGGGCGGGCAGCCCCCGCGCACGGCAGCGCCCCGCTGCCCAGGCCGGGCACTCACGTCGGGGTTGGCCTCCAGGGGCAGCCAGCGATGGGGCTCCATGGCAGCGGCGGCGGCGGATCCCGGAACGGAGCTGGGCGGACCTCTCAGCGCGGCTCTGACAGCGCCTCACGGTGCCGCCGCGCCTCAGCCTGACCCGGGGCCGCGTCACCGCGCCGCGCCTCGCAGGGGGGGCGGGCGAAGGAGGAAACACCGCCCGGCGCCCGCCCGCACCGCTGCGCCGCTTCGCACTGATGGCCGGGACGGCGCGCTCGGCAGTGACCGCCGTCCGTCCCCGGAGTGCTCCGGTCGGCGAAGCCCGGGAGATTCCCCCCTCCCCGCCCTCTTGGCTCCCCCGGCAATGGACTCTCCCAACAGGGCAACGGGTGGTTCCTCTCCCGCGCCGCCGCCGGGGCCTGCGGGGCGCGCTGCAGCCGCCGGGGGGCGCGGCCGCTCGGGGTCGGGGCATGGCAGGGGCCGGAGCCGGAGCTGGGCACGGCGGGGCCGCGGGAGCGCCCGCCGAGCGCCCCGGCAGCCCGGCCCCTCCGAAGCGGCCTCCAGCATCTGAGCTGAACCGCTGCGGGAAGGCATAGGCAGCGTTCAGCGATATACGCTCGCCGGGGACGGGGCAGGCCACAAAGGGAGCCAGAGGAACTGCTGAGCAGCAGTGGCACTAAATTACCCCTCAGAATCACAGAGAATATTCTGAGTCAGAAGGGACCCACAGGGATCATGGAATCCAGCTCCCGGCCCTGCACAGGACGTCCCCACGAGTCACACCATGTGCCCGAGAGTATTGTCCAGACGATTCTTTCATGCTGCCAGGCCGGTGACCACGTCCCTGGGGAGCCTCTTCCACTGCCCAACTACCCCCTGGATGAAGAACCTTTTTCTGCTATCTAACCTAAACCTCCTCTGACACAACTTCAGGCCATTCCCCCAGGTCCTAGCACTGATTGCCAGAGAGAAAAGGTCAGTGCTTGCTCCCCTGGCTTCATCTTGCCTGAGAAGACCTCAGTGTAGCAGCGAGGACTTGGGTGGTGAGGTCCCCATACACCTTCCTGAAAATTACTGCAAGATGTGTTAAACACGATTAAAAACATTTATCTTCTGTAGCTACAAATCCCATCATACTTCCCATCCCATTAAACATGGCATTTCTTGGTGTTTTGGCTAAGATGAAGCACAATCTAAAACATATGTACAGTGTGATTACATTTCATATATGTACACATACCAGATTTAGTGTCAATGCCTTCTTTCAAGTTATTTCAGAAAGGCTAAAAGGAACACATCATGGCATTGGTGAGGGCACACCTCCAGTACTGTGTCCATTCTGGAATCCACAGTTCAGGAGGGACATTGAGGCGCTGGAGCGAATCCAGGGAACAGCAACAAAGCTGTTGAAGGGTCTGGAGAGCACATCCCATGAGGCTGGGCTTGCCTAACATGGAATAAAAGGAGGCTCAGGGTGGGAGGGGACCTTATTACTCTTTACAGCTATTTGGAAAGAGATTGTAGACAGGTTGGGGTCAGCCTCTTTTTCACAGAGAGGCTGACAAGCCAAAATCCATTCATATTTCACCAACTTCCAAATTAAAACATTTAATGCATATTTATTTGCCAATTAAAATAAACCAAAATATTTTAAAATTTTGGCAAATTATTTTGTAATTACCTAACCACCAAGATATTAAACTTCAGCTCCCATCTCCACATGTTGGAGATAGAAAGTAAGAAAGAAAAGTACCATAATGAGTATTAGTCATAGTGCTAAGGGCACTACTGAGATACTTAATGAAATTGTAATATAAAGTAATATGTAAAGTTCTCTAGATAACAAAGTATGTATTAAGAGTTTGGTACGTTAAGAACAAAGAGATTGTTAAGTCCTCAGCATCAGAGACAGATCTCAGTGATGCATACATTGCCAGTATTTTAACAACCATGAGATCGTAAAGACATAGACTGCTCAAAATCATTTGCATACTTAATTAGATACTTTAGAAGGGAGAGGCCAAGATCAGACAGGTCATAAATGTATAAAGCTCATAAAAACACACCATGTTCCCGAATGATTAGTCTTTTTCTGAAATATATTACAGATTTTGATGCCTGAAAGATAGGCTGGAAATAAATCCCCACAGACCGATGTCTAATAGAGCAGGTATTTGTTTGTTGCAGTGCTGGTGGTGAGGGGGATTTCTCCACCTAACTCACCCACCTTTGTCAAGTGCTGGGGTGTATTTATGCAGTAAGTGTTGCTTAGTGGCGCTATGTCACTACAGCATCATCACATACACTCCAGAATTAATTTACACAGTATGATCTCATGGTTATTAGATCATTCTTTTGCACTGTGCTTGCATCTCCCCAGTTTGAGGGTCGTCAGGGGTCTTTGATGAAGGCTTCCAAGGTCTTCTTCACATCTGAACTTTTCAGCTTTGTCTTTGGAGCATGCACAGTTATGGTGTTCCTTGGTCTGTCTAGTCTGAACCGGTCTAAATTCTTTTTTTTTGTGGCTAATTTGCTTTGTAGTAGCCAATTTTTCATTAATGCTATACTTATCCATCTCTAAAGCTACTCACATGGTGAGCTTTTTCTTCTTTTTCTTGTCTATTCAGCATCAAGCAACTAGTTAACCATATACTAGCATTAAATTATTTTAAAAAAGCTATAATTCAGATTATATAGGCATATAAAAAGTCATTATTTAGGTTATATAGATATATCAGGTCATATAGATATATCAAGTTCTATGGATATACAAAACATCATGATTTATGTTATATTGATATCTCATAACTCAAGCTATATAAGCACTTTGTAACTTTGATCCAAGTTATATAGGCATCAATTCTTTCATTAACACTTACTGAAAATGCAGAGAGCTTAGTCAGCACTACTGTGGGACGAGTTATGGTTTACTACTGTCACAGCCTCAGAATTGATCTACTGAGATTATGACATTATTCTTTCTATATATATTAAAAAGGCTAAAAGCAAATGTAAAACTGATACTAGAGAAGTGTAAAAGTATTATTTTTATAAGGGAAACTGCTGAAGGGTTAGTGTTGCCTTAGTATTCCAGCCACAGTCCAAACTTCATTAACATCAGTATGAAATGCTTATTTAACATAGTACTGTTTGTAGTTTTACAAAAGGTGGTTACTTCCCCATAAAGCTGAAGTTTACCCACACAAGTTTACCTATACATAGTTTACCTACACAAGTCACCCCCAAACCACACAGTTTATTTGAAGGCATATGGGCTGATTGCAGAGTCCACCTGTACAAAGCATGGTCATTCGGTACCAAGTGACCCCATGTGGAACACACACCCTGTATGGAACAGGCATCAGCTCCCCTGCCAGCACAGGCTGACGAAGCTGGAGCTGTTCGGCCCGGAGAGCAAAAGGTGGCGTGGAAATCTCATGGCAACCTTCCAGTGTCTGAAGGGGACGTACATGGGACGGAGAGGGACTCTTCGTCAGGAAATGTAGTGACAGGGCGAGGGGGAATGCATAGGTACAAACTCAAAGTGGGGAAATTTAGGTTAGGTATTAGGAAGAAATTCTTTACTGCGAAGGAGGTGAGGCACTGGAATATTTGCCCGGAGAGGTTGTGGATGTCCCATCCGTGACATGCTGGAGATCAGGTTGGATGGGATAACCTGGTCTAGTGGGAGGTGTCCCTACCCATGGCAGGGGATTTGGGCTGAATGATCTCTAGGGCCGCTTCCAACCGGTTAACATGCTATGGTTCTGTGATTTGCGTGCCTGCGCCTTTGACAACGAGCACCAAGAAAACCCTGTCAGCAAACCACTCTCAGCGCACACCGTGTAGCGCCAGCCGAGCGAGCCTGGCTCCGGGGCGCTGCTGCCCTTCCCCACCCTCCCGCGGCCGCTCCGTGAGGGCGGGAGCGGCAGCAGCGCGGCGGGAGGAGCGCGTGCTCCCCGCGCCGCAGCCAATCAGTGCGGCGCCGCTGCCGCCGCCTCGCTCTGGGGGCGCTGGGAGCCAATCAGCGCGGCGAGCGCCGTGTGCGGAAGCCGGGGCTCGGCGGGCGCGCGGCGCCATGGCCGGCGGCTCCGCGGGCGCGCTCGCGAGGGCGCTGGTGGCGCTGGGTGAGGGCGGCGGGAGCCGGGGAGGGGAGTGGGGGGCGAGGGCAGCCGCGGCTTTCTCTGGGGACATGTAAGTTAAAATTGACTGAGTTCAGTGACGGGAACGCGTGCGTGATGGCCTAGGCATTCTTCAGGGAAAGATTGGATTTATTACTGTAACATTTTATTTATGTATTTGCTTCTGATCGCTGCTGTTTTTCAGATGGTGGTGGTGCAGCAGATAAGATTCGTTTAATACCTCAAGACTTTTTTGCAGAGCTGGTAAGTAGGGCGATAAATGGGATGGGGAAGGGCTTCTAGCACTCCAGGAAGCCTTTTTATTTAAGCTGTTTTAGGTTTTGTGTGATACAGAGGGAACCTTGAATTGACTCATGGAACAGATCTGTCCTGCTAAGAGCATTTGGTTTGATTTAAATTTATGTTTATCACTGAAGACTTCTAAACATCTATTTTTGTCTGTCATTTAAATGCTATACCAAGGTAATTCGTCTAAAAAAACATTTAGCTTGTTTACTATAGTGTGCACTTGAACAGTTAATATGAAACTGGTGTGTTAATTAGCAATATGGTGTGTTAATTAGCAATAGGGAGGTAGAAACTAAAGTCTTGGTTTGTTTCGTTTTCTTTCCTTGGCTTTGATGGAATTTTAAAATCAGTCATTTCAATTACTTCAGTCTTTACTCTGCACTATACACTCTTTTTGTCCATTTTTGTATAAATTATGTCTTCAAACATGTTTTTTTCACAGTGTGAACAAATAATTCAGCATCTGAACCATAAGATCCCAGGTATAAATACAGCTGAATTGTGTCAGGTAAGTTGGCACACCAGCCCTTGTGAATTCCCAAATTGATGTGGGGTTTCTTGTGTGTTTGTATATACAAAGATGCTTTTACTAATGCATTATTTATTATTTGTAATTATTTGAACATTCTGTTTTTAGAGAATTCAAACATCGGGGGTTGACATTAATATTGGTGACCTGGCAAAAGTAGCTAACACTCTTTCATTTCTATTTAGGTAAGCACAAAATAATTTACCTTTCACCATGTCTTTCCCTTCCATCACAACTTAATGGTGGTAGAGAAAATTATATCAAATGTCAGTATAAAATGAACTGATTTGGGAAAAAGGTAAAAGTTTGTAAGTCTCAGTACACTGAAAAGAGCACCTGGGCTTAGTTTGATTATTAAAAAGTGTAGTTACTTAATATATAGTATCACTTTTTGTAATTAAAAATAAAAAGAGGAAATGGTTCTGAGATGCCATCTGCAAGCTCTAGACCTAAGTGGCAAGATAGAGGAAGTTAAGCTCACTTTTAAAGCTAAGTCAGCTGGGCTTTTGACAATCCTGGAGAAAGCCAAAAGTCAGATGGGCTTTTGCTCATCCTGGAAAAAGTGTATTTTAAAAACTTCTTGTTTCTTGGAGATCAGAAATCGGCAATGGTGCTTTTTTGAAGGATACAGAGCTTATAATATTGCATTCTGCCATGAGTTAAGTTTTTAGGAAGTATTTTTAGTTGATAAATGTTTCTGTTTTTAGAAAGATAAAGTTTTCAAGATCTTGCTTGTCCTTTAAATATATAGTATCTAAATGTTTTATGTAACATTAATACAGATCAGGAAAATATCAGTAGAAATTTAATATACTACTTTTCCATCTATAAAATAGAATATCTCAAGTTATATTCAACCATGCTACTTGGAGGACTAACTCACTTTCTCTTGTATTGATGCTTCTTTAGGAGGAGTGAACCTGCATGAGCAAACACAGAGAAGGATTTTTTGTGTACTTGTTTCTGTAGAGGAAATCAAGAGGCAGTTTTCCTTTAGACTGGCTGCCTTTTCAGTTGAAGGGTTCGTGGCATCATTTGACTCCCGTTAGTGTATCCATTATACTGTGACCTTGAAGTCCTTACTTTTGGTGGCGCTTCAATTCCACCTGCCTGTTTAATTAAATTGAGTTGTTTCTAAAATAATGATACTGTTTAACTCTCTACACACACAGCCCTCACTGACTTCAGCCTTCTTCCAGTTGGTGCAGCACTTGGAGGCGGTGATTATTTTTGGTTTGATGTTGGATGTTGTGCAAGCCCAGCAAGGCTAGGCCTCTGCATATTAAGGCATATTAAGGTCTTGTTGTTTTCTGCACATGGATATAGAAGATCAATAAGGTTCTGGAAAAAAAGTAATCATGGGCTGCTGAATTGTTTTAAAGTACACGTAAGGTAGAAATAAAAGCTGTCTCGTTGGGGTGAAATGAGGAATTGTATTACGGTGGTGGAGAATGAAATTGATGCAGAGGTCTCTGGATGTATCTGTTACAGCACAGCAGCCAGGAACAACCTCTCTACAGAGGAACTCGTCACCTCCTTGGGCAGTGGCGTCAGCACTCTGCCAAAACACGCGGTTCAGGTTATTCGGCACGTGTGGAACGAGCAGGGCAAAGCCATCGCTGTGTCAGAAGATGCAACAACTACGGCCACAGTGGGGCAGGTAACTAAAGGACAAAGAGCAGCAGAGCTGATGGTGAACGTTTCAGACATGTCAGTGTCTCACTGTGTGTGTTGTGTTGTGTTGTGTTGTCAGGCAGGCAGAGGTAGATGGGCTGCTGAAAGCTTTCCTACCTGTGTGCACAGTTACGTGTTGCCAAATACCTACTCAGTTAAAGCAGCATATACAATAAAGGTTGTCTGCGCGCTGAACGGTTTTCTGATATTATTGTTTGGATTATAAAGTCACATTTTCTGCCTTTTTAAAAATTCATGTTTTGTACTACTCTTAGGGAAGATGAATGGCAGTCAGTCTGGCAGACTATTCTATTAGCTCATTATGTAAATCTGTTTTAAGTGTAAATTGTTCTTTAAAGTTGTTAACACCACCACTTGACTGCTCATTTTTTGTCTCCCTTAAATTTAAATATTATTTTTAAAGGTACTTTATGTCAATTTCCAGCATCCCCTTTTTACTTGAAAAAGTAGCAATTTGTTTACATTTTAAGATTTTTTTTTCTGACAGCAGTTTAAATGAGTATAGACTTAGGAAAGGAGAATCTTTTTCTGAGGCTTGATGTAAACTTCTAAAGGCTCTTCTTCACAAAAGGCTAAAAATTATAACTTGCTTGTCTGAAATGTATCTGTTATGTACTTTGATTTATCTAAAACGTAGTTATTAAATGCCATAATTTTTCCCTGTTATTGCTATTCTGAATTACTTGGTTTAGACTTAGAAGCTTCTGATTTTGAAACTTCGAAAAAAAAAGTCAAAAATCTGATTGCCTTGTGTACAAGCTGGGTGAACTCTGTGGCTTAAGCTCCTCTTACTAGAATTTTAAGAAGAGTGTACTTGCCTGTTGATTGTACTTGAATAAGGAGAACAGATAAAGTGAAATAACTTATTAAATTACTTATTTATTCACCATTAAAGGGAAGGGCAGATGATTTGTAGTCATAATAAAACCTGAATATTTATGTTTGTTTTCCATTTGGATAAGATCTCTAGATGTCCTGTATTGTCTGTGAATTATCCCTTCAAGTGAATAGCAATGGTAAATCTGTCTGTGACACTGTTTCCAACGATTTTCATCTTTGTAGTTTGTAGATATGAAATGGAAGCTGGGAGTTGCGATGAGCTCTGACACCTGCAGGTCTCTGAAGTACCCCTATGTCACAGTGACACTAACAGTGGCAGACCCTTCAGGACAAATAACAGACAAATCTTTTGAAATGACGATCCCACAGTTCAAGGTCTGTTCTGAGTGTTACTTGAATGTTCAGTGTCCTGAAAACAGCAGTGCCATTGTTGGGAGGGTCAGCTGTGTACCCTGGTGCATCTGTTTGTGCTGCTTGTTTACTTGTACAGTCATGCAAACAGGAAGCATTAAATAACTGTTTAAAACACAGAATACTTACTTCATAGTATTTAGTTCTACCTCACTTAACTGAAAATGTCAATTGAGCAGTAATTAATCATTTCTCCTACAAATAAACTAACAAACAAAGACATAAAATCTTTTAGAGCTTGCCAGCTCTCCTTCTGCCATATTAAGAGTTCATAGAATGTTTTTGATCTACAGAACTGTTCCCCAGCCTCAAAATCTAAAACTTGGCTTAAGCCTAACAATTGCTAATGATTAGGAATGGAGATCAGTCTGCTTTATCATGACTGACTCTTAGTTGCTGTGTCTCCATCTATGAATTTATGTAACTTTAGTTTTGCATAACCATGGCCCTTGTATTGTCATTCCTGTTTAAAGGGTCAATACATCACCTAGAATATCATACCAACTTAAATAGATCCTTGGAATTTGATTAGCAGAAATTTGAGAAGGATATTCTGAATTCTTGGGTGTTGTAAAATGTATTTATTCTGGTTGAAGCCTGTTTGATAATTTGTTCTTTGGCTACTTCAGGAAATGAATGCTACATTTGAGAAGTCTGGTTTATTTCAGATGGGAGTAGAAACATTCATGTGAGAAAGGGTTTTTTTTATTTTTATGGCATGAGAGCTACTTTTTATTTTTTTTCTTTTGTAGCACCTTTTCCTATTAATGCCATGCTAATAAGGCATCACCTTCGTAGGTTTCATAGTTAATGTGCTCAAATGCCAGCCAGCACACAGAAAGGAAAGCAGATATTTTCAAGCTGTACATTAAAAGTGAGAAATATGGACAGTATTTTTTGTCTAACACACTGGTTTGAACTGCAGTTTGAGCTTTTCTTCAAGCAACTGAAATTTGTCCCAATTCTTGCTTTTTAGAACTTCGTCAGACAGTTCAAGGAAATGGCATCTGTTCTTGAAACAGTTTGAAGGGAACTTTTATTTCCAGTGACATGTTGGAGGAAGATCAAGTAAACTTTCCATTCTGCATAGGGAATAAAGTGCCATTGTTCAGCAAGGTATGTATCCTTGTCTTCTTGACAGGACTTGGTCAGCATCATCCTTGCATTGCTGTGAAGATTTCTTTGCTTTTGATTACTTGAAGTCAACTCTGCAGTGTTTGTGAGAACATGTCCAGCTTTGCTCATCCTGGTAGACAAAAGATCAGGATGTGTAAGGAGAAGCATCTCTCTAGACTTCCTAATGCCCACGTAAGAAACTACACACTAAATTCTGTGGTGCATAAAGACATCTGAAAATGTTGACTGGGAAGATACTGACAGAAGTGTAAATCCCACGTTAATGTTTTTATCTGTAAAATTAGGATGGGCTTGGACTCAACAGTATTATTACATATAAGGAGAGTATAAAGTTACAGGCATACAGCTACTCTTGAAGAACAGTATTGTTGGGTTGTTGATTGCAGCTATTTGCAGATCTGGCTTCCAGTCTTTTTAACTGGAGACTGTACTTGTCCTAACAGCTTGTTGATTTCAAATATCTATTTCCCACCACCTGGGCTTATAATGACTGAATTAATACATTAAGTTTTTTCAGAGAATTTTTCATTTCAAAATTCTCTGAAATGAAGCCTAGAGGCTAATTTTACATAAAGGTAGAAAGGAAAATTAACTCAAAAGTATTTTAATGGGTTTCTGGTTTTTTTTCATTTAATCCGTTGTTAATCTGTGGCATTCTGCTTGATGTTTTGGTCTAAAGTCTTCTTTCTAATGAAATTAAAATATTGATTTAGTTACCTCACTTCAACCTCTGAACTAGAAAAGTCAAGAGAAAACTTGAAAATTCTGTCTGGAGAGGTAGGCAAGCACATCAGAGAAAGGACCACACTAAAAGATTTCTCTGGGTGTTGCACTGTAACAAGCAGCCACTGGACTGTGTTCTGCATGTTGCCCTAAGAAGGTGTCCTGACCAACAAAACTTTGATGTTGAAAATGGGGACATTTCTAAAGGGGGGGTGATTAATCCAATGCACTTGCATGCTCGCCCCTTAATTATTTTTCCTTGAATATTCCAGAAAACAAAACACACTGCAAATATTGTGGGATGTGATGAAAGCAATACTGTTGCATCTCCAGATGTGTTGGTGGTATATTAGAACAAGTAAATCTGGAGAGAGCTAATTCACACTGATATGCAGATTGAAGTTTCTGCTTCAACTTCAGGCTGGCAGGGACTCCCCAGCTTTGCTGGGACAGCTCCTCAAATTATTTCAGGCCCACTTAAAATGTGAACATCTACTCTACCTTTCTAAGTCAAATCTGTTTTTTAAATTAACATTTTTAAGAGCTGGATGAAAGTCATTGAGACAGGTTATGCCTGCCTTTTTGTGCTATGAAAATAAAGTGCAGCACATTGTGTGTGCTGCATTTGCTACAATCCTTTCAGGAATGCCCCTATTTTAGGCATTGTGCATGATGCATATAAACAGTACTTGGAATTTATTTAGAAGCCCAAATAAGTGAAACGGTGTTGGCTTTGACAAAAGTTTTTGGCCATGTCCATGGATCTGGATAATACTTTGTTTATGCTGGTTGAAGTCTGAGGTGTCTGCTTTGTGGCTAGGGAGTGCAGATTGCTCATTTCTGGGATCCTCCTGGTACAGTGTCACAAAATGCTCTTGGGAACACACTTCCCCTTTGCCTCTTCCCTTGTCTCTCTGTAAGGCTCAGGGCTGAAGGATAGAGCAAACAAATGTGTATGGAAAAGTGATGAGAGCAGCTGATTTCTTTTGTTGTTGTTTTTTACTTTGCAGAAGTTGGAGTGTAAGGCTGCTATAACTGGAAAACATTGTCATGCTTTGGCCTAGTGAATTAATTGTTTTACATCAATGCAAGAGTTCCAGAAAAAAATAAGGTTGTCTTTTTTTAGTAAAGCTGGAGCCTTACAAATAACTTCCTCTGTGTTCTAATGCACATAAATTCTTCATATAGCTGGAAATATTTGTGCCTTCATTGGAGCTGCATGGAAAAAAAGATTTAATTAATCATGTCTTAACAATTCAGTAGATGTTGGAAGGTAATGAGGAAACACCCAATTAGCAGTTTTGCTTGCTCCATCAGTGAGGGGAGAAAGTTGTCAGCCTTTGTAAAGACTTTTATTTTGTCAAGTCAGATATTCTAGAAGTATTGATGAATATTTTTTTAAATGTCCCTGAATTCCAGCATGTTGTAATTCTGGCTGGAAGATGCTTGGACATGTATACTATATACTAGTTTACTGTCTTGAGAATTTTCAGAGGAGTTACGATTTAAAGTTGGCTGTGTACTCAAACCTTTGAAATGTGTTCTGATCACTATCAGCAGGAGTTCCTCTACTGAGTAATGGAAGAATTAAGTATTTTATTAAAAGGAAACCAAACAAAAAACTTGAGTTTTAAGGGTAGCAATACTAATACGTCCAAACAAGCTGGTGATTTGTTTGTCTATGTGTGCAGAAACCAGATCTTTTCAAAGAAAATCAGGAGTCCTTATGTGTTCCTTATTCTAATTGTTGATTAATAAAAATTGTATAACATGAATATTTTTGTAAGTCCACAGACAGTGATTAAACATGTAGGTAATAACAACAAAGCTTGTCTGTGTTTTGTTTTAAGCCTACTGCATGGAAGTTTGTCTAGCAGATACTGCAATGAGTAAAGTTCAGGACTCGACAGTGACTAAATTTCTTTCCTTATTAAATTAGGATGAAGATCAGACATATGCAGTCTTTCTCTGTGATGGGCTACCAAGGAGTTAATGGGTAACTGCAGGCTGCAAGGACTCTTTGTATCAATTACTGAAAGCTAGACAAAATGTTGTATTGAACCAGGAAGAGGCAGAGGACATGTGAGATAAATGAAATTTTGCAGGAAATTACATTCAAGTGATTTTTTCCTTAGCTGTATTTAGGAGACAAGTAAACATTTTATTTTTTTCAACATTTGCTTAGAACAGAGCAGAAGGAAGGAAGGAGGGGGGTGGTGTCTTGAACAGTCAACAAATTCAGGGGAGGGAATAATGAAGGAATGTCCTAGTCCTGACTGTTGTCTTCGTTACGTGACTTTTTTTTTTCCCATACAGTTCAAACACACCAGCACACTTGCAAAAAGCTATTTTGTAGAAAGCTCCATGGGAGGAGTGCACAAATGGCTGGACTATGTCTGTGCATTAGTGGTTTTTATATTTAGCTTCTGCACACTTAGGCCAAGTAAAAGCATGTCTCTGTTTCTGCTTCCATAAAATTGTACTGCCTTTCTTAAACCACATTTTGAAGGTATGTGACCTTCCTGTTCATTGTGAGCCCACCCCCTTTGTTTTTTACCTTCCCTCTTATAAGCCTTTGCACTCTATTTGAGCACTTAAAGACACATTGCCTTGGATGAATTGAAAACAAAGGTAGAGAGGTGATAAACTGGGGGAAAAATGTTTCTTTTTCCTGTTTGCCCTGTTTGAATGTATTATTACCCTCTTGGCTGTAGGTGTAATGAGAGGGTAATTTCCACTCCTTTGCAGAGGCATGCAGGGTGGTTCTGTTAAGACCTTGTAGGTACTAGAATAACTCAAAAATGTGTTGTGAGTCAATTGATCTACCTGCAGAGAAAAAAAATGCCATATCTCTGAAGAACCTCGACTAATGGCTGGAGACTGTGGGGGGGAAACACTTAAAACTGAGCAGTCTCTGTCCCCTCCAAGATTCTGTGGTTGCTCATGGTAGAGCTCCTTTCCCAGATGGATTTTTACTACAGTTACATACCTGCTGGCTGGGCTGATGACTTGCCAGGCATTCGCTTCATTTGGAAGCTGAATTGGTGCCGGTCAGTACCTGACCTGAGTGCCTTGACCTCAGCTTGCCTGGTATGCTCTAGCAGTGCTTCCTTCCTGAGGCTCAGCCAGCTCGTTACTGGATTTGCTTGTCACTGTGAAATTTTGGCCAAATATTTCCTGTACTTTTGCTTTTTTTGCACGGTGGCCACACTCACTCATACAGATCTGCTCTTGGCTCTTGAGTGTACAACGTGCTGTGGTTTAACCCCACCTGGCAGCCAAGCACCCCACAGCTGCTGGCTCAGTCCTCCTGCTGGGGGATAGCAGGGTAATCAGAAGGGTAAAAGTGAGAAAACTCATGGGTGGAGATAAAGACAGTTCAGTAGGTAAAGCAGAAGCTGCACAGGCAAGCAGAGCAGACCAAGGAATTCATTCCCCACTTGCCAAGGACAGGCAGGTGTTCAGCCATCCCCAGGGACGCGGGGTCTCATCCTGTGTAGTGCTTACTTGGGAGGACAAACACCATCACTCCAACTGTTCCCCCCAGTTTATAGACTGAGCATGATGTCCTATGGTAGTGGATGTCCCTTGGGTCAGTTGGGACCAGCTGTCCCAGCTGTCCCCTCCCAAGTACTCATGCACCCCCAGCTCCTTCAGTGGTGGGCTGGTGTGAGTAGCAGAAAAGGTCTTGGCTCTCTGTAAGAGCTGCTCAGCAACAAAAAACCCATCTCTGTTGTTATTAACAATGTTTCCAGCACAAATCCAAACCAGCCCTTACTAGCTCCTGTGGAGAAAAGGAATTATTCCCTAGCCAATCGGAGCACACGAGTCAGAAGGATGGTACTCTGCATTCCTCATACTCGGTCCTGGATGCTTGGAAAGACTTTCTGATTCTTGTTTCCAAGGCTTTTCTGGGAGAAGGTAGAGAGATGACCTGGCATTTAGTTGAGTTACTGGGAAATGTCTCTTAATTATGTATGAGTTTGTGTCACTGAGAAAATAAGGAAGCTGAGATGGCTGATCTTCTCCATGAAGGAAGGCTAATTTTAGTATTTTCCCTGAACTGAATTTACCTGCTATGGCTAAGGACAAAGCTGCCCTGGTTCAAGAACCCTTTGTGTAAGTACTATAGTTTCCAAATACTGTCAGTGTTTACATTACAAATATTGTTATGTTTATATAAATTGGAAATTTCAATATTAGTTTTGCACTTCACATAATGAGCTTTGGAAAAGTAAGGAAAATTTATTATTTCGTACAATAAGTCTCTGTGCTAGATAATAATTCCAGAGGATTTGTCCCAGCATCAGTCACCAGGTGGCAGTGCCCCATACAGTCCTGCCTCACAGCAATCTTTGACACCGTGTCTGGCTTAAGGGTGCTTATAGGATGAGGACCTCTGGCTTCTTCCCCTCTGTAGTTTGATCTGGAACTATAAATTCATGTCACCATTATGACGTGGTCTTCAAATAGTATCATATTGCATTTGGGGCCTGTTCTCATTTTACTCTTTTCCCTGTTTATACATCTGTCAAGGAGATTTTTCTAGATCTGTATCTTGATAATAGAAAAAGTATTTGCATTTGTCTGTGCAAGGTTTTCATGCTGTTTGACCACTCTAAAATTCTTCCATATTCTGTTATGCAATCTAGTTATCATTGTATTTGTGCCACATTTAGGAATACCACTGAAAGTGGCCTGGGTGCTGAATTCCACTATGAATTACCTCTGAATCTGAAAAGTCATTTTCAGATGTTCTTGGTATTATTGAAGCTGAAAAGAATTTTTCTGTTCCCCGTGAATGTCATCGCAGCTGAGCCTTTGTCAGTTTACAGGTGTTTGTAAAAAAAATATTCATCTGAGAGCTTGCCCAAATTAAAGCAAGACAGGCTTCCTTCCCAGTGATGCTGCTGAGCAGGGAAGTCCTGGATGCTGCAGCCAGACATGAAGCTTGAGAATGGTGCTGAGGTTTACATTTAAAATGAGGACTGTAACGCACGTCTGGCATGAATCACTGGTGTGCTGTGCCACGCTGCTTCTCACAGTTGGGAGTGGGGGGAGATGAGAGATACTCAGCAGCCAACTGAGTCAAGACAACAGATGTCGATTTACCTAGGAGAGAGTCAAGGACGGTGAGAAAGAGGATTAAGGAGTTCCCATCTGTTCTTTTTTTTCATGTTTGCAGCTACACTGGCACCATTCTTGGTATTGTGTGGGGCCTACTGGTGCCCTGCTGTTCATGCTAAGTTGTACCTTCTCTTACCACACATACAGTACCAAGTGCAGAAGCTGCAATAATACTTGAATACACTTGAAATCATAATGGTATTTGCATTTTCCTCTTGAAGAGACATAATTTGTGCCCTTTGGAGTATTGTTGCCTTTCAAAGCATCCTCTCTTCTGTGTTATTTCTGCACTCTAGTCCAGATTCACAAACCTTTCTAGCCTGTGGTTCATCCTTTGTAATAATATATTTGTGACATAATATCAATGTGTTCTTTTTAACTTTGGCAATGACAAGAAATTCTGTTTTAGTTTCCATTGCTAGAGGACTGGAGCAGACCAGGATCCCTTTCCAATCACAAATGAGGTAGATGTAATAGGCACTGTTAGGAGAGAAGTAGACTCCAGTGGTCACAGTACTTCATCTCTTCTTCCTCCTTTTTTGTATGTTACTGTTACTGCAGTGGCTGGGGAATAGTAGAGAAGTAAATGGCTCATTTTTTACAAAAGAAATAGTAGGGAATATGGAAGTTCTTGTTGCAGAAGTTGCTCTATCTCCTGCAGTAACTAGCTTTGCAGCTGATCTGAGCTGCTGACAGCTACCAAACTCAGTATTACCTCAACAACAGGCATTCTGGTAAGCTGATGTGATGCAGTTTTGGAGGGCAGGAGACCTATTAAAAAAACCCTAAACCAAAAACTCCAACAAATTTCAAATACTTCTGCATGGAAAGATGCTGTGATCACGTAGGACTCCAGATTAAAACTTAGTTTTAAATAAAATGTGTTGTGGTTCTTCACTGGATTCAAAGTCTGCTGTGCTGGAAAGTTTCATGGGATGATTATGATATGAAAAAATGACTTAAGTAAAAATCTTTCCCCAGTCAAATTTCTCTTTGAAGAGAAGTATAATAATTTAATGAATGCTTTCTCTTAATCAGTGCTACATTAAATTGAATAACAATACACTGAACACAGACATAAAATGTGCCAGGTTGCTTTAAGTTCTAGAGATGTTTTTTAAATTTCTAGCTAGGGATTATTCTCTTATGAAGTTTGTTCATTCCAATTCCCCTAAATCTGTTTTGGAGTGGGTCTTGTTGGCAGAACAAATTCAGTCTGTCATTTTGATCAAAAACGACTAGTGCCATTTAAGAAGTAAACACTAAAACCAACTCACCTCTTATCAGATTAATTTTTCATCATTTTTTATTGTTTAAAAATTGCAGCAATTGTCCTCTGCTATTGACATATCTCTGCAAGACCAATATGTCTTATTCAAAACTTTTGCATTACATTTCAAGCTATTGTAATCTTTATACATCCTGCAAAATATACAATTTTCATTATTTCTACTGAAGTTTTTTATGTACTTTAAAAGAAGAGGCACCAGAGTTTGTCCAGCAGCTAAAGCTTAAAGCCCTGGTAATATGTCCAGTCTACTGAACTTTCTACTACTTCAACTGTATTTCCAGAAGTTATTTCATTACAGTCATCAAATAAGACCAGGTAGTTTAAATTAATTAAATAGTTTTTAACGTAAAAATGCTTATATCTCAGATCTGAAAAAAAAGGTGATCTGAAAGTAAAATAAAATATGACTAGTTTAAACTAAACCAATAAAGTAAATATGGAAATGGACCTTGAATTCCCAGACAGTTAAGTGAGCTCATTCTTAGAAAAGCAATTGAATCAGAAGCAATTCTAGCTTCAGGGCATATTACTGAAATAATAGTCCAAGGTGACTGAAGTTATGCATAAATTATGGGATTGTAAAGTCAAGCCTACAGCTCCTCTAATAACTTAATATTTTTTCTGCAATTAAAATTGTGGCTAGAAAGCTTAAGGGGATGGATAATTACTAGCAATTAACAGTCTGATCATGTGAGGTGCTGAGGTCTCTTTGCTGCTTAAGAAGTTACTGAGAGCTGTGGTTGCTTACCATTTTTCAGGTCTAAATCCTTTAACACTGAGTATGAACTGAAAACCCAGATATGACCTATGAAATGGCTGCTGTGGTGCCATGTGCAGAAAAAGCATGTATTAGCAAGGTATGGTCTTAGAGAACTAAACATACTTCCTCTAATAAACAGAAAGAAAATACATTCTCTGTTCTATTTGGAAAAATAACCTTTACATGTAGTACTCCACTGACAAGCATATCAAGCATATCAAATCCAAAATGTTCAGAGGCACTTAACAGTTAGTTACCTTTATTTGTGTTTGGACGCTTCAGTAATATCCCTTACTTTAAGAGGTTTTGCATCTTATGTCTATGTTCGGAACAAAAAACAATGGCAATCAACAATTCAAAAAAGTCTGATTGGGTCTGTGGCTGGTTTCACTTGCAGCACATGCTGTGGCAATTATTGCCCATAGTACTTTATGGACTTCATATCCTCCAATAGAGTGCTCCCTTTGGATTTTACAATTGTTTCAAGGAGCTTGGCCAAAGCTAATGCTAATGAAAATAATAATAATAAAGGAATTGTTAAAAAAACTGTGGCTCCTCACCAGTGACTTCATCTGTCGTGTCTTTGGCATGGGTACTGCATCTACACTTCTGTCTGGGATGATCTGGGGTGAAAACTGTTCTTTCATCAAGAACAGACATGTATTTTCAAAGCTTTGTGGATAAGGACTATGGAAAGTTGCTTTCTTCTCTGTCCCAAAGTTTTTGATTCCCATTAACTGTGCTATAAGGATTATATATTTTATGCTAATTCCTAACTACCTTGTGCAAATAATTATAGAAAGGTACTTTTGTTACCATTATAGTTTAAACACTAGAAATTACATGAGAGGCATGTCTGATGTCATGGACTAAGGAGCACTGTTCTCAATATGAGAGAAATTGGAATCTTTAACTTAAAGGTACACGAAATCTTACAACTGAAAAGAAATGAAAAGAGGGGACCAACTTTAAGAAGAAAAGTTACATAACAAAAGAAATTACTTCCTACTGAAACACTGTTAATGAGGTGAGAGGATAAAAAATGTTAGGCAGATTAAAGGATAAGAAATGATGAAGTAAATGGATAAAAGTAATGGACAGCTAAAAGGGATTACTACGAAGAATCGATTCATAGAGACATAAATAGCTGAAGCAAAAAGAAAGCAAGAAAACTTTGGATGAACATCTGAGAATTTGAAGGTACTTAAAATATTAGTGGTAGCATTTATATAAATTAATTTCATCTTCTAAGGGATTTGTATAAAGAATTCAGTAATAAAAATAAAGTCAAAATAACCAGATATCATACCATATTATGCAAATCGCCCAACAGAAGGAAAAAGCAAATAACTTTACAAAATAAGCACAGTGGTGACAATTGCAGAGCTTCACATTAATTTTTCACATTTTTGAATTTCATTTCTACCTGATAATTTGCAGTAATTGAACTGCATCCTTATCAGCTGAAAATACATCTCTGTAACATCTTCAAGGGAAGATTTCTTGTTCCATTTGTATGATGCGAGAACATCAAGGCACCTGTAATAGCTTAAAAGATTTTTTTTTGCTATTTTAAGGTGTTTACATGATTGTCTCCAAGTTTCCTGATTATTATTTATTTATTGCCATAGCACCTAAAAGCCTAGGTGGCTATCCACAAACTGGTTTTGGTAGTTCACATACAAACATAAACCAGAAGGGATCTAGTAGTCCCAGAGATGGTGCTGGTGTTACTGCAGCTATTCAGTATGTTGCAGCCTCCCCCTTAGGCTGCTTCATTGGAGTCATTTAATGGTTATCCCATCTGAAGCAATTGCAGAAGGATGTATGAGGGGGTTCTGCCGCTGTTCTAGGGCAAGCTCAGTGTTCAGTTCACTTCCCAGGTAGGTTAAATCGGTGTTTGTGCTCAAGTGACTGAGCTGCAGCTTCACGCTCTAGATGAATGATCTAGCCAAGCGCAGCCCGAAGGGGCGAGCAGCCTCGCTGCTCCCTTCACCCCGAGCCGTCATTCCCGCTCCCTTTGTGCCAGCCGCGCTCTCTCTACGAGCGCTGTCACTTCAATTACAGGCGGCTCACAGAACTGAACTGGCAGAAAAGGAGCAGCTCACTGCAGCATTAAACCCGTGCCAGCACTGCCAGAAAGCAAATAGCTCTTCTTCCAGGTGCGCTGGTGAGAGGCTCACAAATTGTCATTCTGCAATGCTGTTGCACAAAATCTTAAATACCATTCCCAGCCAAAGGATTAATACTAACTGCGGAGTAAGGGAGAAGAAATTTTTTAGGTTTGTGATCCACAAAGTTTGGCCATCATACGTCTAATTACCCTGGTTGTAAAATCTACTGCACGACAATGTAGTTCAGATGATCAAGTATGAAAACAGTCAGTTTGGGAAAGCAAGTCCAGTCTGGCTTTGACTTGTACCACTGCAGTACATATTAAAGATGCTTCATATTCATATGAACATATTCAGCCTGCAGAAGACTTTTTGCATTACCTCCTCTCATGGCATCCTACAACCCTTAAGGGACATTGTAGGATGTCCCTTAAGGGTTGTAGGATGCCATGAGAAAATATATATTTGAGGTCTTACCAAACAACAATATTAAATTAAAATTTACAACCGATAAACCAGAATACATAAACTAGAAGGGTAAACTGAAAAAAAAAAAAAAGAGCAAAATTGTTTGCTCAGGAAATGAGCAGAGTGGTTTGTAATAGTATGAAAATACTGCAAATGCGACAGTTTTTGTCAGTTCAGACTACTGTGGGCTGTGACCTGAGCGCTACATGACCCTTCTCTGCACAAATAATCATGCAGTCTCAAATTACACAGAGCAGCTCTTCAGCTCAAGCTACAGATTTTTTTTATTTGTAGGCAGGGTTAAAACGGTGGCCATAACAACGTGTACTGGGAGTTACCCCCGCTGCTGCTACAGATTGGAACAGGGGGACAGTCGCTACAATTGGCAATTACCGAAAGGATACGGATGCTGTACGGCTGGCAAAGCCTTGTCCAGCTACTTTCTCAGCTGGAGGAGGCTAGTTACTAACATCTACAGCATGTGGCGGATTTGTCGTTGACAAGAGATGTTATCGCGATAGCGACGAGGAAACCCCCCCCCCCCCCCCCCCCCCGATTAAAAGCTCAAGGAGGAAACAAGCTTAGGGGAAAAAAAAAAGAGAGTTAAAATCAGCCGTAATGAAACTCTTGACTCAGCAGTACGCGGTGGGAGGCTGCCGTAGGCACGGCCACGGCGCGGCTGCTTCTCCTCACAGGGGAGAACCAGCCGGGGCACAGGAGGCTGTGGGAGCGAAGCTGCCGCAGGCAGGAGGTGCCCCGGGACTCCGCTCCTTGCCGAGACCCTTCTCCCCAGCGACTCCTGACTCGTCTGAATCAAAACCAACTCAGACAGCGCTCGGGAGCTTCTGCGAACGGGGCGGGGAGGCGGGCCCGGCAGCCTCCCCACCTCCTCCTCTCCGCCGTTCGGCGACCTTCCTCCCCGTGCGGATCTCCTCCTCCTGCCTCTCCCTTCACGGCCAGCCACGCTGCGAGCCGCAGGCAGAGCCCAGCGTCCGCGGCAGCAGGGAGGCCGGCAGCACTGGGCAGAACCGGGAGCGGAGCGCACGGTGTGTTTTCCTTTGGGGCCCGGCTTGGCGGGGCCGTCCCGCCCCTGAGCCGGGGGTGGCCAGGTCTCGGAGCCCGCTCGGGGCGTAGCCCCGCCGCTCCGCCCCGGGGCGTTGAGGAGGAGGAGTGGGGTGTCTCGGCCGTCCTTCCCCGCCCCGCGGGCTGACCCCGCGCGGGCAGGCAGGAGGCGGCGCGGCGGCGGGGACGTGCCCGGCGGGATGCGCGTTTAGCGGCGGCCCCGGCCGAGCGCAGGCCCCGCTGGCTGCACCTGGCGCCGGGGAAAGCGGCAGCGGAGCCCCGCGTCCTGTGCCCGACACCCGCCATGGAGAAGCGAGGGGAGGGCGAGCCGCTCTCCCACCCCCTGGAGCCCGAGCCCGAGCCGCAGCCGGCGCCGCCGGGGGAGAAGCGCTTCAGGTTGTGGTACGTGGGCTCGTCGTGCCTGGATAGGCGGACCACGCTGCCCATGCTGCCGTGGCTGGTGGCCGAGATCCGCCGCCGCGGCCAGCGACAGGAGGCGTGCGGCGCCCCGGGCAGCGGGGTGCCGGCCCGCGAGGTGCTGCTGCTGCTGGGCTCGCCCACACTGCGCTGCGTGCCCGCCGGCCCCGGCTCCGCCGCCGCCGGCCCCGGCCGCCCCGCCAGCCCCGCGCCCGCCGTCTTCATCTTCGAGCACAAGGCGCAGCACATCGCCCGCTTCATCCACAACAGCCACGACCTCACCTACTTCGCCTACCTGATCAAGGCGCAGCCCGACAACCCTGACTCCCCCATGGCCTGCCACGTCTTCCGGGCCACCGACCCCAACCAGGCGAGTGGGGGTAGCGGGCGGGGGCGCTCCCCGGGATCTCCCCGCTTGGCTCCTGTCCTCACTTCGCCGGACGGGACCCCAGGCGCTCCGCAGCCGTGGAGGGGCCGGTGTGCCCGGGCGGGGCAGGGTGCTGCCTGCGGGGCGCTGCGGGACCGCAGCCTCCGCACGCCCACTCGGGGCGCGGGGCAGCCCTCCCGGGGCCGGCCGTGCCCGCCGGGCTCGTCCCGGTGTGCCCCTCCAGCTCAGGCGGCTGCAGCGCCCTTGGCTTCCGCGGAAAGGGAGGGTGGTGGGGACACAGAGCCCTGCCTGGCCATGAGGTGCATTGCCAGCCCCTGGCAGGCCGGGGTATCAGCCTCTGCGGAACGCAGTGCCCGGCGACATGGGGCCCCTTTCTTCCCGGGCCATCCTCCACCGGGAGGCCTCGCATCCTGCAGCAGCTCAGTGCCAAGGGCACGGTTTGCTCCACGATCAGGATTTGTGTTAGAGCGTCCCAGCGGTGCTGTCAGTGCCGGGCGGGAATGGAATAGTGGAGGATGGTGCTTTTCCTCAGACCCCCGTGGCACAGAAGCGATCGTTCGTGACCAGCGGGTCCTGTCGTGCTCACGGGTCACGCTAAGGACACCTGGCCGTGCTCAGGCATATGCAGTAGTGCTACAAACAAGGCTAGGTTTGGGTGGGGACATTTTTGATAAAGTGCCAACTGGAAAAAAAGACCTAACAGTAAGATTGTGTTTTCCTGACTATCTAGCCGGCTTTGGCTAACACATCAAATGTGCAGCAGACTTCTTTCTGATTTAGCATATGTGAGCAATAGTGGGTGGACAAGTCGGTTGGATAATCATTTTAGCAAGATGACAACAAGAAAATGGCCTTTTGATAACAGTCCTTTGGTTGAGTAAGTCAGAATACCTTCTCCTCAGCTTTCACAAACTGGGGGAAGAACTCTTGCAGTTGGAAGTTAGCTGACTTACTGCATGTACTGAACAGCTCCTAGGGTTTCTTTGTTTGTTTGGGTTTTCTTAAATGGGGAGGGTGGGAAATATTAAGAAGACTACTGAAAATTTCTCAGTATATTAACCCTTTTATTTGAGGCAGCACACTTCCAGAGAGAGCATGGAGGCATTTAGATTGCATTCATAGCTGTGGCTTAAGGACAGGATTAGGACAGGCAGTATCCCAATGGAGGTAACTGTGCTTAACTTGTTGGCAACTGCTGTGGGTTCTACTCTGCCAGGAGAGCACACAGCAAGAGCGTGGAGGGGATAATTTTCTGGCCGGGGAGGAGCCCAAATGTCCTTTTAGGAGTTTGGCAGTATGGACTGAGGCAAACTAAGGTTCATGCTGTTGGCAGAAGATGCTGAATCAGATTTATTTCTGGGGTAGGTCTTTACTGGTACCATGAGTTTGTAAAACAATTTTACTTTAAGATAGTGAATCCCTAGTACTCCAGTGAATGTGCAATGTACTACATAAATTTACATTTTGAAGGCTGTTTCTGACTACAGCTCTATCCATATGGCTTTCTTTCCTCATGAGGAAAGTGCCCTTATGTGCATTGAATTAAATCAAACTGATACTGTAGGTAAAGTCTTCCTATTGAAAGAAGTTGTTAGTGTGAACGTGTCTTGTTCAATTTTTAGTTATACTTGTTAAGATTTTTTTAAACTTTGTTATCATTAATAAAGAATATATCCTTCCCAGGAGCATTACTCAGCACATGATTTTGAACTACAGTGAGGGTTGTAAATGCAGAGCTAGCAATGTGATTCACAAGTGCCTGATTAACAGTCAGGTTTTATTAATGTACCAAAAGGAAAAGGTGGATTCTTATGCCCACCTTCCTGCCCCCCACCCTGAGTTTTGTTATCACTTTGCCCAGGCTTGGTTGGCTAAGCCTGTGCAGGTATCTAGCTGTTGGTCTGTGCTAAAGCTTAATCCTGAGTGGGTGAAGTCAAGCAGCACGTTGCTAGCTCTAAAAGTCTTCCTTCTAAGCTCTTAATTGTTTGTTATAGAATTGATGCTGTCCTTGCATGCTTTCAAGATCTTTATGCACTTCTGTTTCATAGTGGTTATATGAACCTTGTGTTGTGTATTAACTTAGAGAGTATTTTTCAGACAATCTCATTTTCCATCTTCGGCTGTAGTGACTTTCAGCCAGCCTAAGTTGGCACTGCTACTGAGAAAAATGATCCTGTCCTCTTCAAGCCTCAACCCCTTGTTTCTTCCTCTCAGCTTTGTCCTCGTGGCAGCACAACTGTTTGTGCAGCCATACAGCAAACAGGATCTGGGAATTGACTGGTGTTAAGCTTGCTTTTCCCTTACCTTGTCTGGAGTATTTCCAAACTGCTTCCCTCATTTGCAACCCTAATGACTGTTTACATCAAGGCAGGTGGGTTGGAGGCACCCGGTATCAGTGAGTGGCTAAGAAGGGGAAGGGTCAGATAGCCTTTCCAGAAGTTCTAGAGAAGGTAATTTCCAGAGAAATTGTTGATACTCCATCCCTGGAATTGTTCAAGGTTGGTTAGGGCTTTGAGCAACCTGGTCTAGTGGAAGGTGTTCCCTGGCAGTGGGGGTGGAATTAGGTGGTCTGTAAGATCCCTTCCAAGCCAAACCATTCTATGATTCTGTGGAAGTTATGCTGACTTCAGGTTTGCCAGGGCAATGCCATGGTATTGTCCACTTTGGCAGTATTAAGTTCAGCAGCATGCTAAGTAGCTCTGGAATGAAGGAAAGATACAGGAGATGTCTTGGGGTCTCTGAGTTAGAAGACAGCTGGCCATAAGTGGATGTTAGTTATAAAAGTGAGACGTTAATGATTGGCTTTTGAGGAACTAGTGCTACCATGATAATTCAAAAAACAATGTACTGAGAGTGAAAGTTTTGGCTTCAAGCCTGTAGCTTTGTCCACCAGCTGTACTGCACAAGGTTTAGGCTGCACATGCAATCCCTATGATCACAAAAAGGGCTGGTATTCATAGAAAAAAAGCACTGCCTCTTGCCATTCTCTGCAAATTTCTTTACCAGATGGCCAGTGAAAAGCCAATGTAATATGTGCTCTGATGACACCAGGTGGGAAGATAACATCTTTTAATATCATTTGCTGTGACTGGAGAAAAATGAGAGTGAGCTAGCAGAATGAAACACCTTCATATTTTATTTGAAAGCCTGAAAATTCTAGGCAGAGCTGAAAAGTAGGAGCCAGTGGGGTGACCCTTGTTCTGGAGTAGTACTTTGGCAGATTGTCAAACCCAGAGCATGTTGGCATTACAGTGAATGCTGAGATAGATTTTCTGTGGGTATGTGTCTCTTTCCTTTGCTGTTTAATTACAAAGGGAGGCATCTGAAGCCATCTGACTGATGGAGATGGAAACAGAAATGTTTGCCCTTTTTTTTCTCCCTCGGAGCTTACTACAGTGTTTGCTGCTTCTTGTAACTGTCCACAGCAGTAACCAGCAGAAGTGGATAAGGGTAGTTGTCCATTTAGTGTTGCCTGGTACTTTCTGAGTAGCAGCCAGAGATTTGTTATTTTGTGTTGCTGTCATATGAGAATTATCAAGTATGCACAGACTGTATGTAGACATCAAATGACGGCATTGTCTCATTTTATATTTGACAGATTTTTTTTACAATCCTGGGAACAGATGATTTTTTTAACCCAAAAGTTAGAATTTATAAATATGGCAGGCATACTCTTCTTGCAGCCACTGAGAAAAGGCTGTTTAATTAGTATTTTTAAGCTCAACTTTAACACATTTTTATCATTAAATACTGATTGTGTTCTATAAACCAGATTTTAATTGTGTGGAACAATCAATGCAGTTCAACAATTGCCTTGAGTTCCCTGTTCTCTGGGGGAGAGGTTTGTGGTATGATCTCTTTCTGCAGGTTTTTTTTTTTTTGTTATTATCATGCTGATCTAGATTGTGTGTTTCCTGCTTGAAACATGAATAAGCCTGTATGAGAGGATTTTTTTTTTAACCTGAACTGCATCCTAAATCAAATTGTACTTTACTTGATTCTTATTAGTGAAAATAGTTGTTTCCTCCAGTTAAGAACTCATTTCATGCGTTTTGGTTTTCTCTTCTTAAACTTAAAAGCATGATGAAAATGTACTATTATAAGGTTTCAAAAGTAATCCAAGCTGGCTGTGGAAAAAAGATGTTCAGGTGGCCAGACCTCAGTTGAATTTATTTCTTATGGGTATAATCTATAGCTGTGTTAAGGGTCTAGGCTTTCTCAAGGTGAAGCAGAAGTAATGGAGCCTTTTGGTGACAGTGTAAAGCTGTGATAAAAACTGGAGAGATGGAAACTTAGAGACAAGACCCAGAGACAGCCCACTTGTCTGTTCCAAGAATGTGTTTCTTTTCTGTTGAATAATGTGTTTCAGTAAAGCAAGGATGTAAGACAATTGTTCTGGAAAAGCAAGACATCAGTACAAAGTCTAGTCAAAGGAGGCTTTTATGCTGTATGAATATCATGTTACATAAAGTTTCTTACTGAAGAATGTAAGTAAGAAATGTTTGAAGAACTAAGTTTGTCAAGTTTAGATGCATATTTCTGTTGTCCTTTGATTAGTATGTGATATAGGAGCATGAGCTTAATGGCAATGAAGTCAAGGTGTAGGAAGTACATACATACAGCATTGTTGAAATTCATATTAAGGTATTGCACCGGTTGAGTTGTCTGATAAAGATGTGTTTTGAGTAGGTATAACAGACCTGACAAAATAGATACGCTCTAGGTTTTGAAGGATTCTGTAGCAAATGAGAGAGCTCACGTTTGGTTGATAGCACAATTTGGTTGCAGAGGAAGGATTTTCCATGAGAAAGATATGTTGTCTCAGTTTTTACCAAGAAAACAAGTCTTGGAGGGGCCAAAAAAATGAACGTTTTCTAAGTTCGTGTGGGTCAGAATTTCATTCATGGGTTGAGAAACTGAAAAGCAATGACTCAGAACAAAGCATGGATGTTAAGGGCTTGCAATGAATGCAGAATTGTTTGGTGAGCAGCCTTATTATCTCTAGCATGCATGGGCTATACAGCCTCAGATGAAAAGTCTTGCACTCCCTTTTTAGAAACTGAAAGCTGAGAGCTTAAGATTTCATTTTTGATTTTCTTAATAGATTTGGCATTTTTTTTTCTGAAAATGAGAGTACTTTTAATTTGAGGATTGTAAAGTTATCTTTAAATTTTGGTTTTGAACATCCTGCCCATAATATTTTTTTCCTATGTCTCAAACAGAATAAATAATAAAATTATTGAGTGTTTCTAAATGGTGATGTGTAGCCTTTTTATTCCTGGCCAATGTTTAGGAGAGGAAAGATAATGGTTTTAAGTACCCTTGTCTGTCCTGTTAGTAGAAAGAATTAATTCCTTTTTCCTTTTGCAGTTCATGAAAACCACCTGTTATTTGTGGAGTAGAAGCAATGTCTTGTAGTTGAAGCAATATATTTTCAAAAAGGCCAAATAAAATACATGAAATTATGATTTCACTGAGAGTGGCTGTAGATAAACAGTGACCAGATGATAGGGCTGTCTTTAAGAAAGGAGATTGTGTGTATCTAAGAATACCAAATCAAGGCTTCTCTTCTGATTATTTGTCTCTAGGTTGTTTTTTTGGGGTTTTTTGTCCTGTCTGTCAATGTAGAGGCAGTTTCTTTTGAAAGCAATTAAATAAAAATCTGACTTTAAAAAGATTTAGCTAGCATGTGTGTGTCGTCGCACTAAGGAGAGTCGGATTTTTAGAGGTGATGGAAATCTCTGACCAAGATGCTTGAAGGTGGTTGTTTATAAAAGTGAATTCTAGAGGAGATTTAATTTCTGAACAGCTGTTATGAAATAGTGGTGTTCCTGATGCCTATCAATCTCTGCTCTTTGCTAAGGTTTGGTACAGCATTTGATGCGCACAGCTCACTGTTCCTTGGATCTCTTCCATGGATCTTGCCCACTTGGAGCTCCCTGAACATCTTGAGTTTCTCTGAGGTAAAGTGGTGAATAAATACCGCAGTGAATTGGGACCAGTTCAGAGATTGCTGTCTGCTCTGTAGGTCATGCAGATTTTCAGCAGCATTGGCATGGTCCCCTTGTGGTACCAGCTGTCCTCTGCCACCTGGTTTTGTTTCCTTTGTGGTTTCAGATACCATTTCAAGAGCAGGGACAAGGAGGAGTTTATTTCCAATGTGGCTTTTGTCACGTATGCAAACCGTGCCATCTTCCACTTGTATTATGTGCTGTTCTGAGGCACCTTTAGAGACCACAAGGAGATAAAAAGACCTACAAGACCTTCAAGGGTGAAAATCTACTTGCAGAGGTCATTAACTAATGTGGTGTTTCCAGGGCTGCTGAAAACCAAATTTAAGGCAGCAAAGTGAAGTGATTAAGTTCAGAAATAGGCTCTGCGCTTTCCCGTTCTCTGTCACCTGTAATACAGTGTCTGCCACCTTTCATTCTGACAAATACATACATCAAGACCACATGCAGTTACATGGGTTCCAAAATAGAGCATCACCAATGCAAGACAGCATATGATCATTTGACAAACAACTGTATTGTCCCTGGAGAGGTCAAAGTATAAAAAGACAATACTGAATGTCACAGGGCAGGATAAAAATGTTGGAGTGGTTACACCAGGGATGCAGGAACTATGTGACTTCCTATTTTGGGATTTGTTTTGAGTACCAGAGAACACGCATAAGTTTTGGATGTGCCTGTTTTCATCCATGAACATGTTGAGGTTTTTTACTCCTTTTCAAGTGTATTAATCAGGTGACATCTTGTAGATCAGTGAGATAAGCAAATAAATATTCTTGATGGTCCTGTAGGTCTGAAATTACTCTGTTATTTCAGTCTTCCCCTTGGCATTGGTCAAAGGTAAATGTGTTTGTGCTGGATGGGTTTAGTTATGATAGTGTATTTAAGACTTCAGAGAGAAGAGCATAAAAACCCACACAAGCAACAAAACCACACACATTTGACTGAAGGGGCTCATTGCAGCCAATTAATTAGAGTCTTAAGTTTTATATTTTATAAAAGTTAATTATGTATCTTGAAAAATCCAGTTAATTTTTATTCTGAATGCAGTCACTCTCTACCAGTGCAAAGCCTGTGGTTGTCTCAAGTCTCCCTCCCTTCCTTGCCTCTGCCTCTCTGTAGCAGCCACCCTGCTTGAAATGAGCAGCAACTGTGCCTTGCTGTTAGAGGCAAAGCCTGCTTAAAGCCATTCCTCTTAGGAGAAATGGGCTGCTTAGCCCCCCGCCCCCTCTCCCTGCTGCAGGGAATTAGGACTCAGAGTGAGAAGTTAATTACTTGGTCCTCTTCTGGAGAGGGTGATGCTGCCAGGATTTCCACTGCTCCCTTAGCAGACTCTTTCTGGAGGAAGAAAAAGGAAAAGCTTGGCACCAGCAAGACTATTAGGTATCATTTTACCTTCCCAAGATCAAGCTTTGTGTCTTGGCTTCAGCTGCAGTGCATAAACGTGGTTTTTATGCCCTTTTGTGTGGTTTTAGTTGAGTGAACTGAACAAAAACTTTCAACATGTACCTCAAAGGCTGTCGCAGCATGAATAGATAAGGTTGAAGGCATATAGTAAATACATGTATGACATGTCTTAAATTTTCTGTTCAGAGCCTCAAAAAGATGTCATGAGCTTACAATTATGTAGTTGTGTTACAAATCCTTTCAGTTTGGATTGTTTTAAGAGTGGCAAAATACTTCAGTTGAACCACTGCAAAAAAGAAACACTTTTTTTTCATTGTTAAATTTTTATTGGACTCCTAATGCTATTCAGAAACACTGCTTGATGCTTTGGAGGAATTGTATCTATTCAGCCACATTTTCTGACTTTATAAGCTACTTGTAGTAGTACGTTTTCTTTTTTTCTGTGCAGATCTGGTTGCTTTCTCATGGAATCCATAACTTTCCTTTTATAAATAATTTTATGTATTTGAAATTAGATAGGCTTTATAAAATAATATTTTCTAGAAATTTGGGGGGGGTAATGTGGTGAGAATTTTCTTCTGTATGTCTGGAACTGCTGAAGATAGGTAGGATTACACAGTATTAGACATGTGGCACTTTTGTGAAGGATTAAATAAATTCAAAATGCAAACATGAAAGAGAGTGTTGTTCAAAGCCACTGTGAAAGACTTGTAGAAGCTGTTGGATAAGATAAAACCAATACCATAGAAGTGTGGCTTTTTTCCAGCTCTACCATCCCTAGCTCTGTGGTTTTCCCTCTTCCATTGCAACTGACTTTAAAGGTATATTTCAGTCATGAAGTTCATTTTTGTATGTTGATAAACCTTAAAGAGCTTGCTCTGTTAAAGTGACTGGGGTTATGTTTTGTTTCATTACTCTTCTTGGCAGGAATATGTAGATCTGCACAGCGCTGTTTAGAGATCCTTGATGCATTGAAAAACATGTTGAGGGAAGTCAGAATATTATCCTCCAGGGCACAGCAGTGACTGCCTTCCAGACTGTTCATGATTTTGTTTTTCCTAGCAAGATAAATAAATATTTATTTTTTTAGAATGCTGATGTTAAATATATTTCATGTATTGTGTGACACAGATATGGATTTCCTGTTATGTTAATTCAGAAAAAGGGCAAAAAGCTGCAATGTCCCAGGAACTTTGGGAATAGTCAGTGGTCTGTGGGTTTTTAAGTATTTCTGAAATAGAGTAAACACTCAGTAACAGAGCAGTGAAAGACCAGGACGTGCAGTGCTAACTTGTTGAAGCATATTTTTATGTGCCTGTTCATGGTTTGTTTCTGGCTTTGGCTTGATTATTCCTAACAACTCCATCTCAAGTTACGGTAAGATTTCTAAATAAAAATAGAGTAGGCTAATGTATATTTAACAGTGCTGTATTTGCCAGGGAGAAACCAGTTGCTTGCTTGCTGCTTGGCTGAAGGGCAGAAATGAAGCATCACACCAACTCCAGCTAAAGCCCGTGCTGAAAGCTGATGTTTGACCTTCAGGTGCCATACAAATGCAAAGGTCTGCAATTGCTGCCTGCCCAGCTCTGTCACAGCGTGCAAAATTACAGCTTTGGTAGTCTGAGGTGAAAAAACTCATTCCTGCTTGTGTGCAAATTAGAACGGGAAGAGATTGTGTGTATGACCTGCTGCTGTACTTGGCAATGAAAACAAATACCAGACTGCCCTCAGGGTCATGGTACTTCTGTGGCAATTAAGCAGTTAGGTCAAAAATTGCCAAACAATTTACTGTAAGTGTGCTCTACAAAAATGAAAAACCAAAACATAATTTAAGATCCTGAAATGCTGCTCTGATGTGCAAATCCCATAATGACTGATAAGAGAGCTTTCTGTGAAAAATACTGCTCTTTCTGTAAAATTTGGTTTAAGTTTTTGTACAAGACTTTTTATTTTTTTTTTAATAGAGAACAATTTAAAACATGTATTCCTTTTGTAGACAACACTTCAACACTTCTGGCCTGACTTTGTGGTTGTACTCACTGAGGGCCGCAATTTTCTGTGCAGCATGACTGCAAACTTTAGCAGTATGAAAAATAACTTGCAAAGAGGATACACTTTTTTTTGTAAACCAACTACATTATAAATAGACACAAGATGTTGGCTTTTCTTCCGCAGCAGTTTTTTGGGTGAACCTTGCCAAAAGAAAATCAAGTGAGCCTTTCCGTAGGAGTAACACGCCATACTTCTCTTTAAATTATTCATGGAGAAACACACCCAGATTATCCATGGCATATGTGTGCATATATTCAGATTTACCCTTGAGAAAATTTGCTGACCTAAACATGGGAGCCGAGTAGGAGCAAGGCAACATGATTAAAGCCAGCTGAGAAGGAGTGGGTTTACATCCTGGCACTGTGCCTTGGATTCCCTCTCTGCTTAATGCTAGGGAGAACTAAAAATAATATCTGCAGTTTAGTGGGGTAGTGTGAAGTTTACAAAATGAATAGGTTTCTTCCATAGTGACCTTCTGTCTGCTGAAATCACCACAAAAGGTGATACTAAGAAAAATAAATTAAAAAATACGTACAGAGAGCTATCAATCTGTATAAATGGTGTGGAGTTTTTTAGGGAATTTTGTTTTGCTTTGTTCAATGTGTATGTTGTCCGTAAAATATACAGCATTACAGTTGGGAGTGTAGAGGAACATAGAGGTCAGCACAGACTGCTAGGTTTGCTCGATTTTTGTGTTTCTTTACGTAACCAAGTGTTTTGTTTCTGTGTGATTGCTCACTGTTCTGCATTTCATCTGTTTTACTTAAAATTGTAGCCTTGCTGGTTGTAGTTGTATGGAAGTTTGTAAAGGGAACTTCATGTTTAGTGAAAATTAGAGGTTAAACTCCATTTTTAACAATACCATCAGTAGTAAGCTGACCAGGAGCTTAGCTTTGGTGCCATTTTATTTCTTATCTGAGTTTAAATTTTTGAGATTTGATAAGATATTTGATATGCTTCTGCTCTGAGTTCTCACATGACCACCATAAAAAGATTAGATTTTGAGAAGATAATTAATTCTTGTATTCCTCCAGCACAACAGACTGGGTGCTTTAGGATGTTACTTCTAGAAATGTCAACCTCAGCAAGGCAGGGATTTATATGTACATGCTGCTGTTCATTACCCATCGAGTAACAAATCTGCAAGACTCACATTATTATCTGGATTATCACAAGCTTTCCTATTATGCTAAACTTGAAGTATCAAAATGAAATGTTGCAGTCCTTTTTCACTGTTTGCCAATCCTGCCTCTAATAGTGGAGATTCTTTTAGCTGTTTGGTCCTGCTGTTGTGTTTTGCAATCCTACTGTCAGACTTTCTAGACCTAGTTTACCATCACCTGAAAAACTGACAGAGTTCCACTAGCTTTGACACTCGTTTTGCGGACTTTAAAATTCTTACCACAGCCCTGTGGAGAGCTCAGAATATTCTGTGGAGTGCCACAGGTTGTTGCTGTCCTTGTGGAAGCACAGCACCCAGCCCTGTCCTGGGCTAGTCTGTTAGAAATAAAGAGTAGGGTTAACAGTGTCCTTTTACACAGGCCAGTTAATTCACTCCTGCATACTGCTGCCACGTGGGCTCCCCAGCCATGGCACAGGGTGTGCGTGAATTGTGATGGATCACTGCTCCTGGAAGGGCTGTGGTTATGCACCCACAGGAGCCCTGCATGAAACTATGCAGGGTCTGCTTCATGCTTTCATCCCTGTTTAATTGCTTTGGGTTGGTTTCAGGGGACTGTTCAGTGAACAACTTAAGACTGTCTAGAGGGCCCTGCTCTGAAATAGGATCCAAGGCACACAAATCATTGTCTGGATTGCAGGGTTTTCCTGCAGGATCACTAGCTGCTAGAAGATCATGCTACTTCACTACTCTGTTACTGCTTTAAGTGTCATTCTACTAACAAATATAGCAGTCTCTTACTATTACTGTGTCATAAAAGTAATACTCTGGATGTTTTTTTTGTTTCTGCCTGTACTGTTCCTATTAAAATGTCAAAATATCTTTCAGCTCAATTGAATAAACAGGTGAGTAAGGATGTGATAGGTTTCTAATTCAGTTTCAGCATGGGTTGCTATTGTCATTTGGAACATTGCAGAGATCTAAGAAAACACCAACTCTACGTGCCAGTAGAAGTTTGCATAGCTTTGTGGTATGCACCCAAAGTGTTCTTCCAGGGAAGCACGCTTCCTGAAGGGGTGTTTTCTCTAGTTGACACCTGTGAGTGGTCACAGTGTAGGTAGGATTGGGAACCCCACATGAAGGTAATGGGGAATCTGGTACAGAAATCAGAGCTGCCCACAGAACAGTGAAGAACACAGATCCCTTCGTGATTGCCAACAGATGCATTACTTTTCAAATTTTTGGGCTTTTCCAGTCTTCTTACTCTATGTATGTAGAAGGTTATTGCTTATTATTTTCTTATGTCATATCTCTTGCTCCTCTGATTCTCTCATCTCCTTTAAATTGTCCCAGTCCAGGATTATAATCTTTGGGTCTTGAAGGAGTTGTTGGTACTGCATGCAGTACTCTGAATCATGAAGAGTCATGATTCTGACCAAAGGGGAAAACAGATAATAATCCCTTTAACCCTGCTGCTTCCCACAAGCTGCTTGCCTCAAGTTAAAACTTGAAAGTAAAAAAAGCAGTCATTCATTCTTTTGATTGCTTGCTGCCAGAAGCTGCGCATTTCAGATACAGCTATCAGGAGTATAAAAGTTTTAACTTTATTCCTATTCATATTTCTTCTTTCAAGTTCCACATTTTAGAAGTATCACCAAGAGTAGCTTTTTGTTTTTTTTTTAATTGATATTAACAGGTTTTTTTAAGTGTAAGTTCTGGTAGCAGCTGTTTATTGAATAGAAAACTTGAACAAAAATGTGAAAGTAATAATGCATGGTGTTAATTTCAATTTTAATAGAGCTGTTCTAATGTTTTTACTTGCTCAAAGTTCCTTTGCATTTGAAGCTCAGTTTCACCTTCATACCCTTTTATTAAAACACATGACCTGGCACAAATTTATTTTTAAGTTGTACTGCCAGTGGCTGGTGGGAGGTGAAAGCTGGTCTCCTCAGTGACCGACACAAATGTATTCTGTTTCAGAAGGAAGGTATGAGTAACAAAAAAAACCTCAAACAGATAAAAAACCTCAGCCTGTACTGCAGAGGGAAGGGATGGTGTGCTGTATGGTAGAAATCTGTAATATTAGCAAAATAACTCCTGGGGCCTAATATGAGCAGCTGAGTCATTTATAGCTGGTAGAGAGACAAATTGCTGCTGAAGGATGTTTGTTATTTCATGGCTGCTGCTACAGCTGGTGGATTGCCTGCTTAAGAGCAAAGTAAACTTGAACCTGGTAAAAACTGCTGTGAAAAGTACACTCCAGATAAGCATGTTTTAATCTCTGGAACATTTAATTGGTTCAACAGCATTTTCTAGTGCCTCAGGTTTTCAAATGTGCAAACATATTTATTACATTGACATAATTATCAATTTCTAATTTATTCTTCTCTGTCAATCCACTGATAATAGTAGGGGAGAACACATTCTCTTGTACTATTAATGTAGATAGGGTTCATATATCAAATTATGGAGTTAATATCTGTCCTTGAAAGTCTCCTGACTATTACTTCTCTGCTTCTTAATGCAGTACCAGGCTGCTACTGTAGGTCCTGTGCGGATGGTCGTGTCTATCTAGTGAGGTTTGAATGTGTTTAATATGAGCCTCAGAGTATGCAGCTATGTAAAATTAATCCTCTCAAAAATTTATATTCAGTTTATCTCTGAACATCATGTCCATTGGTAGATTGTTTTGACAGATTACTTAATTAATTGTAAAATAAAGAGGGCTTCTACCTTCCTTAATATTTCCTTTGCCTCCCAGCTGCTTTTTTACAAGCAAAACTGAGCATCAAGAATAATTGCAAGCCCCTGCCCTAGTGCACTGTGGCAAAGGGTGAGTAGGTATAGTTTTTAACAATCCTTTAGCTCTCTCACTGATCTTAAAGAAGCTGGCAAATTGGTGGGACTTCAAACAACACATTACAAAATTTCAGAGTGCCATTTTGGAGAGGGCAGCAGCATAGGCTAAAGATAAGGGCAAAAGTAGGGCAATTCCCCTGCTCCATGGGGAAATAGTAATGCTTCCATGGCAGCCTGCTGGAGGAATGATTAGTGGCCAGTCATAGGAGAGGGAAGCTTTTAGTGTCCTGTATGATAATCAGGCTCCTGAATAATTAACCAGTGACTCTGACAAATACACTCCTCCTGTTTTTCTCGAATATTGTTATTTCTAACACTAAGCACAGTTAGTTGCAGGTTTGCTTACAGAGCTGTAGCACTGCAGCTACAAGTTTACAATATGAGTAACTATCTGAATACCTTCCTGGGCCTCATACCCTGTTAGCCCTTTGTCTGCATAGTTTGAATAACATAAAGGCAAAACCCCCAAACAGCAGTAATTTTTTAAGGTATATTACATCTAGCCACTCACAGATTTAGGTCCCACAGAGAACCATGCCCCCTATCTTCTGACCAGGTAGCTTAGAGTGCTCTGATACCTCTATGTTACCCAGTAGCTTCTTCCTGATAACCTGGATGGTCTCAACCTGTAGTGCCAGCATTAATGACAAAATACATCAGTGCATACCTCTTGCTTCAGCCTCCAGAGTATAAACTAGCAGATGGTGTTGGCTAAGAGAAGAGGGGACATTAACTACCTCAAAATTACTCATTAAAAGATGCTGTTGCATGAAAATGCTTTTGAATAGCTCAAGCATGGAAATTCCATTCACAAAAGCATTATTTCTTTGTGCCCCAGGAATAGGTTGGAAATAATTTTTTAATTATTAGACTAGATGTAGTTTTTTTAGAGATGAGTAAATTAAATAAAAAAAGGTACTGATGGAGGTGGGTTGACTTTATGTGCAGAATGCTTATTAGGACTATAAACAAGATCAGTTATTTTCAAGAATAGATTGAGTCACTGGCAATTTTAATAGTCCAGATTAACAAAAATGCCTATTTCATGTCTGATGAGATTTAATGCTTGTGTATTTCTCCAGCTTTTCAGTGAAGGATGATTGTGTCGCAGTAAAATTTCCCTCAGCTTCTACTATAATTACATTTTCTCAAGCATAAGTGGCTTTCACTTTGCTGTTTCAGAGTCTAAGTATCTAATGTTTATGTGTTGCATCTTTCACTGTGTATCCCAAGAATTCCCACACATAGTGGTATAAAGCAAAAACATCCATGCCTGCAAAAAATGATCCATGATAACACTTGGACCTTGTGAAGTAATTTGGATGTCTGCAAGCAGAAGTGAAGTTTTTGCAGCTTGTTCTGCAGTTTCACATAAAGGAATCTGAAACTGTGGTGCTGATGGCTGCTTTGAAGAACACCAGTCCTGTTTCTGCAAACATTGAGCTCCTGTCTGTGGGACTGATCGTCTTTAAATGTCCAGCTCTCTCTCTATTGCATTGATAAATTCCTTTCTTTTAAGCCCTTCCTTCTAGATCCCCTGCTGAGAACATGGGATCCTATCTATAATTTCTAGTAAAGGGCCTTACTACTTCAGGTTGTTTCCCAGCTGGTAAACACCCTTTGTCTGTGGCCTTGCAGTCCTGCCGCCGCCTGAGCTGCAGTTCCTGGTTGAACACAATTGCCCAGTGTTACAGCTGGGCTGGCACAAAAATGCCAATTATCACACAGAACTACATTATTCTGCTGATTTTACATGCTTAAATACTTACAAGTGGTGATTCTTTCCAAGCTGATTTCTAAAGGCACAGGCCTTTCAGGTGTTCTTGGACAACTCTGGCTGACTTCAGGGACTTGGCTTGTCTGTGAATATTCTTGAAATTGGCTGCAAGCCCAATATTTGACTGGGTAGGTTAATCTGAATAGCACTATGGTTAGGTCTTGGTTCCAGATGAAAGCTTTTTGTAAATTTTGTTTTTTAGCAAGGTATGGTAAAAATTCTTTCATTTATTCACTAGCCGGTTTGCAACGTGCTTTAATAGAAAAGTGCATAAGATGTTACCTATCCTGTTCCAGCAGCAGCTTCAAATAATTGCAAGACATTCTAAGAATAAGCTGTTATTTGTTTTCCCACAAAGGTAGGAACTAAAGAACCTGCTATTTGAGCTTTTCTTCCATACACCTCTTGTAGCTGATTACAGTTTTATGTAACCTTCTGATAACTTTGGAATATTTTGGAAAAAGCACTTTTATTAGAAATGTGGCACAGACATTAAGAGTGAGTCCAAACTGAAGAATTCGCAAAAGGCATTTCCAGGTGCCTTGAAAGAGTTGCTTGTGGTGATTCTATTTTTTAATAGAATCCAAAACTCAAGTAAAAGTGTATTTCTTCCTTAGCAGTTGCTGAACTATGTTGTGTTTTCTGTTGTATTTTAAGCACTGGAGCATTGTAGTTTCCCTCCAGATGGACTGACAGACCAGCAAGAGGAACTAGAGAGGAACCCTAGCCTTTGGGGGTAGGGGTAGCTCTAAAAATAGAGATTTCTTTTTAAGGTCATGTTCAAGAAAGATGGAAGATGTTGATGCAGTTATGTCATCCTTTGCCCATGGTCTCATATTCTTACTTCTGAACAAACACCAGGGGACAGAGCATCTTCCTGGCCCAGCAGCTTTAGGGTTATGGAGAGGTGAGCCTCAGCAGCCCTGTTGGTCTCTCTTGTACCTTAAGAGCAGACAGTAAAGTCAGGACCCATGGACTATGTGTTGTGTGCAGTCTGGAGAGCTGGTGAAACCCCTGTGTGAGCAGTCCAGTGCTGAGCCTGCTTCTGCTAGAAGAGAGCCCTAAGGAGATGGTTTTCAGGTCAGAGTAAACTAGGAGGGAACTGCACATCTTAACCATAGCATCTAGAGCCAGGTGTATGATAGATGTTCCCCTGATGCTATGAAAAAGGTAGATGAAAATCCAGCTATTTCTGTGAATTCAGAGATGTTAAGAAATATTAGAGTTGTATTAATTCCCTGTGTGGTTCAGTCACAGTAATTTCATTTTCAAGAGAAAGGCCTTCAGTAGCATTAGAACATTAGAAGTAATTTCACAGCTTAAATGAATTCAGTCACGCCTCTGTAGTAAAGAGTGCATTACCCTTTTTATTGCCATCTGTGAAAAATGCTTTCAGCTGCATTTGAATTCGAGACACAATGGTTAGACTGGGCTGTGCACAGTTGAAAGTGACTGATCTCATTTTTGAGAAGGTATTTCCTGATAAATGCATCTGTTTATCAAATAGAGTTTCAGAAGGGAAGTGATTACTCATTTACTGAATTTGAAGGACAGGCTTTTATAGCCTAAATTTTAGGAACTGCTCTGAATATACAGCAAATACTTTTTAGAATGTTAGCATATATTAAGGGCAGGTGTGACTGTCTTTGAGAGGAAAAGTCTGTCACTCTTAAAAATTCGCCATTTATCTTCAATGTAAATGTGAAATTCATTGATACCTCTGAGACATATATTGAGTATTTAGAAAAAAATTTTGGGCACGTCTTCAGATTTCCTTGGGTTTTCATAGGTTACCTGTAAAGATAGGCTTGTCTGTCCATACGCACTTCCATTTCTCTTTGAAGTTTCCAGGTCTGTCTGTTGGCAGCTTGGTCTCTTAGTTTTGTTTATAGAGAAACTGCAGCAGTTTTTGATCACTTGTAGGTATTTCTGAATTTGAAACAGTCAGCTTGGACAGACTGCATTTGAGACAGAAGCGTATTTGGTGCCCTGTATCCATTCAGTATTACAAACTGCTTTAATAGGTTTAAAATAAATAGATCTTATTTTTAAGTATGAGCTGACATGTGAAGATCCAAATTCTTTGCCAGCTGTGGGCAGACACAAATGGGCCTAAGAGGGACAGAGGTCTCTTAAAATAAAGGACTTTAAAGGGTCTGCATATGCAGGGTGGACCGTATGCTTTATTTAACAATTATACTTCACTGAAGCATCAAATTTTACTTGGTTTTGGTTGTCAGCTGTTTTTATCAAATGGAGTTTATTATGTACCTTTACAGGTCCAGCTAAATTGCCTTTCAAAAGAATTTTAAGAATCAGCCTAACTAGATGCGAACATAAAAAATTCAGAGAGAGAAGCTGAAGTACAACTCTCTTGCAGAGAGAGGGTCATGGAGTCTGACTTCTTTTTGACATAATGCTGCAAAGAGTGAGTGCTATATAAAAAAACTCAAACACCACAACAGAATACAGACTTGATGGAGGATAGTCCTTCAGTTTCCATAACTTTTCACAAAGGTTGGAACTGGTGATGTGGAGCACTGTAAGCACTGTATCCTCACCTTTTGAGTAAGACAGTGACTTGGAACAAAAATTGTCATGAGTCTTATTGTTACATTAATATGCATGTATATGCACACACCTCAACTATGGTATTTAAAGAGAGGAGAAATTCCATTCATTAAGATTGTTTCACAGTTTTTTTCTCAAGAGTGTCAATGAGCCATTGAGGTTCAGAAAGCTCTGAAACAAACACTGTGATAGGAGCAGTTGAGTGTTCAGTGCATTTACTGTTCAGTTCATATACAGTTCAGTTCAGAGTATTTACTGGCATATTGTTTCAATTAGGATTGCAACAGGAAGGAAATTTCCATGAGAGATTGCCTCACGTACCCATCAGAATACCAGTCTATTTTGGTTGTTCAGTGCAAGCTTTATATAACTCTAACACGAGTTCAGCAAAATTGCTCTGTTTTGCACAATTAAGCTGCACAAATTGCACTGTTCTAGTTTTCAGATCAAAGGTAGGTGACAGATTTGTCTTTACAAGGTGAAATCTATTGGGATTGTTTCTTGATGTCAGAAAATAAACTAGGTCCTTAGTTGGTAGTATGAGAGAGACCAGGAATGGTTTTCAGCTTATGATTCTGCTTTTCTCTGATTCTGCTTTGCTCTGTCCATGACATAAGGTGTAGGTTCACACTGCCTCCTACATGGTGTTTTTCATTAGAGAGTCCCCACAGCAGGAGCAGAGCTGTGCTGTCCCCCAGAAGACACCTCAGTCTGAGGAGCAAGCCTGCCTTGCTCAGTGGGCATCATGGAATGCCTCGACTCTGCCATACCAGAGTTGATGACGTGTTACAGAAGGGGGTCAGAATCTGCCTCTGGAAACCAGGCAAACTAAAAAAATCCTTTTCCTCAGAAACTGGATCTGCTTTCTTACAAGAATTTGTTTTTCTGCTGCTTTCTGCTTTTTTGAAAGCAGATGTTTGGCTGCTGACTGCTCGCTGATCCCCAGTGTGGAAAGATCCAGGCTACATCCTAGATCTGTGGATTAGCTGGAGTTGAGGCTGGTCCCCAAAGCACTGCTCCTGTCCTCTGAGCAGTGAATCAGAACATGATAGTTGCTGCTATCCAGGCCATCGCTGAGATGATGCTATTTATTAAAACAATATTTTAAAAGTTACATGTAGTCTCACTTTACAGTGCCTCAAGGTCAACCATGTAGAACCTTCTAGTTTAGGGTTCCTAACCTACATACAGTCCTTTAAGCCTTTATTGGAAACACCAGAATAGTTCTGAGGAACCCAGCCTTCAGGCACCATGACAAGTATTGTGTTATGCAAGAGCTATTTTTAATGTATTAAAGATTAATGTATTTTTAATGTATTAAAGATTAACATTGATGCATAAAGTTAATCAGGAATAAGCATCCTGTGTTGATAAGGTAAAAATCATTCTCCATTTGTTAATACCTCTGTTTTTAAGGGATCCCAAATTAGATCCAAATCTTGGGGTTTTTTATAGCCAGACATTGGTCCATGGAGTAGTCAGTCAGGAATATAACTTTGTAAGAAATGTGTTGTTTACAGTGACTGACGCTTTTTCCTTTGAATTTTCATCTTCATTATTAAATAGAAAAGGTAAATCTGTTCCTTCACTTTTCCACTGTTACACACGTAAATAGAGGTTGAAAAGAACCTAAAATCTAAGGAAGGACTGACTAATATTTTTTTTTTTTTTTTTACATCTAGCATGTGTACAGGCTGAGAAACAAAGTCATTATTAATTTTGGAATATTGGTTTGCATTTTGTGATTCCCAGTCTAAATTGGACACAAACAATACTATAAAAGCACATAAAACAATAAGGAAATGATGAGCATTAGGACTTCCAGTGATGCATTCTGAAGGGTTTTCTTTAATCACAACTTGAAAGCAAAGTCATAACATTTCCAAGTACTTTTCAAGTGTTTGTCAAGTGTTAATTTTCAGGTATTTCACATGGTTTGTAACCAAACCAAAAAACTCCCATGTAATTGGGGAAAACATGATGCAAGACTGCCTGATTCTGCTGAACCTTTTTTTGGCTGCTTCTCTCATCAGTCAGAAACCATGGTTGTACTTATTTCTGGAGTTTGCTTAAGCTCTCAGCAATTATGCTTTATGATTAGCTACTACAAGCTCTCTTGTAGTCCAAATAAGCTTTTCTCAGAAGTGGAATAGGGGATCATAACTTGCACTCAAGAGGTTTCTTGGAAGAGAAATGCTCTTTGGTAAACATTAGAGAGGCTTTAGCATTGGCCCAGAATGGTAGGACTTGCATTCTTTCACATGCAGCCTCCCTTAAATGCCAGAAAGTTTTTATTGCTTCTACAACTTTTTTCATTCACACAATCTGTCTACTTCCAGGGCCACCTTTTCCTCACACATTTAGATATAAAATAACACAGCAAGAGCTAGTTTGCAGAAGCAAATGAGAGTAGTGGGTAACTTGTAAGCCTTGACCTTGGGGATATTTTCCTTGTCCTGCCCTTGCAGGAGAAGAGCAAACCACAGCAAGCATGTGTTACCTTGCTTCCTACTCCTGCCTGCATTCAAACCTTCTCCTGTTCCAAGCCAAATGCTGCTTCTCCTTTGGAGGGCTGTGAAATATTGGTAAGGATGTCAGGACAAAAATGCCTTTAGAAGGGCACTACATGCCCTGGAGGAGGAGGAGGTTGCAAATGTGGCATCATTGGGCTTCCTTCCCTTCAGGCTCTCTTCCAGGGCAAAGGCAGTCTGTAAAGCTGTCCTGGTTCGGTTTATAATATTTCTAGCAGTTAGCAGGCTGCTAGCCAGGGTGTTTCAGTTTGTGTATAGTTCAGGCTGTCACATTTTAATTGAAGGGGAAGGATGTCAGTTATTTGAAGCTTCCTCTAAAGATTTCACAAATTTAAATTTGCTATAACAGTGATGTTAATTGCACCAATAAAACATCTGCATCTCAGCAAAAGCTTTTGCTAGCTCTCTTGGATATATTTCTTGAACTGTTTGTCTCAGCTGCTTAAATTTAATTTCACTTGTTCAAGGGCTGTCAGAAAGGGTACCAAACTGGCTGAAAATATCATATCAGCCAGATACATTGGGAGGCAGCTTAAATTTTTAAACCCCAAATCCTGTAAAATACAGATAAACAGGGAAGATGTTTCTGCTACAGTCATTCAAATGAAGTTATTTATACTTCATCTGCTTCTATATTTAATTGTGTTGCAATTTAAGTTCCAGTAGCTTAGAAATATAGGAGTAAAATTGTGCTGTTTTTAAGCAATAACATTGTGCTGTTCTTTCCTGAAAAATATTAGTATATTAGATAAAATATGTCATAAGGGACAGGAAGGATTAATTTTGACAGTAAGCTTTGAAGTGATGTGGTTGGAAAAAAATTTAGCAGATGTGGATATTTGCTGAAGAATCTGGATTTGCAGATTATTAAATGTGGTATGAATTACAAATTAAGTCTACTTGGAGGCTTCTCCACCTTCTATGCCTGCAACTGTGTTCTTAGACTCCATATTCTGAGAAGTTTTTCTCCTCTAAAATTAGAAAGTGCTGAAGAGTAACTCTCAGTTTTGTTAGCTAATTGTGCCCTACTGTTCAGTAGGACAACTGGGTAACAATCTACGAAAGCATGCATTTTGCTTTTCATAATTTGCTGTATTTTAGGCTGTTATTTCATATGTTCTTTTATTTTTGTAGGATGTGTGTTATACCCCAGTCTGCTGACTTAGGGGAATTTGATTTTACGCTAGGTGATTTCTAGGAGTAACAACAAAATTCACAGGCTGTTCAGTAACAAAATTTTACTGGCAAACTTTGAAACAGTAAGGTAGAATAAGGTGCTTGGCAAATTTTAAAATGTATTTGTTTTGGTTGGAAGTGCAACAACAGTGTAACACTGAAGTGTAAAAACAGTTTAACACTTAAGAAAAGGTATAAGGGAAAGGAAGGAAAGGGTAGCAGTAGAGAGGTATCCAGGGTGACCACCCTTGGATCCAGCAGTGAGACCTCATTGTTGCAATTTCAGGGGCTGTTGGTTGAAGTCATAGTCCCAGTCTTGATCCATTGAGGGTGGAGAAAGCCTATGAAAGACAAAGCCCAGTGGGTTAGTATATGCTCAACTTAGCTGAGAACACCCAGGAAATGTTGCTGTTAAATAAAGTATATGTCTCGTACTTTTTAATTTAGTTTCTTTTTTAACTGCTAAATGGTTAAGCATATGCAAGCAATATGCAAGCATATTGTTCTGGATGGGACATCATCTTACAACAGGTCTGTAGTCTTATCTTCTTTTGTTGTAGCTAGAGCTGTGCTTTATTTCACTGCAAGTTGAAAAGCTCGTATCAGACAGGTTTTGACAGGCAGATACAAAAAAGAAAAAAAACAATGTAATTTAAATTAAATAAGGGCTTCAACTCACATTGCTGAGTATTTGAAAAGGCTGATTAGCATTTGCTTTAGATAATGGAAACTTTGGCTAGGCTTTTTCCTTGGGAGCCACTGACTGACAAAATCAACCCCTTAATCAGCTGCTATGTTCCTCATGCACAGTCAAAGCCCTTGCATGTTTTGTCATTAACCAGGAATGTTTACATGTTCCTGACTGAAATGTTAGTACAGAGCAGGTGTCCCATGGACCTGTTCTGCCTCCCAGAAAAGTTAGCTGCATTCATCTTGTAGGCTCTGCCCTCAGTTATCCTGATGAAACTCCAGACAAAATTTGCAGCTGTAGGAGAAAGTAGTGCAGTTGAAGGCAAAAGTTGCACTTTATTTGTCAGCAAAAAAAAAAAAAAAAAAAAAATACAGCTCCCCCTCTAAACCAACAGAACAATAGTGCTTGGTTTTTTTTTAATATTAAGCTGAGTTACCAGAACACCAATGGAGCTAAAAAAGATTGGATTATGAAAGGGAGGTTTTCATTGGAGTACCGGAAAGTAAACTGTCTCTGCTATTTTTTTGAAGCTACAAAAAAGCACATGGAGCTCCCGTTCTCCCGTGCAAAATCTTTAGTCAGTTTTAGTATTCCTTGTTTTCCTCTACTTGCCTTTCTTTTTCTACTTATGCTGCTATGAGAGTTCCCTGGTGTTGCCTTCAGAGTAAAATATTTAGAGTGGTGATAACGGGATTGGCTCTTCAGAACAGGTTACCATGTGGGTTGTACTTAATGTGTCATCTGAAATAGTCCCTTTGGAGACAAATTCTAAAATGGTTTAGCCTTCAATAGGAAACTCTGATTAGAATAGCTACATTGTTGGGACATTGATTATTTTGAGGTGGACTTTGTACTGGATAAAAGCTTGAATGGAGATGAGAAATAAACAAAAGAAGATATAGCCTATTTATAGAAATCATAGCCTATAGATTTATCTTTATAGATTCACAAGTTGCTTAAATACAGAGATCTCTGGTGTATAGAGTGTTTCTGTGTCTGGTAGAGCTGAGACATCAGTGCTGTGAAACTAGTACTTCAGAGATCTATGAAAATGAGGGAGATAAAGGAAAGAAAGCTTGCTTTGGGCAATGGGTCCAAACATTTGGGGGGCTCAGGTGGAGTCTAATAATGATGTTCTTTCAGCTGTGGGAGAAGAAAGCTGAAGCTGGGGAAAAAATTTCCCTGTATTACACAGACAGAAGCTTTAGTGCACGATGTTATGCATCAAGTTGTTACCTTCTATCCAAAAAGCCTTCACCTGCTACCTTCACATTATAGCTGGGATTTTATATTGAGAGGTAGTGAGAGATAACAGGGAAAATCCTGTGACTGTGCACATATTTCACAAAACTACCATTTTGAAATGACATCTCCATCAGTCATACAAGGTGCATCTGTTTACCAAAACACCACTTTGGTGTTCAGATAGGAGAAGGTATTAGATGTGTTATGAGCCCATTCCCATTAGATTCAGTGTGTTATGATGGGATTCATTCTTGGGGAAGAGTGCTAAAACAGTAAATGTTAAACTTACTGGTACCAAGAAGCATATGAAGGCATCACTAGTTGTAACACCCTTGGAGGATAATGACATCAGTGAACAGCTTGTGCTGTGCTGGATGTTTAAAGTGTTTTAAGTACGGTTTTGAGTGGCAGATTTAATCTAATTAGCATGGAGCTGATAGCATTAGCAGTTGCAATCTCTCTTGCACAGCTGAACACTTACGAGTCAGCGCTGCATTGCAGAGGGAGTTGTGCAAGTATAAATAAAGACAGGATCTTGTCCTTGAAGAGCTTCCTAATTCAATTTTTGTATATCCTGATAAAGGTATCTTCTCTGTGAAGTGGCTCTTGACTCCAGCACCAAACAGATGTCAGTCCTGTGCTTGAACTTGCCCAGCTAGCTCCCTCCATAGGGCACTGGCTCTGTCCACACTGGCCAGCATCTGCTTGGAGTTTTATATGAGTCTCTTCTGGTCACAGGACCTCCAAGGATAGGCAGGCACTTTGCATGGTTCAGGAAACTAAAAACATGAAGTTGGAGTTGGCAGTCACAGGAGTGAAACAATGGCGTGGAGTTGAAGTGATTGTATCATGTCCTGGGAGTTGGCTGAATCGTGGCGTCACTGAATATCCTGAGTTGGAAGCTATGGGAACAAATCACATGGACTCCATTTTCTTCATGGGGGGAAAAACCCATTCTTTATTCACATAACTCGTTTTTATACAATTTTACAGACCTCGTGTGTGACTCCAATTGGTTAGTTGCTTTCTTGCCAATTACTTTATTGGTTAGTAACAAGTTGTTACCCTGTATTGATTGATCACTGAAACCCCCAGTGTGTACATGCAGGAAAAGTTGTTTGTGAGAGATAGTTCTCATTTTTCTGTCTAATGGTGTAAAAACAGTTTATACGGGTGGCTAATTGTTTTTTTCACCCAGGAATAGATTGTTATGTTAACAAACTGCTCACACCAGGATTGCTTTCACATGGGGACTTGCAAAGTGCTAGTTTGAAAAAGCCAGCCACTGATTTCAGTGCAACAGGAAGGGACCTACAAGAATCATCAGTTCCATTTCCAGCCCTGAACACAATCACACCGTGTGCCTGAGAGCATTTTTCCAACGCTTCTTGAACTCTGTCAGGCTTGGTTCTGTGACCATGTCCCTAGGGAGCCTGTTCTGGTACCCAACCACCCACAGAGTGAAGAAACTTTTCTTTACGTGAAGAGTAGTAGGGGGTACTGAGGGTGGAAAACATATAAATTTTGGAGGTATAAGGGGAGAGAGGGTCAGATCTGATGCAGTTTTACTGTTTTTCTGTATTGCCCTGCAAGCAAGTGCTGCTGGGCTTCATTCTTAATGTCTGAACAAGCCAAAGGGGCCAGATGGTGAAAGCCAAAAGGGTACTTGGGAGTGAGTTTGTATGCATAGTGTGGGTGAGCAGGGATGAGATTGGGTCTGAAATTGAAAGCAAGTGGCAGGCTGAAAGGCATCAGAGGGCCTTAAGAGCACCAGTGAAAATATTTGGCCAGCATCTTATCCACAGTGAGCAAGAGGAAGCTGCTGAATGACTTGATAAACTGCTGAGGATGTGATTTTTTTAAAGGAAAGCAGGTGTGAGGAGACCTTTTTTGACTGACTGCTGCATTTCTCAAGAGGAGCTTACAGGCAGCTGTAGCCACTCAATGTGATAGTATGAGAAGCAAATGACCGAACTGATCCCAGAAAAGCTTCTGGGTGTATAGGGAGAGTTAGTTGTTTGGAAGCTGGTTGCATCTAAAAGGAACAGTGTCTTCTTACTTTTGTAAATGAAGTGGTCTTAAACTGATGAAGAGGCAGTTTCTCTAGGAAGAGGGAGCTCCTGCAGAGAACAACCGGGTTGGACCATCTTCATTCTGATTGATGTGGCAGTTTTGGCATCCATTTTTACAGCTCATTTCCTTTCCATTTATGCATGAAATAGGTCATTAAAAATTGTTATTTTTATTGGGGCAAGATAGAATGTTTGTGCATCACTGTTAAGCAGAATGCATCTTTAAGTAAATGAATTAGTTATTCCTTAAGAAAATTTATCTATACATTTATAAGATTGTAAGTTCTTTCCAGTATTTTGCAGGAATATGAAAAAAGTGCTGTCAATTCATTGGGTTATAATTTGTGTCAAAAAAGGAGTTTTCCAATGCTTCTCTTAATGAATGATGGAATGCTTATATGGCAGTTGGATTTTTCTGCCCTTGTATTTAATTAATGAGAAGAACCTAGACTCCAAATTGCAGAACCAGAAGTATTTCCCTAATGTTTCCACAATAAAGTTGTCAAATTGCAGGCAGATTAAAAGTGTCATGATTAAAAAAAAAAAAACCATAGTAATCTTTTCTGCCAGGATTTGTGGAATTTCTCATTGCAGTTTAATATCACTAATGAAATCACTTCCATGCCAGACTAAAATGAAGTGTCAAACTATAGAGACCCAGCCTATGCTAATCATAATCCCATGATTATGGGATTTGGTTGCTGACAGTGCTGATGTTCTCCTGCTCTGTTATGGTTGCTGTGTGAGTATGGAGTAAAGCTTTTTTTTTCCCTTTAATACTAGTATCTGACTTAAAAACATAGCAGTAAACATAGCCATGTGCTCTGGTTCTGCTGGGCACTTTTGTCCTGGGATTTCTGGTGTATGTTTCTCATAGCTTGCAAGAAGGAATGTTGCATCACTGATTAGGAAATTACTGCAAATGCAAAATACTAATTTAAGATCTTCAGGTCTTTAGAACTAAACTGTTCTCTAGTAGTTGTAGAACCTAAGTGGTATTTAAAATGCTTGTAAGGAATTTTCTGCTGTGCTGTCTTGTTACTATGATTTCTCTGGCTTATTAAGCAGGTAGGTAAGTAAGGCTCAAATGTTCTGCAGGAATAACAAGGTCAGCTATTGAAGCCAAGATGTAGCTAAAGAATCTGGTATGCAAGCAATGATGTAAACTGCACTTAGTTATGAGCTACAGACATAGATTAAGAAAATGGATTAGTAATGGGAAGGGGGGGAAGAATCAGACAAAACTTGCATTATTTTTTACAACATATATGGGCACTTCTTGTCTCCTTTGATTTGTTACATTTAGAAATTACGCGTCTGGTTCTTGCTGTTTGTTCTTCCACTTGATTGCACTCAACAGCAAAGGTGGTTCAGGCTGCTCTGGTGGTTAAGAATGCACATAACATTTGCACAAACATGAACTTCCTGGACACATGCTTCTGCTACCCATAATCCAGTACAGCACAACTGCAGCCACCAGCTTCCTAAGGAGTGTGCATTTTAACCTAAGCTCATTGTTTCATTGACCCAGCTGTATGTTGAACTCTTTTCACTCTTCCAGCAGTTTTTATTTAAAGGAATGTAAACAGAAGTATTCCATTCATAAGCTTAGTGTTTAAGAGGTCAGCAGTGAAAATCATGATAAGATGGTGCTACTACACACATTAGAACAATGCCAGAGGAGATGAGAGGGACAGAAGAATTGTTGTTGCAGGAAGAGTTGAAATAGTCTGGAGAGAAAAAATAATCTGCATCAGTGTGTCTTTGCATTCTTCTATGTAATTTCTGGGATCTTGGAGCTCTGTTATAAAACTTTTTTAAAATCCTCGAAGTCTTACTACCTCCTTGTAACCCTGTATGAATCCATTGTGTTTTTCCATTGATTTGTGAGGATCATATCTCCATTAAGGCGAGAGATTAGTTTTTAAAAAAAAGTTTTATGTCCATTCCTTTGTAGTTTTTGGAGTTACTTAAACAATGTGCTTATGGAATGGGTGCCAAGGTTCCACATGTTCTCCATTTTTAAACTTGAGCACTAAAACCCAGTGAAATTATGTGCATTCATGTACAAACAAATGATTTGGATCTAACTTAGCTACTGTAATGCTTACATTTAACAAAATGGTAAAAATGGAAGGATTTTGGGCCCCAATTAAGTTTCATTTATCAAAAATTGTAAGACCTTAGTTGGAAGACATTCTACACTTGTGCACCTCTCTCTGTATCCACTTTTTAGAAGCTGCACGTGTTCAGTGTTTCACTACTCAAGCACTCGCCTTTATCATCAATGCAATAAACACTTGCATAGCAATACATCACTTATGTAGAAAAGTATCACTTCTTTCCTGCTTCCCCCACTGTTTCCCACCTTTCTGTCCATGTCCAGAGCTGAATGTGCGAGGCCTGGCCTCACAAAACATTTCTCATGCTGGATGAAAGAGGCTCCCTCACAGGGTGAGCTGTGGCTGCCTGTGTGCTTCTGTAGCTGCTTTCAAAAAGGGAACCTTTGAAGTGCTTCAAAGAACCCAGCGGTATCTGTACCTTTTGATTAAAAGGATGTTCAGTACAAATAGGAGAATATACTGAAATATTAAGATAAGCAAATTTTGTGGTCATGAACAATAATTCCTGGGGGGACCCGATGGTGACCAAAGTGTACCTAAGCAAAACTGTACTTTCACCCTGCTCATAAGGGCTGAATAAACAAACAAACAATCTTGATTAAAAAAAGTAAGTGGACTGAAACAAGTAGTGAATGTTGTTACTGCCCTGTACTAGAAGAGACAAGTTATGGGTAAAGCTAAAATCTTAATGCTTTTGATTCTTTTGAATGTCAGATGAAATGTGTCAGGGTTTAGTTTTATATATTTTACTGCCAATACTGAATAAGTAATGGGTCTAGCTCTATCTTTTTAAGTGGGTAACCTTCCTAAAAATGTTCTTACTTATGTGGAGGTTTTTTTTCCCCTCTGGAAAAATGAGGTTAGAGTTTTGGCAGAGGAGAGTTGTCTCTAATGTAACAGAACTTAGTTCATCTCATGCCAAACACCAACACTTGATATCAATAATCGTCAACTCAAGTATTGCTCTTGGGTACATTAATCATTCCCATTGTTCCATAACACAGTGGGAAAAACACTCTTTAACAATTGCTACCAGGGAAAATTGCACAGTGGGAGCTGAAGCAGTTCTTGCAGTTGTGTAACAGAACTCCAGAATGTTGGCACACTCTGGGCCTGGAAGGGGATTCTTGTTGGAGAATGCTAGCAGTGGATCCAGACTAAAGTGCACCATCATTTTCTCTCTTTGTGGTATTGAGTTACACTGCATGTGCAAAAATGTAATTCTTAAAGGATGTGTTTTTTCTGCTCGCTGTCCCAAAGAGTGTAACTGGTAGGGAATGTATGTCTGGCAGATTGTGACAGTATGAATTTGAATTTCCTTACCGAATGACTGTCACTGTCCATTTGATGGGTGATACATTTGTATTGTATAGTCAGATCAAGCTTTTATAGCATTCACTGGTGCTAGCCTATGCTTTAGAGCATGCGCATTTCAAGAGAAAAGAAGATACAGATTCTTTCCCTTTGGTTTCTTCCCAGTAAGAGTAACTAAAAGTCCAGAATATTCTCTTCCATGCCGTACCTCTCTTCATGTTGTTTTTACCACAAACTGCTTAGAAAGAGCAGCATCACATTCTAAGACAAATAGTTTTAATTAAACTTCAGGTTTAATTCTGACTTCAGAGGATCATTTGAGAAACAAAGATATTTCTGAGGAAGGCAAAAGATGATGCCTCCCCTGCTCCCTGTTAAAGGGATCTATTGCTTTACATTTGGAAAGGTAATTTGAAACTCTCTGATGCTTAGGTACACTGTTACCCTGATGCTTTATGAAGTGGAGGAGGATGAGAATTCCCTATCTCCTAAATTGCTTTGTGAAGGGATAGAATGCATGAAAATAGTGCAGAAGGTAGTCTCACCCCTGAGGAGTTGCAGCTGTGCTAATCACCAAAGATTAGGAACAGCCCTGCCCTTAACAGGCCACAGCTGTGTCCAATAAGGATGAGTGCCCCAAAAGAGTGGGGTAGCTGGGTGAGGAGAGATTTGGGGTTTGTTGGCTGTGCTGTGAAGAAGGAGGATTCAGTGCTGTGAGGAGATGCACATGAGAAATCACTGAGAAGGTATGGGAGTTTGCAATAAGATGACAACATCGTTTCAGTGTGCCTTCCAGTACGTTTCCACTAAACCCAAGCTCTCCTTCATTGGGCTGTGTCACTGGTGTGCAAAGCCTTCAGACCAGCTCTGGGACTGCTGGAGGTGCAGGTCAGAGCACGAGGTGTGTTCCAGCTCTTGTTGAGACCTGTCTGCTTGGCAGCAAAGGTGCAGGGAAAAGGGCTCAAGTGCTGACAGCTCCAGGGTAGCTGTGCTTTAGCTGTGTTTTACTTGCAATGGTAACAGAGCAGGCGTGCAGCACTTCCCTCCCACCTCAGCCAGGTGTCAGCACAGCCAGCGTGGGAGGTGCTGTACAGAGCTGGTGAGCATCTTGTGGAGCTCTCCTGGGGGTGATGTGGTCACTCATGAGCTGCAGAGGTGGCATTTGCCTGATAACTTTGCAGTGTTAGGTGTATACTTTGACTTCTGACTGGTCATTGAGACACAAGCATTTCTTCTCGGGGTCTCTTGCTGGTCAGAGTGACCCCGAGAAATGTTAGAAAGTCTCTTTTCCCAGCCCAGTGGTCGAAGAAGGAGTCAGAGTTCTTAATTTCTTGGTCTCAAGGTTGTTTATTATATCTTATCTATAAAATTCTTTCTCCTGTCCTGCCGAGGTCAGCTCAGCAAGACAGTCTAAGGCACTCTACCTGCCCCGGAGCAGTGTTATGTCTTTACACTAAAAACTACATATGCAATGTGTACAATTACTTTCCAGTACCTATCATCTATGTTAGACAGTGAGCTTCTACTCTAAACCAAGCTAAAAGTGCCAGCATCACAGCAGAAGATGGAGGCCAAGAAGAAGAAGGAGAAAGGCTGGACACACCCAGATTCCACCACCTTGCCCCCTGAACCTCCATTCTAAAAACCCCAAAAATCTATTTTTCACCCCATGATAAATTCACTATCATTCTACTTAAACTTTTGTGGCTTGTAATTCTTTATACAAGGCTGGTAATTGTTTTTGCCAAGGGCTAAATCAAAGGCACATAGCTGAGCTCTGTGCCAAGGTCTCTGAGCCCCCTGGGCAGGGGCTCGAGTCCTCCAGGGCAGCCAGAGGAGTTTCCTGGGTTCTGACATTTCTAAGTCTCCCTTCCATTAAGACTTTGAGTCTCTGGGGTAGTACAGTTGGATTCAAAGGGAGTTGGGGTTAGAGAGGGATTTCTTTATTAGGAATTGATCCACAGTAGAACTTATCAACTAATACATGTATAAGTTTTCTAATATGATCTCTTGAGTGTTTAAACATTTATTTCAAGTTGATAATTCATTCCTCTAGAGTGTTTGCATGCTTCCTTTCAGTTAGTTGTTTCAAAAGATTTTAAAAATAACCTCTGACTGGTTACATATTATTCTGCCTTTGTGGTTCCAGATACTAGGATCTGGTTAAGTTGCTAGCCTGAGCCTTATACCTGAGAATAAATGTTACACCCACAAAAATAAACTTGCCCTGTCTCTGGCCATCCGAAAACAATTTTTGTTTGGGGTGCATTCATCTCGTTTGCATGTTGCAGTGGGAACCACTGTGTTCAGTGCCCTTATCTTCCTGTCTGCTTGGTGCACAAGGCCTCTTCTGTTTATGTTGATGGTTTTGGAGAGATTGCCAGACTGAATAACTCATGTAGCAATAGTTTTTTATAGTGCTGTGGAATAGTTCCCTTGACTCCACACCATTTTCAGGACAAAAGTCAAGTTAGGGAGTTATGCGCTGTTATGAAGCGTCTGCCTATGTATCAGAAGCAGCAATGCTGTTCTTCCATTAGAGCTTTAGTCTGGGAAAAAATCATGGCATCTTTTGAAATATTTCATGGTGTGATAGTTGGTAGTTGTGACCAAAATAAAGGGGTTTTCCATTGTAGGATGTATGGTTGACAAGCTACGTTGCTTGTTTGTTTTATTGGTTCTTTTCAGTAGGAGCTGTAAAGAGCAACTTCTGCCACTTAGCATTGGATTGGGCTCTCACTAAGGTCAGATCTCGCTGCTGCTTGTGCTGTTCTCCCCAAAGCACTGGGAAAAAGCTGCCTGCTGCTCTTCTACCCTCTGTCACCATGAACAAAATCCCTTACTATTTTTTTTCAGGCTTCCTAGGAATGTCTTTTCACTCCTGCCACAATTAAAGAAAAGCTTTCGTGTGAAGGATTTACATCTGTGTAAGCTGTAACTCCAACAGCATTCTTCATATTTAAAGCTCAAGTTCTTCACTCTTATCCAACTGTTTCTCCTTTGCAACTGTCTCTATAGCTATAGTAATCTCTTGGATAATATCCTTTAGATGATAGCTGCGGGCAGGAGAAAAAAAAAGCAGCAGGGAGAATCTGTGTTAGTACAGGTGGTGTTACACTTGATTAAATACTTTGATAATGGCCCTTATGAGCCAGAAACTAGGTGATATGATGTAGCTTGGATTTTAGTAATGCCATGTTTCTCAGATTATGGCATTGGAAGGTGCTCAGAATGCCCTCACAATGCCGTGCAACTTGCAGCAAACAGGTTGTTTCTTACAGTTTGCTGTCAACATTTGTCGATGACATTATCTAACCTTGTTTGCCTCATTTCTCCCACAAACAGTTTTCCAGTTGTCAGAAGTCAAATTGCCAATGATGATCTCTCCTGTATGGTAACTGCAAGGCCTTTGTATGATTTGAACCTTGATACAGATTTGTTATTTTTTTTCCCTTATTTTTTTCTGCAAATTTAGGTGAAAAAACAGCTTTTCTTTCTCTAGTAGTTCAAACAGAATCAGTTACAAGCAATTGACAAGAATTTATCTTTCACAGGATTCTGTGTCCCAGTATTTTAGCTTCTCTTTTCAGGTCTGGTACACTTTGTTTTGTCTAAAATAATAAAAACCCACAACAACCCAAAAAATTAAGTTTCTCTGTATGTCTTCCTCAAGTAGAGAAGTTGGCTTTGCGGTGCAGAAATGTTTTCTTTGTATGTATAACTTTATCACTGCTATGAACCAAATTGTAAAGTTGTCTTTCTATAAAATCATAGAATGGTAGAATAATAAAGGAGGATTTCTTTGTACAACTGTCTAGAAAGATTTGTTTTTTCTCCAGCTTGCTAATACTTCTACAGTAGACTCTATTGTTTTCTGAAAGGTCATACGCTTCTGTAGGAAACTGTCCATGCAAGAGACAGTTTTGGCAAAGCTGGTCTGTGAATTAGGGTCTGTCATAAAGAACTTTAGGCAGACTCCTTAAATTTCTTTCTTCTTAATCAATATTGTTGCCCAAAGTTAACCATTTGTACATAGCAGGACCACTTTCCGTACAGAAAGGAGTCTGTATCTCAGACTGATTTTAAAATGTGTAGTTGCTTTCTGTGAGCAAAGGTCATCAAGAAAACATTGATTAATGTCTAAAACTTGAGCAAGGATTTTTTGGAAGCTAGAGAATCCCTGCTATAAGGGAAGGGCTGGAAGGGCTTTCTGCAGCTGCCAGAGCTGTCAAAGTGTGTGTGACAAATTGTTCAGTAAATGCACATGAGCTGGTCCTATAGCAACTCACTGGAGCTTTGTGATGGGACTCCCTGAGGATGCCAGGCTTGCTAGACACAAATCAGCATAAGCCTCTTTGGATTTACCCTGCTAACCATAAACTGCCCAGGAAGGATCCAGAGCTGGGAGCAGGGAGCCTGCTCCCTAGGAAATCAATGCCTATTTTCAGGCTTATGGACTAAGAAGGGAACAAGTTCTTAATGGCCACGTGAATATCATAGGAAATATCTTGCCATCCTGGCTGCTGATGCTTTGGGTGGTAACAAGTACCCTGGTCAATGAGCTCAAATGGCAGTTGCTCATTTAGCCAAGCTTGAGAGTTAAAAAACCCTTTGGAAATTATTTTCTTTAGGAAGATAGGAAGAAGATATGATGAGTTTTCTTACCTTTTTTGTTTGTTTGTTTGTTTTTTTGTTTTTCCTTTAATGCAATTATTCTCTTCCCTGGAAAAGAAAGTTAAATTCTGGATAAAGGCAAAATTGAAGTACATAAGTTGTCATAATTAGGTAGTTGGATATTAGGAAGTACCCCTGTTGCCTCAATCCATTTTTTAAATCGTTGAGTAATTTATGAAGGATTTGCTCTAGGAAAAATACATTTCTTAAGAGTAAGCATTAATTTTTGACTTTTACAAGGCCATGAGAGAAAGGTAATAGCAAATATCTAGGAAGAGAATGGTAAGTAAATGAAAGGTTTTCATTTGCTCAGTATAATTTGAAATCCCAGATCAGGTTCAGTAAACTTGGTTCTCATTATAAACAAGTATTTCCAATTACTTTGGTGGAAGCCAGACTGGATTATTTTTTCTTTATTGTTAGATATTTGAATAAACTGGTATCATGGTTTAGGAATGGTATTCTCTAGTTTATTGCTCCCACACTGCAGCTTCCTCCACCTCCCTCCTCCCTCATGCAGCTGGCTGGAGAGGAGAATTGGAGGCACCAGAAGGCAAAGATTATGGGTTTGAGATAAGAACAGTTTATTGGAAACAGCAATGAGATAAGAAAATGAACCATAACAGCAACACTACTAATTACAGAAAATTACATATAGGAAAAACCCCACCCAATAATAGACAATAACGGATGGCTCTGTCCACTGTATTTTCTCAACCAGATGGAACTCCTTCTCCCTGGAGGAGACTCTTTTCACCTTCCCCCCATCAATGGCACAGAGTGGTACAGAGTGACCTCTGTGTCCTGGCCATGGCCCCTCCCAGCTACTGCAGAACTTGACCCTCTCCTGAATGGAACCAGGACAACTGGAAAGGGGAAGGCTGTGTTTATTTCTCTTCAGAATTAACTCTTGCCAGTTTGGGACACTTAGACAGTAACTTTGGGGTTTGTATATGAAGACGTAAAAATTGGAGCTGCTTGTAAGTGCATTCTCACTCTCTCTCAAGCTATTTCATGCTTTTTTCTTAGGTACCTACGCCTGGCACATTACAGTTGGTGATGATCTACCAAATTGAGTCTGTGGAGTCTGGGGTGCCTGGCTAGATGTCAGTGAGCTGCAGAGCACTCTGCTGTCTAAACTGCTTCTGCTGTGAGAATTCAGATTCTTCAGTCCAACTCGTTTCAGGGAAACACAAAGCTGTTTGGGGGTGGGACAGGGCAGGATGGGATTCAGCTACAGGTTTAAATCCCCTCTCCCAAATGAGATGGCCATTGTAGCTCATTCACATGGAGTAGTAAAACTCCTTTCCATCTTTTATTAACCACACACTAAATTATTAATCTGGTGTGTTCACTCACAACAAATACTCTTGCCTAAAGCATAAGAAAGTTGTGTTTTGATTGGCAGTAACAGAAGTACTGTGTGCATGAACTGCTTTAACTCAGTTTAGAAAAGACAGTCAGTATAAGACTCAGACTAAATAGTTAAATATTATATAGCTACCTAGGATTTGAAGATTCCTGGCTAGTCAAACACAGTACTTCTACACTAGCATTTTATGTGCTGTTTAGAGTTCATTTTTCTGTTGAAAACAAGTATGCCAAAAAGTTGACTTTAATAATTTTTTTAATATTGAATTTGATTATAGCTTTGGTAGCTGTGGCATTGTCATACAGGATGGCAAAATCCTTGCTGTCTCTTCCAAGGCTGAAGATTTGTTTCTGTCCATGAGGGTTGTATAACACTCCTTGAGTTCAAACACTTCATCATTTCAGTCCTTGAAGGCACATAACAGATATTCCAGCTTGGTAGTATAAAGCCCTTGAAAAATATTTTGTAAAAGGAGGTGAGGGGATAGCTCTTATGCATTTGGAAAACCTAAAGTCTTAACATCCAGAAGCTCTGGATGTGCCCTATGAGCCAAGCTGGTTGGATGTGTGAGGCTCTCTGCTGTCCTGCTGGGACACAGCTCCATCTGGGTACTCTTGTAAAGTTCAGCTGTAAGGCAGCACTTTGGGCTCAGAGGCAGTATCTAAGCTAGGGAAATGCTGTTGAGTGTTTTCAGCGTTCTTAAATAGTGGGTGGTGCTCAGTGACATGCTGCAAAGTGTAAATAGGAACAGGTTGAGCTTAAACACACAGAATTGATGTAGCATTGGAGATAGTGAATAAAGTAGTCTTAATGTGCAACATTTAGCTTAGTGCTCTGGAGAGCTGTGACTGTAACTGGTGAAATGTGTCTGTGGCTAAGAGGGAGTAGGAAGGAGGGGTTGAGTTTGGGAAGAAATCTTCATGCCTGAAAAAACACTGTGCTAGTGTTTATGTAAAACAGCTTCTCATTCACAAATTGAGAAAATCCAGATTGCTGCAGAACAAACACTCCTGCCACTTCATGAGTTACAGACTTTCTTGTTTTGATCCATTTCCTTCTGTTTAAAAGAGATAAGAAAGATGTATTATAATATACTGGGTACCTCAAAAGATTCAGCTAGGCCTTCAGCATTTTCTGGAAAATGAACGTGAACTTGTCCAGAGAGGTGGAGCCAGAAGTAGGAGGGAATGGAAAAACAGACAAATAAAATGCACAAGAAGAATTTCTTTAAACTGCTTTCTATAAAGCAGTTTATGAAGTTCTTTGTTTTACACAGTCTTTCAGTTTTCCTGCTAATTCTGTGTCCTTGGGTAGTTGCTGGGCAAGAAATAGTGTGTTATAATGTTTGCAGTGCACACACTCGTGTGTGCATTGGCCAGCCAAGCAGAACAGATGCCCTCAGTACAAGCTTGTCAGTTCTGCTCTGGGTGACATCCCTGCTTTCCACAGCCACCTGGTCATTTCCTCCTCTCTGCACCCCACTTAGCCTTCCCCAGCACAGGTTACTCTGAAGGCAGACAAAGCAGTGAAACTTGGTGGAAGACATGAGCCTTAGGTGCTTATGAGAATGGAGAAGACAAAAAGGGACTGATTATGTCATTTCAGAAACCTTTTGTTCTGCCAGGAAAGGAGATGTACAAGGTTCCTGTAGATGGTCCTTAATGTTTCACAAGGGACCTGTGATTGTTTCTTCCAGTCTCATGGCTGGACATGCAACTCTTTGATTGTCAGAAGCCTGCTGGCACCCTGTGATCCCTTACAAAGGCAGATTGGGCACTTCCAGGTTAGCTGTGGAGACCCCAATAGGGTCTTTCACTCTGATTTTCTAAATAGTGGGTGTTTTATTCCAAACACTTTCCTTTTGCTGCCTAGGTACTGGGAAGCTCTGCTTTTCCCTAAAAGGTTCAAATATCTGAAGCAAGGAATGAAGTTGAGGTGCTGCATATTGGGTGCAGCAAAAGAAAGCCATGTATGTTTGCTCTGTCTGTGCATGAGGATGCATTTTCTCAGGATTATCCTGCCATGCCTCATGATGCTGGGATGAAATACAACTGCCTGTGCATAAGCAGCATTCTTACATCCCTGACTTTCTTACATCCCCAGAAAATGACTACACTCACCTCTGTGATAGACTAGGCTCATTACGGACAGAACTAAGACATGCAATGTGGGATTCCAGTCTGAGTCCTGTTTCCAAAAACTAGTTTCATGTGAAAAGGAAGGAAAAAGCACATTGTTATGGTCTGTTACACTGTACCTTTATTTTGATAATTTCATTCTGTGAAATGATAAATTATAATGTTTTATAAGCAGAAATCAGCCTTGCTTCCTGTGCTGGAATTTAATATAAACCAAAGGGTTTATGAAAAAATAAATCTCTCAGGTCCTGGTTGCTGCTACAAGCACTTGTTAGCTTGTAGGAATAGTTAAGCTGGCTATGCTTTCAGCAAAAGTTCAGATGTGCAGATGTAGCCTACCATGTTAGCTGGTTTCTGAAATCCTGGAATCCTGAAAATAAGCTTTGAAAACAAGCTTTTGAGAACAATTGAATTTCTTCCCAGCCCTCCTGAGCTGCACTGAAGAGCCATAGGTACGCAAATAACTTCATTCCTAAGAGATGAAGTTTTAAGTAGCATGTATAAATGTCCTGTCTGTCGTTCATGAGCCACCACAAATCAGATTATGCTCTTCATGCTACTTATGTGCTATGTAATGTAAATCAACTTTACTAGGGAATGAAGTATCTGAAATCTCATTTTTTGAAGTATGAAAAAATATAACTTGATGCCTAAAAATAAACTTGGATATAAATTGAGTATTACTTCAGAAAATTAGAGCTTTTTATTTTTTTTTAATGCAGTTCTCACCAAATTTGTGATAGTGCTTGGCAGTGCATTGAAGTGTTCCCAGTCAGAATTTGCTGTAAAGCACCTGTGTATCTTGTAATCTTACCTGCCCAAGTTCACCTTCAACTTGCATTGTTGCTGTGTTTTTGATTGCTTTGTGCATAAAGACTCAGTGCTGTATTTACAAAAAAAAAAAAAAATATTTCATGGTGACTATTTCCTGTTGCTGAAATTTGAAAGGCTGGCATCTTCCAATCTTCCGTCTTCCACCAGATTCCTTGAATGTGTAGAAAAATGATGCTAGCAGGAGCGACTTCTGAAACACTTAACAGAGATACTAGGTGGACTCTGCTGGTTCACCTTGTGTGAGCTGTTGTATTGTTTGCCAGAACCTGGCTGCTTTGGGAGGTGTCACTGTGCAGTTGAATGTACAGGTGACATAGGTGACTTTGAGGAAAAGCTTTGTCTGCTGTCATCTTCTTGGGAAAGATGGACTTCATTATTTGGTTCAAGTTTTGGGAAGAGAGACTCCTCCTCTTCTCTGTGCACATTTAACTTATTATTGGCTACAAGATGTAATAAAACCTCTTTTTTTTTTTTTTTTTTTTTTTTTTTTTTTTTTTTTTGAGATAAGCTGCTCTTGTTTAAACATTCTGGTACAGAAAAAGCCTTTTAAAAAGTGGTACTAATTCTCATACAAAATTTCTTTTTTTAATTCTCTTTCTACTGCCTAGCCTCTGTAATTACTCCATAGAAACTTACCACACACCTCAGATCATGAACCTTCATAGGCATTTAAAACTGATCTTACAGGTTGGTTTGAGAGGAAAACCTTCTGTCCTTTCACAGAACCCTGCTGACTAGAAATGATTGATCAGTCTGTCTGAACTCTTCTGGGCATGGCCATGGAAGGAAAGAGATTAAAGGCTGCACTTCTACAATAATGGAGAAACAGTGCTGGTGCAGGGGAGAGTTTACTGCCAGGGGTCTCAATTTCTCATCCAATTTTTGAGTGTCTCAGAAAAGCAAGTTCTTTTTTTTCTCCCCAAGCAATTGTACTGTAGAAAATTAAATATTGTAACCTTATCCTTTTAGTGGTAAACTTGAGAGATCTACCAAAGAAATGAAATTGCATCTGTACATATAAAGAATACTGTGGTAAACAAATATTTTTTTCCCTCCAGAGTAAAATAAAGAATAATTTAGTAGCTTCTGCTTTTAAAATTAAAAAGCACTTGCAGAGGATCCTCGCAGAGCATAAGAATATGGCAAAACAGAGTGAATGGAGGTGAGCATTGCAGCCTCTTGGCCACACTTCTGTTCCAAGAGCCAAGCACTCTGCATTGTTACAAGGTTAATTTACTGCACCTTTGGTTGTGGGTGTTGCTTGGCCCCTTCCTTGATGACCTCAGGACCTCAATGAAAGAAAAAAAAACAGTCTTGCAGTCTCTTCTGGCTGGCCAAGTGGGAAGCTCTTGGCTAAGATGCTCAGCCTAATGTAGCTGATGATATTAGAAGGTAAAGGTTAAGATGACAAGATCTCAAGTTAGAATAAAAATAAAGCAAAGGCAGCCAGTGTTCTTTCAGGCTTGCAGGTGTGCAGAGGCTTCTGTGCAGCTGCTGATTCAATCCAAGCTGAGTACACAAAGCCTGAAATCATCTGTTTCTGTGCTGCTTGTAGTGGGGCTCAGGACATGTGTTCACATCCCGTAGGTACAGCTGCCTTAGCACAGGGTGCTTTATCAGCAAAGTGCAGGGTGCGCTTTGTTAGATAGCACAGGGTGGTGTTCAGATAAGCAGTGAAATGATATAAATGCACCTTTGTTCTCAATGTGATGAAGGGGCTTCTTGTGTTGTAAAAAGCAGCTCCCCCTCCCCTACTCAGTCTGTTAAATATTTTTTAATTGTCTGGGAACTTAAAAGCTCTGAAGCTTCAGTTTATGAGCAACACCTGCTGGGTACAGTTGCAGCCTCAGTTCTTTGTATTCAAGGAAAGTCTGCTATAAAGCCTGTGAAAGTGCTGGGGTAAAGCTGGGGTGGCAAAATGGATGTTTTTTGTAAATGAATGTTTGAAATTACACTCTTATCTTCCGTGGGTGTGAGCATCCAGCCAAGCTTAATAGAACTACAGTGATGTCTGCAATCCTATTTCTATGCAGCTCTCAGGATAAATCAAAGATTTAGATTTGTCAAAGTTGAAAAATGCCTGTAAGATCATCAAGGCCAGTTATCAATGTAGTACTGCCAGGTTCACCACAATTTTTGGTCTCTTATCTTGAAAGAGCACTGGGCAGGTGGTAGCAGAGAACCTCTTCAGCATCTCAGCTCTGAGATGAATCTCCTTCTTTCCAGCTGCATGTACAAACCCTTCTAAGCACCAGCTGTTGGGGAGTGGGGTTTCCCTTTCCAGTGGGAGTTTCCTCTGTCAGCTTGTCACCACTTGGTGTAAATTGGTGTACCACTTCTTGTAAATTTGAGGCTTTCCAATTATGCTGAATATAATTATAGGTTAAAAAACACTTAGGCTGTGCACTGGAGTTTTGATACATGCTTGGGAGTTTCAGTGTTGAGTTGACATCAAGTGTGTTTTTAGCAGCTTGCTCTTTTTAAAATCCTCTTTTTAAATCCTTCTAATTACATAAATATTTTTCCAAATGCCTGTTTGGGTTTTTTTGCAGAATGAAATTGTAGGATATTTCATAAACTTGGCAAAATGATGCATTTTTTTAGGAGAATAAATGACAGCTATTGTACTGTAAATTTATAAACTATGAAATAAGACGTAATTTAAAGTTTGATGGGAGTCCCAGTTTCTGAGTAACAGGTGTGCATCCCCAAGTTTTATGAGGTGGGACTATTTGTGAAGTCTGTGTATTATGAACAGTTCTTATCTGCTTGGGAATTCACAACAAGCAGTCAGTGTATCATATAAACAATACAGGATTATTGACAAAAGCTGCTCATAAGGATGACTCTGCCTTGTTTATTTCTGGTAAAATACTTCTTGCAGTCAGCATTTATTATAGCCACATGACCTCATTTTGATCTTAATTTCCTGCTTCTGTTCATAGATAGAGAAAAAAACCCCTAACAAAATACTAGGATTTCCAGTTGTTCCTCACCAGTGTCCTAATCTTATACAATCTGTATATTTGCCATTGGAAATAAACTCTCACCTTCATGCTTCTTGTTGGAACAAGGTGTAATACCAGGATGTTACTACATGACATGCATCTGTAGTTACCTAATCTGTTTCTTTGAAGTGCTGCCTTAAATCATCCTCCTACGTACCAATTTATCCACTTAAACCAGTGACTGATTTCCAGAAGTGACAATTTCTGACACTTTGGATCGTTTTGTTTTTTTAACTCAAAAGACTGTTATTCCTTGGTTGTACATAAAAATTTCATACCTGTCAATCCAGACTTTGTTCTGTGTCCCTGTAATTAACTGAGTTTGTGTGTAACAGTCTTTTTTGTTTTTTTTTTTCTTTCTTTTTCCTTTGATTAGCTCTTATTTCATGGATTACTTTCCTCTTGTGTTCTGGTTATGAAAAGAGGGCACAAGTTTTAAATTTGCTGTTCAGTAGCTGTTTTTTTACCATATGCTTTTTGGGGCTTACAAATTCCTTGCAGCAACTCTACTTAATTGTGTCCTTCTTGAACTCCTGTTTGCTGTGGTCAGCCTCAGAGCTGGCATCATCTAAATAAATTGGGCTACCAATGATCATGAATCGGCTGCTAACTGAAAGGAACACAGTTTTTTAAGTGTTATGTGCTGGTAGCAATTCCAAATTGTTTAATTCCAAGACTGGTGTTTATATGTGATGCATCTTTGAAGGAGTCCAACAGATTGAACAAGGATTGTGATAAGCATAAATGGCATTAAATGGTTCCTTTCATACCTCCTGTGCTTGGGTAGAGGAGATGCAGTACTTTAGGTGTGATATTAATTTGAACATCCACATCTCAGATAGTTATTCCCAGTGTTCCTATGAGGGAAAATAGGATGTTAAAATCTCTTTTTGGATGTTGAGCAACGGGGAGCAACCTCAGCTGGGCAGGTTGTGACACTGCAGAAAGCTGCTCTGAATTGTCACTTTGAAACTGTGTACATAGCCAGTACTGGATTTGGGAGCAAACATGCCTGTTCTTATATTTTCCTATTAATTTCACTTATGATTTTGTCATTGTTTGGTCCAATGGTTCATAACCCCTCACAAAGGTCTTCCCCACTTAAAAAAATAAACAGAACCCAAACAAAAAAATAGACATGCTGGTGGACTTGATGTCTTTTTATGAAAAAAATATGGAAGGGGATGTTCATATATTCAGTTTTATTTCTGTTCATGTAAATCCCTTTGAACTTCATTTTGGTCTATGAGTTCCATAGTGGTTTCTCAAATGGATTATGTATTTTTTGGATTTTGCTTCTAGCTGGAAGTCCACATTAATTTCTGAACTCTTAAAAGTTCTGATAAAATTCTCTTGATAAGGTATGGATCTGTTAAACCCATTTCAGTGTATCATAACTCTATTTTGAAGTTATCTAATTGATGCAAGATGTTTTTACAAGAGCAGAAACAAATAAATGATTTGTGTCCTCTGCTAGCTTGAGCTCCCTGAGAGCTCTTGAACAAACAGAAACTACAGCACTTGGGACTGTGCCAGATGGTTTAAAAATTCCCTAGAGAATAAATAAATCTAGCTAGTGTTGTATATTTCCACCACATTGGAGGTTACCCTTGAAGTTGAGATTTTTGTTGTTTCTCCTTGAAGTTTACCAGTATCTACTACATAGAAATGTGTGGAATTGTTTTGGAAGCCCTTGTGGGTGTCACAGGTGAAACTGGAAGGCATACTTGTGAATCCCACCAGAGGGAGACACACCTTGTGTGCCAGGTTTGGATGCTGGGAATCACAGAATGGGTAGTTAAGAAATATGTTTAACTTTTATGATAAATTGTTTCCACCCTGGCTCTGCAAAACAAGTTTCAGGCTTGACTTCAGTGAGAACAGGACATTCAGACATGACCAAGAATAGATTCCTAAGATAGATAATTCCCAGATCAACTAAGCTCCCCCAGGGGAGAGAGAGCTGATGAGCAGGAGGAATGAAGTTCACTGTTTAGGGCACCTTTTTTCTGGTTTCTGTTAATAGTTTGTGTGCTCACTGCTGACTCTCATCAGCAAGCCGACTTCCAGTTGCAGAGAGAAATCTTTCACAGTCTGAGCTATTGGAAGTAAAAAATAAGCTGTAGAAGGGCAAAGTTGTGGACAAACTGAGTTTTAATTTCCTCAGTCAAGAGGGAACTGTTGACTTCCATGAGAGAACTCACATACTTATTTCTATTTCTGAAACTTTAAGTTATTTGAAGGCATATCTTGCTTTGATGGCAGCTGAGCATGACAAGTAATACCTTAGGTGAAATTATAAACTCTTGTAGTAAGCTGAAGTGAATGGGATTTACATTATCCTTCCAAATAACTTATTTAAATGACATGAGAACACTGCTGTGTCAGTGACAAAAGCACTCTTCCCTTCTCATCCCTTGCCCATCAGACCAGAAATAAGTTTCTATTTACAGTCCAGGCAGGAGCCACATGATGGGATTTGCCATGTTACAGCTAAGTATATTTTTACCAGGCCCTAGGCATCAGGACTGTGCTGCCCATCTCCTTTCCAGGCAGGGAACATGCCTTGCCCAGGTATCCAGCTAAGATGTGCTATAGTACTGGTGTGGGGGCTGCCCTGGCTGGACACCAGACACCCTCCAAAGCCTCACTCTTGCTCATCCTCAGCTGGACAGGGGTGAGACAATATGAAAAAAGGCTTGTGGGTCGAGGTAAGGACAGGGAGAGATAACTCACCAATTACTGTCATGGACAAAGCAGACTCAGCTTGAGTTTAATTTATTACCAATCAAATCAAAGTAGGGTAATGAGAAAGAAAACCAAATCTTGAAAACACCTTGCCCCAACCCCTCCCTTCTTCTTGAACTTAACTTCACTCCTAATTTTCTCTACTTCTTCCCCCTCAGCAGCTCAGGGAATGGGGATTCATCACACATTGTCTCTGCCACTCCTTCCTCCTCAGGAGCAGGATCCTCACCCTTTTCCCGTGCTCCAGAGTGGGGTCCCTCCCAGAGGAGAAAGCTCCCTACCAGCTTCTCCAGTCTGGGTCTTTCCCACAGGTGCAGTCCTCCAGGAACAGGCTGCTCCAGCCTGGGCCCCTCCCACAGGGTGTAGTCCTTCAGGAACAGGCTGTTCTAGCGTGGGTCTCCTGCTGAACTCCTGCCAGCAAACTGTCTTCACTGCTGGCTTCTCTCTCTGTGGGTCCACAGGTCCCTGCAGGAGCCTGCTGCAGCCTGGGCTTCCCATGGAGTCACATTCTCCTTTGATCTTCCACTGCTCCAGTGTAGCGTCCTCCAAGGGCTGCAGGTGGATCTCTGCTCCAGAATGGATCTGCAGAGGCACAGCTGCCTCACCATGGCTGCTCCATGGGCTGCAGGGGACCCTCAGCTCTGGCACCTGGGCACCTCCTGCCCCTCCTTCTTCACTGACCTTGGTGTCTGCAGGGCTGTTCCCCTCATGTGTTCTCGTTTTGCTGTCCTAGCTGCCTTTGCACAGGGTTTTCCTGTTCTCAAACACATTATCCTGGAGGGGCTACCACTGTCACTGCAGTGGTGGGTGGTGGGTCTGTCCTGGAGCTGGCTGCCATTGACTTTGTTGGACACTGGGGAAACTCTGGGAGCTTCTCATGGAAGTCGCCCCTGCAGTCCCTTTGCTACCAAAATTTTGCCACGTGAACCCAGAACTACTAACGTGAAGATGCTGCTATGAAAGTTGAAGCAGTGTGGGCTTTGCTCTGCATTAATAATGAACTGAAATTCTAGAACTCCTGGGTAAATTTGTCACTGTGTTGCTAGGACTTCATAATGCCAATGCTAATCGTCCTGTGAATATTGTTATCAAAAGGTTAGCTGCAGTTACTTAATGCAGCCTAGCTGTTCTTCTTACCTATGTGGTCTCAAGCCAGTTCCAAAAATCCCACTGTTAATGCTGTCAGGCAGTGCTGTGCAGCTGCTGATGCAGAAATACCTGCACAGTAAATTCAGAAAATAAAGTTGGATAGTACTGAAATGAGAAGCATCTACCAGTAGCAATTAGTGAAGCAGTGCAAAAGTTGCTTTACCTGATGTATAGGAAAATGGTGCCTAAAAAAATGAGTAGAACCTTCCTGGTAAGCTCAGAAACAACTCCTTCCCACCCATCTTGACTGTATATACCTATTGTGCTTTCTTAGTTACACAGTGATTAAGTGCCTCTATGCTCCCTTTTCCCCTTAAGTTTTGTAGAACCCATATTTATAACCAAAACAAAATGCTCTCACAGACTTTTTGGAAGTACATGTGATGGGTCTCCTGGGTCTCTATCACACCCCTAGCTTATTTCATGTATGTCACTATTGGTGCAAGAATCTTGCCTTATAAAGGTTTTTCTCTGAAAGGTCCTTACTGTCTGTTTACTTTATTGACTGCTTTATATCAAAGCTTTCTGGGAAAGCATTTTCTTTTCTGTTCCCCAGGGTCTTGTGAGTTGGTTTTGTTTTGGTTTGCTTTTTTGTTTTTTTAATTATTAGTAGTAGTAACAGTAAATCTGTAGCTCTTTTAGAATTTCTCTACGTCAAAATGTAAAAGGACCATGCATTTAATTACTTTCAGCTATTAAATTTGAAATACTTCCCCATCCAGCTATCTGGTTTTACATTTGAATACTGTAACTACCTAATTATTTAATTCTCTTTACAGCGACTAACAAGCTGATGAAATCTTAGTATTTTAAGCAGTTAGAGATTGACAAGATTAGACTAATGTGACTCCCAGGGAGAGCAGTAGTCAGTGCTTTGTCCTGTGCTAACTTTGCCTTCAGGTGTGGTATTCATTATTCCCCTGACTCCTAGGCAAAGTGGTAGTTCAAGACTTCGGTGCTGAAGGAAGTCTAGTTAGGTGGAAGCTCCCAGCACCTCATTTCAAAGCAGTTGGTAATTCAGCATCTGGATGAGTATGGCTTTGAAATCCTTCCTTGCTGTGTTTATGCTTGGGTTCTTTGCTGGTTGTTATCTGGGAAGAGTTAATTGTGCTGCTGGTTGCTCAGGCATTTGATACTGTCACAAGACAAGGCAGCTGCTCTTGTGAACTGTGAGATTAGCAGACAAGCTGGAACGTGTACAGATGTGTGTTTCCAAAGTACTAGAAAACTATTGAACATTACTTGGCAGTGATGACAGAACTGTTGAAATGCTACTAGGTTGCAAGCTGTTTTCTTTATACTTTATTTATACTCTGTCCACATTGATGATTCATGTGCATTTGTCTTTCACAGTTTTTTAATGAATGTTCTTGTGACAAAAGGAACCTTGAACTCTTTTAACACTTTTTGTCTCTGCCACAGTATCACCTGCTGCATGAAACTGCTCTTGGTGTCCAACCTTCTGTAAGCAGAACCTTTTTAAAGGAAAGTTTGTAGTCCGAAACCTCCCACTGCAGTTGAGAGTTTGTGAGAAAACATCAAATAGGGAAAGAAGGAACTCCTTGGTTTCAAGTCATTGAGGAATTTCTAGCCTCATTAAGGGAGCAAGAAGTTATTGCAGTGCCTGACTTTTTGGATCAAGTATACCCACATCTGCTAGACTGAATAAAATCTAACTTTTCCCATCTCCAAGAGCCAGCACTGAATTAAAACACCATCTTCTTCTTCAGTGATAATAGAAGAAAGTGGTTATTGTAGTGAATGAGTTATAAATGTGTTGTCATCCATGGGTATCATGGCAAGTTTTAACCAAAGCTGGGATGATGCTCACTTTAGGGCTCTTCATGATCTGCCATGTAGGAAATCTTGATCTCTTGGCTCAGGAGATCTTGATCTTGGTCTCTTGGCTAGGGAAAACCAGACCAAAGTGTGTTCATTTCATAGTGAATCAACGTGTTAGTTAATATTTTAAATTTAAAATCTTGAGTACTTCTACCTGAAGCTACAGAATTAAAAAATTGCCACCTTCTTAAACGTGGTGCATGGAGCATTTATTTCAGTATTGCCACTTTAAATCTGCTAAAATGAAGTTCATGAGCTTCTGATCTGTATTGGAGAAGTAGATAGTGACCATAAATGGGCAAAATACTTCAATGAGCTCTCCAACTTTTCCTCCCACCCCCTCAAAAGGAAATGAATGCAGAGAATGTATTAATTGTTTGGGACTGTCCACGTGACAGCCTTATCTTCTCAGGCAAGCCCTTTTAAAAATAGGGTATGTGTTAAACATGATGGAGTTTTAAAAACAACATATTTAATAAACCTCTTACTAGAAGTGCCAAGTTAAGCTGACACACAGTTTTCAGGAGAAAATTCCTAGCTAATATCTGAATTTGTACTTTTGTAGCTTGTAAGAACGTGGGTAAAGAACTGCTGTTCCAAGCAAGCTGTACTTTGCTAAGTCTTTCCCTGGGAACTGTGTCCTAAACTTGGAAACAAACTTGCATATGCTCAAAGTATGAAATTGGTGGATGAAATGAATTGTTTTACTAATCTACATATTCAAGAGCATAAGGATCATCATGAGACCTCTGTGCTGACACTTCTGTGGGTTGCAGAGTACTCAAGCTGAGTGAATTTGAGCTGTATCTGAAAGGTGGAAAAGCATCAAGCCTGACTGGCCTAGATGTAGGAGCAAAATGCTGAGTGCAGAGCCTTCCTTGCACTGCTCCTCTTGTGTCTGGCTGTGCTGTCACTGCCATCCCTGAAGTTCTTGGATAGGCAAAATATTGCCTCTTCAGTGTCATTATAGAGCACTTGTTACTTGCCTCTTACATTGCAGTCTTGTTTGGTTGGTTTTGGTATTGGGGTTTGGTTTTTTGGTTTCTTTTTTTTTTTCTTTTTTTTTTTTTTCTCAACCAAGCACCACTGTCAAGTGCTTGAATGAGGAAAGGCACCTATTGTCTGCTCAGGCATCTAAACCATCTTGTAACTCTTAGATATTCTTTTCTGTTAAGTAACTTGATCCACCTTCTATCATTATACTGCTTACTTAAATTTGGATATTTGGCATAGAAGCACCTTGTGTGTGTGTGTGTAGCACACGGAATGTGTTAGGTGATCCACAAGTTTCCAGCTGCAAATTAACTGCTGTGATGGTTTGCTAAATGTGTGCTGTGTGAGCCTGGTACTTTTTTCTGCTTGTTGACTGTATCAAAACTCATCAGTGTAAGTAATTCCTGGGTTGGTCTTGAATAAGAATTATTTTGAAAACTGAATTTGATTTCATTTTAGCTTACCTATGTAAAAAAAGATCTCTCTTTAGGGTGGTGTAATAGTAGTCTTCAGCTTTGCCTTTGGCAGGAGTATGTGATCTCCCCAGTATGTGGCATGAGGCTGAATGTCAGAGCAAAATACATGCACTGCTCTGTAGCAGCTCTTGAGAAGCAAACATAGCTGGGTCTTGACCAGTCATCTGGGAAAAATATAGGCCAGGCAAATAGGAGGAAGACTGTCTCCTGAAAGCAAAACTTTATTCCATACAATCCTTTAATGTTCCTCTAGCCAATCAATCCTTTAATGTGTTTTCTGATGCTTTAAGCTTAGGCTGAATCCATGAGCCTGTAGAGAAGAAATGTGAAAGCACTAGCAGCCAAGGATGGATGCTAGCTTGAAGCTCCAAAAACTGCTTTCACTCGCTGAAAGTTTCTTTGCCAGCCCCTGTGTTCCAGCTTTCTGCTACTGGGCTTGTGTTATGTTGTGTTGGCCCAGACATACAGCAGAATGATTTGGAGTTGATGGCAGATGCTTATTACTGCCTGCTGAGAACCTGACTTGGAGTTTTCTAAACTGTTATTTTTAGACTGTACAGTAAGTGCAGATGGGATATAGAAATGCTTAGTAATTTGGCTGTTGCTGCTTTCTCTTTGGGACAGCATTTTTCTTGGCTGAAAATCCTCCTTATTTCTGTAAAAACAAAGATATCAGTATTCCTTCAACAGTAAGTCAGCTGATGGAGGCAGATTCTTCTGTTCTAGTTTCTAAATACCTCTAGCATAAACAAAGTCAGCAAATTGCTTGTGTGACTGCATAAGTTGAATGACATCAGGCTGGTCTTTTATCTTTTTATTGGAAAGATGCATTTTTAATGGTGAAAACTGGGAAGTGGAGCTCTGTCAGCAGAGTGGAAAGCAGCAGAATGCAGCAGTTTTAGAAGTACAACAGGTCTGAATGATCGGCGCTGGACTAACTGGATGGCAGTAAAAACATTTATAGCAGTTAAAGGAAAACAATTTTTTTTCCTCTCCCACCCTTCTTTCTAGTTGAGAATAGTTACAGATATCTGCACTTTGGCTGGCATTTGGTTGTGGGTTTTTTTAAGATAAGAACTTTGCCTCCTTGACAAATGCCTGGTACATAGCAGGATATGATACACAGCTTGTTTTGTCTCTGTTTCACTGCTGTGGCTGGATTCTCCTATCTTGTGGATATGCAAGTTAACACTGACTAAAGGAGACTCATTCCATCTGCTCCTAATTTTTTCTCACATTGTGTTACTTTCTTATTGACAGATGTCAAACTCCCAGTACTTAGCAAAGCACAGGGTGTTGATTTCTGAGCAGTATCCTGTTTCTCTTTTGCTTGTTTTTAAGTGTACATAGCTTGATGATGAGTGGAGTGCATTATTCAAATCCAGCAGTGCGGATGCTTCCAGCCCCAAGTCAGGAAATACTTGGCTTTTGAAGAATAACGGCGGCTGCACGGATTTCTGGCTCTGCTGTGATATCATGAAGCGAGCCTGAGGAAGTGCTGTCACAGCTCTGCCAGCCCTTTGTGAGAGGGGAATCCTTTCTGCACTTTCTTATCCTGAGTCTTGGTGTTCATGACACTGAGGTTTGGTGACAGCTCTGCTTGGACATGCCTCTGCTTCTGAGCTGGATCTCCCACCAGAAGGTACTGTCTGCTCCTGTGGTGTGTGTGGGAGGTTCATTCAGCTCCCATCTCTTTATACAGTGGAAGGGATCTGCCGCTGCACTTTGTATGGTATTGGAATGAGAGGGGTTGAGCTTTTTCCTTGTCTTGTAAGTAATTGCCTTGCTAGAAATGCTGTCACGAAGTAGCCACATTTGTTAGGCATGTTTGTTAGATTAGTACTTCACAGTTGCTCTTGTGTTTATAAGCTTTATGGTATGAAGAGGGACTTTGCTTTGTTAATAATTTCCAGACTTAAATTTTTCATCTGGAAGCTAGGCACAAATTAGGACAAGCTGCAGCTTCTCTGCACAGTGAAATTCTGTTCATTTGTGGAAATAATGGAATCCAGCCAGTGAATTTTGTTGTTCTTTGCAATATCCATAGCATTCAAGTTCTAAGTTTGGATTAAAATTGAAAGTACTGCTTAGTAATTACAGAGGGATGCATTTGAAAGTTATCCCTCCAGCCAAAAGGGGACATCCACCTTTGTTCTCTGGAAGCTCTTGTAAATTCAAAGGGTTGGTTTTTTGGTTGTTTTTAATGCTTCCACTTCTGTCACTGCTGTTCAAGAAAGCATGTAGTGTTACAATGGAGATGCTCTGCCCTTTCTAGACTTGTGACAAAATGTGCTATTGTTATGCTGCATCAGGCATGATTTAGTAGGCTCAACAGTCTCTCTATTTTGCAACTTAAAGATACTGGTGATAAATACTCATAACTGAAGTTCTGTTTTTGAGGTTTTAAGGGTTGTGGCAGTTGGAATTAATTTTAGCAAAAGCTTTTACATGACATGAGGTGAATTTGGTGGTAATTATTTTTCTGCAGTCCTCCCTTTGGTTTTATTCTACACTTTGTTCAGAGGAAAGACCTTGCATTCCTTATATCAGTTAGAGTGATGTTCCTTTCTAACATGAAGATACTGTTCTGTGTAGAACACAGTGAAGTGTCCTGTAGAAAATTTCTTGGCAGTACTAATCACGTGCCCTTTGTGCAGTGTGCTTCCCATGCATGTGGAAGCTGTTTGCTCTCCTTTATGAATTAACACTGTTGCAGGTCTAGTCACAAGGGACAGAACTACATGTAGCCCTTGAATTGCAGAGCAGGAATTAGCTGAGTGCTGCCACCTTATTCTACAGTACCTGGCCAAATGGATGATGTGCTGCAGTAGCTCAAAAGGTCTCTAAGCAAGATCATAGGTGTGTGGTACAAATAGAGGAGATTGGGGATTATCTGGCTAAAACTCGTGCTGCCATTAGTTTCGACTATCAAAACTCTACTGCCTGTGGTAAACAAATTTTGTATCAGTGTCATGCTTTATTTATTATGTTGCTTTTTCAGATCAGGATGTAATTGTAGGTGATGCAGAGCTTGGCCAGTGCCACCTGTTCTCATTTGAGTGCAGCAACTTTTCCTTTTTGCATCGCCACACATTGAATCTGGTCACTTTGGGTGACAACTGGTTCATACAATCTTAGGTTACTCGAATGTGAATCAAAAATTTGATGTTGGTTCCCATGTGTGT